>NC_090930.1:545425689-545764390 GCF_040938575.1 Ambystoma mexicanum | reverse complement strand
CACTCGCCATTGAGGCCGTAAACATGTCTTTCAATAGGTCCAGAGCAGAGTTCAACTATTTATAAAATTCCACCAGTAACACGCTCGGGCCCGGGGACTTCACAGTATAGACTTCCCTTCCAATCGCCCGTTTGATTTCATCAATCGTTATGTCTTCAAGTTGTTGCGAGTCACACACAGCAATTTTTGGAATCTTTGTCCTTTTGAGGAAATAGTCTCCCCTGCCAGTGATATTCACTTCATTCTGGTAGAGCTGCATGTACAAATCTCAAAAAGACCTCATTAATTTCTTTTGGTTGAAAGGTGATCTGTCCATCTTTCTCTTGAATCGACGTAATAGAACGTTCCAACTCCCTTTTGTATGCCAGCCAGCGATCGCATTTCTCCCCCTTTTCGAAATGTGCACACTTCCGATGACAATACTTCCGGTCCGCTCGCTCATCAATCAATGTTTTCAGTTCGCTCTTCAGTCTCAATCGCTCAGGAATCTTATCTGCACATGCAGGATTTGGCATGTTTCTTTGTGATAAATCACTAATCTTCAACTCAAGGGATAGTTGTCTCTTATCACATTTTCTCTTTTGTCCGCATGTCACACCTATGAGATATCCCTGCATGGTACACTGGAAAGCCTCCGACACAATCTCGGGTCTTAATTCTCCCCGGTGGTTTTCTGACACAAAAACTCAATTTCAGCAACTAGCTTCTCCAACACATCTTCACTTTGTAGGATTGAAGTGTTCATTCTCCACGTATATTGCTTGTGTAAGGCGAGGAACAAGTTACTTACCTGTAACTGTTCTCCAGCATGGGCCTGGCATGGAATCACATGCTCATTAATATTCCCTGTCGTCAGGCTCGGAATCCTCGTTAAAGAAAAAAATAAATCAGTGTCAGTTTCGTTTCTGAACTGTCTTTCTCCTAATAACCAATCACTGGTCTCTCGGTCATACTGCCCCAGCCAATGACTGCCCTCTACCTAAGCCCTCCCCTGGCAGCCATCTTCGGATTTGGTAGCACGTAAAGTGGCAGTAGGACCAAGTGAAGAGCCGCAGAGGGGTAGGAGGGAGGGTTCACATGTGAATCCATGCCAGAACCATGCTGGAGAACAACAGTTACAAGTAAGTAACTTGTTCCTTCTCCAGCATGGGGTCTGGCATGGATTCACATGCTCATGAATACAAGAATACATAGCAGTACACATGCACAACCACGGGAGGTGGCAAGGCTCAACATTAAGCATTTCATCAACTCAACATTAAACATCTTTTACCTCCTCACCAGGCCCATCTTCAGGCGAACAGGTTGCGCAGCACTGCCTGGCCAACTCTGGACTCCTCGCAGGAATCGCAGTCGACGCAGTAGAATCTCGTGAAGGTGTGCGTCGACCTCCACGTAGCAGCCCTGCAGATGTCCAGCAGGGATACACCAGACAGGAACGCTGTGGTAGCAGCGATCGCTCTGGTCGAATGGGCTCGCGGACGGCCGGGCAATGGTTAGTTTGCCAACCGGTGACAGTGCATGATGCAGCCGGAGAGCCATCTGGAAATGGAAGCCTTCGAGAGGGCTTTCCCTTGGTTCACAGGTCCAAAGTTCACAAACAGCTGTGATGTCTTCCGAAAACTCTTTGTGCGGTCCACGTAGAACTTCAGTGCTCTAGCTACATCCAGGGAGTGCAAAGTCCTCTCGGCCCGCGACGAAGGCGACAGGAGAAAACAGCTAACACCAAGGGCTCGTTGAGATGGGTGTGTCCTCAGCACCACCGTAGTCTCGTGGAAAGTCAGGTATGGGGGCTGGCAGGAGAGGGTCTGGATCTCTCCCTCTCGTCGTGCGGAGGTGATGGCCACAAGAAACGCCGTTTTCCACGACAGGAACTTAAACAGTGCCGAATGCAGAGGCTCGAATGCCGCCCCATGAGCCTGGTCAGCACCACGTTGAGCTCCCACGCCGGGAACGATCAGAACAGTCCCTTCATGAACTCCTTCACCAGGCGATGGGACCACAGGGATGAGCGCCCCGGAGTTCTGGTGTAGTGGGAGAGAGCCGCCAGATGGATCTTGATGGAGGCATGGGCCAGCCCCACCTTGGCCAGCAATAGCAAGTACGGCAGCACTTGAGGGGCCGTAATCCGCAGAGGGTTAAACTTCTGTGCCCAGCACCAGACAGAAAACCTCTTCCATTTCTGTCCACAGCACTTGAGAGTTGAGGACGCCCTGGCCTTTGCAAGCACCTCCTTGCAGTCCGGCAGGATATCGTACCCTCCAAACTCTAGCGCTGCAGGAGCCAGGCCTGCAAGTTCAGCAACCCCGGGTCGTGGTGGAGGATGGCGCCTCCTTCTCTGGAGAGGAGATCAGCGTCTGTCGACAGTTTGACTGTGGGGGGGGGGGACGCTGACATGTCCAGAAGGTCCGGGAATCAGATCTGTCTCGGTCACGCCTTTGCGACGAGGATCATCCTGCACCGGGACCGTCTGAGTTGGTTGATGAGTCGCAGCAACAACGGCGGGAACGCATAGTGGAACAGGCAGTCCCGGGGGAATGAGATGGCATCGCCCATGCTTCCCGGCTGGGGAAACCTGCTGGCGAACCTCCGGCGCTTGGTGTTCGTCGCAAATAAGTCGATCTGGGGATTGCCCCATCGTTGGAATAGCAGATCCACTTGATCCTGTCGCAGGGCCCACGTGTGGCACGAGACCATCTGAGTTGACTGATGAGTCGCAGCAGCAACAGTGGGAACGTGTATAGGAACAGGCCGTCACAGGGGAAGGAGAATGCATCGCCCATGCTCACCGGCTGGGGAAACTTGCTGGTGAACCTCCGGGACTTGGTGTTCGCTGCCGTCACGAATAGGTCGAGCTGGGGGACTGCCCCATTGTCGGAATAGGAGATCCACTTGATCCTGCCGAAGCTCCCACTCGTGGCAAGAGCGCAGCTCCCTGCTGAGTGAGTGGGCGATAGTGTTCTTTATTCCTGCCAGGTGGAAGGGTACCAGAAACATTCCTTGGCCGACAGCCCAGTGCCGCAGATCCTGGGCCTCCTTGGATAGGGCTGGGGATCTGGTACCTCCCTACTTCCGAATGTAGAACATCGTGGTGGTGTTGCCGGTGAAGATTCTCACCACCTTGCCCTTGAGGGTCAGAAGGAATGACCCGAGGGCCCAGAACATGGCTCGGAGCGCCAGGACGTTGATGTGAAGTGCCCTCTCCTCCGGGAGCCAAAGGCCTCTTGCGTGGAGATCTCCGGTGTGCGCTCCCCATCCCTCCAGGGAGGTATCCGTCGTCACCGTCTCCTGATGTGCCGGGGTCTGGAAGTCCATACCCGCCGCGAGATCCGGTGGTGGGGCACCCGCCCGCATCGGTTGGCGGAAGGTCTCGTTGAGCGAGATCCTGTCTTCGAAGCTGCCCGCCGCTTGCATCCAATGGGTGTCGAGGAACTCTTGTAGTGGACGCATCCGCAGCCTGCACAGGCGCACGAGGTAGATGTCGAGAAGGGACTTGATGGACCTTACCCTGGCCTCGTCCATGGTCGACAGTCGTTGCACCTCACCCAGGATGGCCTTCGTCCTTTCCTCCGACGGGGAGGCCAACCGTGTCACTGTGTCGAGCCTGGCTCCCAGGAACAGTGCGACTTGCGACAGAACCAAGTGGGATTTCACGAAGTTGATGGAAAATCCCAGATCCGTGGGCAGCTGGACAGTCTTCATTGTGTGCTCGACGGCGAGTTCTCTTGTCCTTTGCTCGGATGAGCCAATCGTCCAGGTAGGGGTAGACGTGGATTCCCTGCAGGCGCAGCTGCACAGCCGCGCCGCCACTGGTGCTAGGCACTTGGTGAATTCCCTGGGCGCCGACTTCAATCCGAAGGGGAGGGCCTTGAACTGATAGTGCCGTCCTTGGACTACGAATCTGAGGAACTTTCGATGTCCCTTTACAATGGGGATGTGGAAGTAGGCATACTCCAAGTCCAGAGACGATAGGAAGTCGCCTTCCTCCAGCTGCCCCAGCACATGCTGGAGGGTAACCAATCCGGAATTTCTGAGACTTGATGTACTTGTTTAAATGACGAGGGTCCAGGACCGGTCGCCTTTCTTCAGCATCGCCCTTGCTCCCAGCAGCAGTTGAGGCACATGGTTTTCCTTCCTGGCCACGGGAGGAATGCGGGGGCACTTCTTTTGAAACTCGAGAGTGTGCCCGCGGGTCAGGGCATCCAGCACCCAACAGTCGGTGCAGGACTTCCACATGCTGACAAACTTCGCCAGCCGGCCTCCCACTAGGGTGCTCAGGTGGGGGCCCGACGACTTGCCGCCTTGGCCTCCTTGACGACGAGACCCTCTTGACTTGATGCGTCCTCTGTAGGCCTCCTGTGACGAGTGGGCAGTCTGGCAGTACGTTGAGGAGCCGCCGCCGAATCCTTTGGAGGCACCTTGCTTGTCTCCGGAGTTCTGAAAGGGCGGCCGTCGTTGCTGCAAAACTCCCAAGGCCCGCACCGTCTGTTTTGGCCTTGATGGCCTGCAGTGACTCGTCCACTGTCTTGCCAAACAAGTTGTTTCTGTCGAAAGGCATGTCCAAAATCCTGATTTGCACGTCCTGGCGGAAATCGGTTGCCTTGAGCCAACCACGCCGGCAAAGGCAAACACCGTTGCCCATCTGGCGGAAGCCAGTGTCAGCAATGTCCGTGGCCACCGTTATGGCGTGGTCCGACGCCACCTCGCCTTCCTGCAGGATCTCCAGGGCCTCAGCCCTCTTGTCGTCCGGGAGGAAGTCCAGCAGAGGAGCGATCTTAAACCACAGCTCCCTGTCGTAGCGGGCCACAATCGCAAGGGCGTTGGCCTCTTTAATCGTCGTTGCCGCCGATGACGAGTTGACCCGTCATTCCATGGCGTCCAATTTCTTCCCTTCGACGTCCGGCAGGTTGGTCGAAGTTTAAGCCGTCGCCCCCGTCGCCTTCTTCTTGGCCGCTGTCGAGACGACCAAATCCGGGGCCGGCTGCGCCCTAAGGCACAAGGGGGCGGAACCCGGGACCCGGTACTTCTTCTCGTACCGGTCTCTCTTGGCAGTGGTCGTGGACGGGTTCTTCAGGAGCTCCAGCCCCTCGTCCAGATGTCGTCAAGTAAGGGTAACCAGAGGACCGTCTTCCTCTTGGCCTTACGCCGTTGATAGAGTAAACCTTTCTTCTTCTGTTCTACCGGGCAGAGATGGAAGAGCTCGTATGCCCTGCAATCATGGCATGGAATGAGCCAATTTTATCGGGCCGAGAAGCCCGAGGGTGTGGTGATGGGAGGCCCATCCCGTCTTCACCACTGTCATCCGTCCCCGTCGTGGACGTCTGTTCCCGTGTCATCCCTCGGATCCGGGTAGGGAGATGAGGGCTGTGAGGGACACGCCGGCTGGAAGGGTGGAGGGGACGAGTTCTCCTCCGCTTGCTTGGAGGGCTTCCTGACGGTCCAGGCTCCGCTGGGTCATCCGCTGGGGGTAAGGGCAACCTTGTCCTCATCTCTGTACACAAGGCCTAGATCGCCATCAAGATTGCTATCCTGTGGCCCAGGTACCGGGCGCAACAGTTGGGGAGTGGAATCCTCTGCCTCCACGGGAACCTCGTCGGCACCACCGTCTCTTTCTTCGTCCGCCTCATCGGGCTCCCTCCTGTGGGACCGGACTTCCTCGAACCTCTTTTCCAAGATCTTCATGAATTCAGCCAGCTCTTCTTCAGAGGCTGTATCAGTGTCCATAATGGCCATCGCCCCCCCTTCTCCCACCACGGTTCTCACAGGGGTCTTATCGATGGGTTGAAAAGAGGATTCCCTCCACGGTGGCAGGGAAACTCTGGGCCCTGAGGTCACCTCCACAGGCTTCGCCAGGGCCGCCACAACTCCCTCTATAGAGGCCTTAGCCAGGTGAATCAAGGCCTTCACGACTTTGGACGCGCTTGAGGCCTTCACCTTGGGGGGAGGGTTGCCGCCTCGCTCCCCTTCGGCTGTCTCCGTTGGGATCGATTGGGACTTCTCCCGAAGCTTACCCGGGTTCTCCGACTTCCTTGCTCCCCCACCCCCCGAGCCAGAACGTTGGCTCGTGGTTGATGGTGTCGGTGAAAGTGCGCCCTGCCTGGCAGCTGAGGAGCCCGACCGTTCGGTGCTCGTGGTGCCCGCGACTCGCGGTTCTTTGCCTTTTGTTGGGCCCCCGTCGCCAAAGGTCTTAGAAGACCGCTCAGACCTCTTCTCACCTGCTGCTGGGCTCTTCCCCTCCAGCCAGTTGGTGAGGCAGGTACGACGATCCTTCATGGTCCGCTCCGACATGTTCTTGCAAAACGCACAGTCCTTCTACACGTGCTTTGTCTTCATGAAGGCAGTAGAGGCATCTAGAATGCTCGTCCTCCTTGAAGACATTCTGCAATCCGCATCCAGGGCAGCTCCTGAATAGTTTGGATCCGGGCGTCCTGCTCCCTTTGTCCTGGGCCATGTCCACGCGGGGTAGGCAGCAAAGGTCTTCTGGAATCCGCCAAGAAGCAGAACTTCGACGACAACTTCGCCCTTGAGGGGGGTAGAAAATTCCGAAATGGGTCCCCGTTGATTGGAAGTAGAAACAGTGGCGCTTGAGGCTCGATTGACCGAAAAAATGAGATTAAACTCTTTGAAAAATCGCAAAACGCAGTAAAAGCTCAAGAGCTATAGCACGAGGACTCCCAACACTTGAACGTGCGGTAAAAATCTGAAGATGGCTGCCAGAGGAGGGGCTTAGGTAGAGGGCAGTCATTGGCTGGGGCAGTATGACCCAGAGACCAGTGATTGGTTATTAGGAGAAAGACAGTTCAGAAACGAAACTGAAACTGATTTTTTCTTTACCGAGGATTCCCAGCCTGACGACGGAGAGTATTGATGAGCATGTGATTCCATGCCAGACCCCATACTGGAGAAAGTCTAATTTTAAGGACATCACCACATGAGCATGATCAGTTAAGAGGATGTTGGCAATTTCACTTGTCTTGTAATTCTCTGTCATTTTCCTGGCGTTAATAACATATCTAGTCTTGAATATACTGTATGTGCCCTTGAATAAAAACTATATTCTCTAGTAGAAGGGTGCTCCAACCTCCAGCAGTCCTTCAAAGTGTGCTAATTGAGTACATCCTTCAAAGCCAAGTAATGCCGATCATTTTGCTTAAGTTGCATCAGCATACTCCTGTCCAAATCCTTTTCTAATACAACATTGAAGTCTCCAACTAGGATAAAGTTGCGGGATCCCAAATCTTGTATATTCTGTGCCACTTTCCACTGACGGTGCGTATATATTGCATATGGTTACATCACATCCTTGAATGTGGACTAATAAAGCAATTATTCACCCTTCCTTGGCCAAAATGTCTTACTACTTTTATAGGAGCATTATTTCTGATCAGAATCGCAACCCCTCTTGATCTTGAAGTAAACGAGGAGCCATATACTTTCCCTATCCAACCTTTCTTCAAAGTCTCAACCGCCGCTTTTAGAAGATGTGTCTTGAATTAGACATATATCACTTTTCATACGTTCAAGTAGGCCATAATCTTCATCCTCTTTTTAGCATTATTCAAACCATTAACGTTCCACATTGCCACTCGTAAGCCATCCCCCATCTTCACCCCCCCATCTTCACCCCACAACTTATGTCATTCAGCGCATATAACTGCAATTCATCCAACAGCACTAAACCTGATGAATGTACAAATGTGAACCCCACCCTCCCCCTCTGAAATAGAAGCAAGACACCAACAAAAGCTGGCTAGTGTAAACAAAACATTCCAACCAGTCCAGTGCCCTGGACACCTCTCCTATAGTTGCAAGAACTCTTTATACATATATACAGTTTTGAAAACTCCCATCTGATTCAGACATTGTACCCAACAACCTCCACGATCCGTCTCATGTTCAAACCTCCCCAGCCACTCTCATCATCCTCATAGCAGTGCAAAACTAACATTGGACATTATTAATCATCACACAAAATAATTGCACAGCTCAGAGGCTTAGTAACTAGACTACTCTCCACACTCAAACAACTTGAAGAATCACCCAAACATAATTCATTAGCTTGATGAGTTTTTGGGACACAATCGCAGATGACTGACATTGCAGCATAACCCTAAGCAGGAGGTGATATGTGTTTAGTTCGGTATCATCACACTCAGAATTCAACTAAGGCGAACCATCAGCATATTAGGGATTAACCGGCCAGTGGAGATAAAGCCTGACATGGCTCCATTCCACTGCAGTCATCCCTCGTTACTATCAAAACCATCCTAGAGTAGCCTTATTAAAGAGGTCAACATTTACCCATCCATTCTAAGCGGCTCAAGCTGTAATCCTATGATGTTGCTATGTACACCAAACAAGCATTAATAGTCAGAGATGACAAATAATCCAGTACAAAAGCATAGAGTTCAGCAACCACATTACCGTTCATGAACATTCACATCATACGATTGAAATCAGTCTGCATATTGCTCGATCCAGATGTTTCATCCTCCATTCCATCACATACATATCACTTGCCACACTCTGAACCAATTACATTGGAAGGTTTAAAAATGACTTACCTGTTTATGAATTATTTGTTAACCTTTGTTTTATTCCCATATCTAACCTTTGCACCAAACTTTGTATTGCTATAAATGAAGCAGTGATAAATCAATGTCCACAGTGTCCTAGCTATTTAAGTCACCTGAGGGTGTAGGAAGTGTCTGTGTACCATCCCCAATGGGTATCATCTGATTTAGAGAGTGCGTTTTGAAGTGTATAATTGTTACATGTTTTGCTCCGTTCTGAAGAAGGCTTATATAACTGACTGTTAAATTAATAATTGTTTAATCAAGAAAGAGTGTAAGTATTTATGATATGATAGTCATAACGCGCTTAATACCCAGAGGTTTCCAAGCACGGACCCGGGGATCGAACCAGTGTTGCTCTGTGTCGTCTTGTTTCCAAGGCGAGCACGTTGTTCCTGGGTCATCCTCCCGAAACTACCCAGAAATACGTTCCAGAAATCCCCTCTGGCGCAGAGAACAGCAATCTCTTTTGGCTCTGAGCCACAAAGAACGCAGTTCAGATGCACAATTGACCTGAATTTATCATGGGACTCCTCTATCCCTCAACCTATCTACCCGACTTTGCTCCCATCATACTCCTCCTTTGCCTCTGACGGGCAAAAGTGCTTCAATGCCATAACCTATGGCTGGAGGCTCTATACAAACACAATAACAGAACATAAAACGGATTGCAATGTCGAGGGGATTTCTGAAGTTCCTCTGGTCATCAAAAATAAGTCAGTGGCACATACAAATAAAGTGAAATGGCGAAACATTTAGAAGCCCTAAAAAGTGGCCTTAAAATCCCCAAAATAGAAATTCTGTCTTTAGTGACAGTGATTGTAACCAAGCTGCAATGCAGGTTGCTTGTATTAAACAAAGTGAAAGTCGGCACTAAAAGTCACAGCAGGGCTGTAAACCTACATGAAAGGCAGAAAGGCTGCATGCACATGGAACATGTAGGCTTTGAAAGTCTTTAAACCAAGCAATGGGAATATTGAAAAGTTTGCTGCTGATTCCAAACAAACATTATCTAATCAGTTTACACAAAAGATGATAGAACGGAAAATGGTGCAAAAGAGATGCAAACATACACAGGAAGAATGAATTCCTCACCAACACAGTTGTCGCAAATACTGCAGTGCGAGGCACGGGGAGGACGGAAAATCTTGCACGTGTAACAGTACTTAAGCTTCACAATCTGATTGTTGATTTCCACATTTTTAATACGCGGAGGAGGACGCTGACCCTGCGGCACATTGCCATTGGCGGCCTCTGGAAAGCAAAGAAAACAAAATAAATCCAGCAACCAACCTATCGTTCCAATCCCCCACACCAGAACTACGCATTTCTAGACAGTTCTCAGTTAAGGCTGGCGGCCAGCCGTGCAGATTTTAATGGTGCAAACTTCACCTGACTATATAGGCTAGTACCTTTTAATTTATTAGGTGGGAATGTAAACGAATCTGCGTCTTACTTTGACTTAGTTGCTAATTGAAGACATGAATTCGGACGTCCATATAGCTCAGTTTGGTTTAATTATGCTAGGAGCTCATTAAGGAATTTTGGCCTCGAAGAGCATTATAATAAATATAATAAACACAACAGATTCTAGGAGAATCACACAAGAATTCCTTTTATCCAGATTGAAAGCCGCAGAAAAAAAAGGAACCCAGAAACCACAGTGTGCAGATTTAATTTATGAAATGGTGCACTAAGCTATTTGAAATGGTTTGACGACCCAAGGCAAAGATAAATTTGAATGTGACTTCGGTCTTTTTAGGGCAGTTTTTTGGAGGTCCAACTAAAGGCTTAGTAAAATCATACACCCGAGACAGTACAAGACTCCACTCTTAGTATAAGGCTGTACCACCAGAGTATTGAGTAGCGTAGACCGAGCATCCAGGCTTATCTTAGGAGGGAGAGAGGGCTGTAGTTTAGTACAAAGAAATTGTGGCATACATTTGGTCCAAAGAAACACTGACGCACGATGTACTGTACAAATAAAGGGTTTATTTAAATACAAGTAGGCCAAGATTAATATTGGGCAAGTACCATCAGGCCTCCAGATAAGGTGCGTACGAGGCTTTTTGTTTTTTTTTTTTTAAACGCATGAAAATCTTGGAAATACAACAGCTTTATTATTTTCCAGTGTACATTTATGCACAGGTTTAGAGCAGAGGAGAGTGCAAAGGTCAGGTTACTTGACCGAAACCAGAAGGCTTCTTATGATTTTTAACTACATGGATGCAATTGGAAGCCATTGATAAAAGCCTCTGAAACAGAATGTATTTCTATGAAGCCTTTCAAAAAAAGAAACTGCACACTGTGATAAAAGAAATGGTTTCTTTCCATTTAGCTTCAGAAGCACTGTGCATATTTTCTTAAGATTTTTAGGATTGTATAATTAATAAGATGGAAAACCAAAGTTGCAATTGAGAAATAATATTTTGTAGCAAACTATGCTTTTTTTAACGGTGAAAGCAAACCAGTATTGCACCATTGTATTTTTCGGAGTTCCGGTGCTATGTGCATAATCATGCAGAGGCAGATCATTTTTACACTTATAATTTAATTTACTAATTATAAAAACAGTGTGTAAAATGATGACTATGCACGGTATAGTTTACATCCATTCAACCTTGCAGTCAATGGGGTTCATAAGCAGGGTGAGTGATTGTCAGTACACCAATCACAGGTGTTCTAGCCTCTCAAATCTTCAAGACTAAATTTAAACATCCAAAGCCTGACTATCCAGGAAGTGCAAGCGCTGTTCAAAAACAAAAAGGAAAGATACAATGGTAATTGAAATAGAAACTCAGCTAAACCTGGCCTTGTGATAATCCAGATAGGTATTTAACTTTATATAGCGCTTCATAAATGGTTCGTCCAACATCTAGGTATTGTGATTTATCATACCTCAGTTGTTACTCAGTTAACCAACCTCTAAAGGATGTAAGCCAATAAGATAGCTCAGCCGGTTGAGTACTCCTCGCTGCAATCTGTGTATGATCTGTAGGTTGCAGGTTAGAATCCTGGCAAGGCCAACTCAGCCTTTCATCCTTTTGAGGTCGATGGAGGAGTACCGACTTTGGTTTGGTGATAATTGTGATAAACGGATATTACAATGCTTTGCCAAAAGCGCTACATAAATAACCATTAGATAAGATATAGAATTTGCATGGAGTCCGTGCCTCTCTGCACTGTTGTATCATAACATTGGCATACCATTAGGTAGTAACTCCAGTAAATGATGACTTTCATTAAACATCAAAAGACAATTCTGCTATCGAAACTCAAAAACACACAATACAATTCATGTTTGCTTTACCTGGCTAGGTTTTTTATTTCAACATTTAAATATACAGAAGAGATCAAATGGCCAGACCTTAGAGAAATAATGCAAGGTGTATTCTGTCACAATGCAGAAAGCTGCCGCATAGTAATGATTTCCATATTGTTTTTGCACACGTCGGCTGGATGCGTCATACATTTTACTCTCTTGCAAAGGAGAAAAATCAGTTTCTCTCTTAAAATCACATTTACCTCAAAAATGTTCCAAATAGTGATCACGGGCAGTCAGTAACAAACACTGCAACACTGGTTGTATATTGTAAGACAACCTTTATTTTTCGTTTGTAGCAGTTTAAAAAAATCAATCAAATTAACACAGTGAGACTCTCTTGCCAGACGGCAGCCTGACGCGTTTCACCACAACCTAGTGGCTTGTTCAGTCACTCATCATTCACAGGAAGTTCATTTTTATTAAAAAAAAAAAACACCACAGTGGAAACATGGAAGAGGTGACTTGCAAAATCGGCATAGTGGCTGGTAGCCATTTTGGCTTGGGCTGCTAACTCTAGTTACAAATCTCGTAATGTTACGCCCAATTAAACCTTGTTGATTTGTATTGCACAAGTGGAACATGACTCTTAGAAAACAGTGAGAGCACAATTAATATTTAAATTATAGCATATACAAACTGAACAGTAGCAGGTTACTGTATCTGTGATGTTAAAAACGGAACCCAATCGTGCATGCTATAATATCGCCATTATAGTGCTGTGGACATTTAAAATTACATTTCTACAATTCGAAAAAAAGGGGGAGATGCTCATAAAATCCTTTTCAAAATGGTAAGTTCATAGCCATTAATCCATTTTAAAGTGCCAAGTGCATAAATTTGTGAGCATCTCTACCCTGACCATAGACAATAATAGTACAATGCATTAAAGTCAGACGATTGTATTTTCAGACCATAGGTAGTCATTGAGTATATGTATCACCGTTATAAGATATATATCAGATTACATTCCGTCAAGAGAACCCTCTTGCCGAAATGAGCCGCACTACACAGGGTGGGAGTGCAACGGGTATGCATACAGGGTTACTCCTTGAAAAGAACGGGTTGCGAACCATCTGTATTGCAGTGCAAAAATGTCTTTTATTTCACAAAATTAATTCACGGTTACAGAAATGTTAAAATCAAGGGTTAGAACCCCAGCCAGCATCACAACAATGGAGGCCAACAACGGGATATATATAGATTAAAAGTCACTTCGCAATTTCGAGACAGTGTTGTGAAAATATAAAATATAAAGTGCATAGTGCATACCTAATGCATTGAAAAATATTTCAGTGTGCATTGATATTTCAATGTGCAAAAATGCATTCCTATGAAAAGGTTAATTTCACATTTTAAAAGGACAACACTGTCATGATGTAAAGTGCATAGTGCAGACTTATTGCATTCTCTAAACAGCATTTATAGTCGGATTTGCACAATACATTCCTAAAATATAAGTTTAAAGTGCAAAACCACATACACAAGATCTACCTGCAATTATAAATGTGCAATGATACATTCCTATGGTTTCTATATTAAACATGGTATTAAAACGATGGATATAAAAGAGAAATGTGTTCTAAGGTGCCATGTGCATATGTAGACCAAAGAAGAACAAAGTCCAGGCGCTAGAAAGTCAGAGTGCACTGTTTAGGGTTATCAAATATCTGGGAAACTTATAAAAAGTACCACTACTCAGATAGCATGCTGATAATGAATTTTCATAAATACTAATAACCACATGTATACACTTGTTTGCCAAAAATGTAATTCAGAATCATATTGCCAGTCACCATAAAAAAGTGAAGGATAAAAATAGTGATAAAAAGAAAGCATAAAAAGAAAACTTTCCACAAATAGTCAAACACAAAGGATCACAGTATACAGTCATTAAAATTGATGATCTTGCTGGGGTTACTATGCTATATTTAGTATAGTCCTTATTTCCCTAGTAAGGTATAAAGCTCGTAATCAATATTGTGTCCCACTGGGGTCTTTCTCTCAAAGTCTAAAATAAATGTAGTCCCTTCTTGTCGGAGTATTCTCTCATTGTCTCCTCCTCTGGGACCTGGAATTACCTTATGTATGCCAAAAAATGTTAGATAGGCTGGATCAGCAATATGAATTTCAGAAAATGTTTCGCCATCGGCTAAGAACAGTCTTTGTTAATAATGGCTCTAACATGTTGCAGGATACATACTTTTAGCTTGCATTTGGTACTTCCAACGTACCATTTGAGACATGGATACATCAAGACGTACACCACCAGCTCTGATTCACATGTCATTTTACTGTTAATATGGACCAGATTTTTCAATATTGGGTGAACATAGCTTTTGCAATTTCTTGCATTTCTGCAAATTTTACACCTGGTACATTTGGAGAAGCCAACTCCTGTTGTGGAAAGCCAATTGGTGCCTATGTCGCTCCTTTCCACAGCCATGTAGCTTTTCACCAATAAATCTTTTATGGATATGCTTTTTCGAAAGGTAATATCAGGATGATTATGTAACATACTACCTTTGTCTTTATCCGCTTTCAGCACCTTCCAATACTTATTTATTAGCCGTTTGATAATTCTTGAGTGGCTTCCAAATGTCAGAATGAGCCTGGTGGCGTTTTCCTCTTCTTGTTTTGCTAGGTCCGTCTTTGATGTTATTAGCATTTTATGTCTATTCATTTCTCGGACCTTCAGATATGCCCTTTCAATGATCTTTTTAGGGTACTGTTGTTGGACGTTTTGGGCCGTTACTTTGTCAAAATCTGTGAAGTTGCTACAATTGCGTCTAATACGGATAAACTCTCCATATGGGATACTCCATAAAAGAGTCTTTGGATGCGCACTGAGATATAGATAGATATGTATGTATATATATATATATATATATATATATATATATAAATAAACAGAAAAGAGTGTGAGGGGCGCACTCTGGGTCCCAGCTAGGTGTACCTTTCCACAGTCCAGTTGATGTTCTCCTCCTAGTGCGCTTTCTTGCCTCTTGCAATCATCAGGGAGGCAGTCTGCTCAGGTGTTGATGGTTACTACCAGTGATGGCCTCAGGGAATTCTGGTTGCTGTAGTCATTCAAGTAGCCAGGAAACAACTCACCCTCCAATTACAAAGTGTAAAACCCCAGTTGGGGAGAGGGGGGAAAACCAACAGTGTGGCTCTCCTGAGTAGGGGCATGTGTCACCCCGGTGCCGCCGCCTCTGGAGCCCGGGACTCCCAAAGAACATTTGACAGAGAAGGGTGTGTGGGGCGCACTCTGGGTCCCAGCTAGGTGTACCTTTCCACAGTCCAGTTGATGCATATGTCACGGGTGACACATACCCCTACTCAGGAGAGCCACACTGTTGGTTTTCCCCCCTCCCCCCAACTGGGGTGTTACACTTTGTAATTGGAGGTTGAGTTGTTTCCTGGCTACTTGAATGACTACAGCAACCAGAATTCCCTGAGGCCATCACTGGTAGTAACCATCAACACCTGAGCAGACTGCCTCCCTGATGATTGCAAGAGGCAAAAAGCGCGCTAGGAGGAGAACATCAACTGGACTGTGGAAAGGTACACCTAGCTGGGACCCAGAGTGCGCCCCTCGCGCATATATATACATAATACATAACTCACTGTAATCATATTCTGATGCTTGTATCTGCTTAGATTCACATGCTGTGCATAGGCCGACATCTAGTGGAAGCTGCAGAGTATTACAGTTTGTTTTTCGAAACTCGAAAATGGGCGTCGACACAGAGCGTGCCAGTAATACTATCCCTAGTGTGACATCCACTGTACCCATGATCCCTCACGCATTTGGACCCTCAGATTGTATTCTTCCTGACATGAGGTAGCATGAGGAGTAGCGCGAGTACAGATGATCCAAGCAGATAGAAGATAGATAAGATAAGACTACAGGCATCCATGCGCCTTCTCTCAGAGGTGAGGAAGGGTGGGTCACATATGAATCTAAGCAGATAGAAGCATCAGAAATACGATTACGGTGAGTAATGTATCCCTTCTGAGGCTTGTGGAATCTGCTTAGATCACATGCTGAGCGTAGATTAGCGAGCAGTGTTAGAAGGAGGTGGGATTTGAGAAGGGTCATGAGCAAATAAATGTCTTAGAACCGCTTGTCCCACTTGAGTATCTGTCTTGGAAAGGGTGTCAATGCAGTAGTGCTGAGTAAAAGTGTGAATAGAGCTCCAAGTAGCTGCTTTGCAAATGGTGTCAAGGGAAACATTTGCAAAGAAAGCCAGAGTGGCCCCAATGCCTCTTGTCGAGTGGGCTCTGGGCGTAAAAGGCAAAGTTTTGTCAGAAAGAGAGTAGCACAACTGGATACAGTTGACAATCCACTTGGAGATGGCACCCTTAGAGACGCGATCTCCCTCTTTGCCTGTGGCTACGGAGACAAACAGTTGATCTGTTTTCCTAAGCGGTCTGGTCTTGTTTACGTAGTAAAGGACAGCCCTACGCACATCTAGGGTGTGTAGTTTAACCTCAGCCGAGCTTTGTGGGTTTTGGAAGAAAGCCGGAAGCTCGATGGACTGGTTTTACATGGAATTTAGAATTAAACTTAGGTGAGAACCTAGGGTGTGTCCGTAAAACCAGCTTATCCTTATGAATAGTAAAGAAAGGATCCTGCACTGACAGAGCCTGAATTTCACTGACCCTTCTTATGCACGTAATGGCTACTAAGACGATAGTCTTATAGGTCAGGTGTTTGAGACTTGTTTTATGCATGGGCTCGAATGGGGGGCCCATGAGTTTAGATGGCACCACGTTCAGGTCCCTTTCCTGGTGGTGGGTTAGATATCGGAGGATGAAGTCTCTTTACTCCATCAATGAAGGCTGTAACCACGGGTACCTTCCACCACGACACTTTGCTATGTGAGGTGGTGTACGCTGACAGTCCTGCCAGGTGTACCTTTAGTGAGTTGAAAACCAACCCTGTGTCCAGCAAGTGGAGCATGTATGTCACGATTGTGGAAGGAGTGCAATCAACTGGGTTGATTTGTTTATTCTGGCACCAGATAACAAATCTCTTCCATTTGTCGAAATAGCAATGCCTCGTGTTTGGTTTCCTAGACTCTTTTAGGATGTCCATACACCTCTGTGGTAAATTGAGATGTCCAAACTCTATGACCTCAAGAGCCATGCTGCTAGGTTTATGGAGTTGGGTAGAGGATGCACTTTCTGACCTTGGTGCTGGGACAAAAGATTGTACCAGCCCGTGAGTTTGATGGGAATCGCACACCCAAAGTCTGCGTAGGTGTGGAAACCACGGTTGTCTCGCCCACATGGGAGCAACTAGGACGAGCGTCATCAACTCTGTTCATCTTGTTCACCACCTTCCTGATGAGATGAGTTGGTGGAAAAGCGTACGCAAACATCCCTGACCAGTTCATCCACAGGGCGTTCCCCAGGGTGTCTGGTTGGGGAAACCTGGATGCGAATCCTGGGCACTGTCTGTTTTCGCTTGTGGCGAATAGGTCTATAGTGGGGAAACCCCACTGAGAGAAGAGATCTTCTACGATTTCTCTGTGTAGACACCATTGTGTTCCTCCGGAAGGGGATCTCTGCTCAAAGCGTCCGCTAGAGAATTGAGATCCCCTGGAATATGTTGAGATGACAGAAAGATGTTCCATCTGAGTGGCCATATCCAAATTTTCTGGGCAAGTCTGGACAGATTTGGCGAACAAGTCCCTCCTTGCTTGTTCAGGTAGAACACGGCTGTCGTGCTGTCCGTCCGGATCTGCACCGACAGGTTCAGTAGGTGGGGCTCGAACGCTTGAAGTGCTCTGAAAACTGCCAGAAGCTCTAGCAGGTTGATGTGATTCTTGGCCAGTGTGAGACCAGAGACCCTGAGCTGTGTGGTGGAGATGGTGAGCTCCCCATCCTGTCAGACATGCGTCTGTCGTGACTACCGCCTGTATCTCGGGATCGTGAAAGGGTTTCCCCTTGGATAGATTGTCTCTTGTCCACCAGTGGAGGCTTTGTACAAGTGTTGGCGAAATGACCACAAGATCGTCCCACTGACCACTTGCCTGAGACCACACTTCGCCAACCATTCTTGCATGGGACGCATGCGCAGGCGCACGTGGGGGACCAGGTAAATACATGACGCCATCATGCCCAGCAAACGCATTGCTTTGCGTACTGTTATCTGGTGACCGGTTTGATATTACGGAATTTGCAGTAGTATATTCCGAATTCTTTCCTCTGAAGGAAAAGCCAACCCCTCTTGAGTATTTACAACAGCTCCTAGGAACTGCTTGGAGGTGCTGGGCACCAGACTTGATTTTTTTCTCGTTTATGGAGAAGCCCAATTCGAAGAGGAGGTCGATAGTTCTTTGAATGTTTGTCCTGCAAATTAATGGGGTCTCCCCCGTGATGAGCCAGTCATCCAGATAAGGGTACACTGGGATTGCCTCCCTGCGTAGGTGTGCCGCCGCCACCGCCAGTACCATGGTGAATACCGTTGGAGCTGAGGCTATCCCGAAGGGCAGTACCTTGAACTGGTAGTGCTGACTGTCCACCTTGAAGCGCAGATATTTTCTGTGCGCTGGGAACATGGAAATATGAAAATAGGCATCTTTCATAGCCAATGTTACCATGCAATCACCCTTTTTTAGGAGGGGAATTACCTCTTGGAGAGTAGTCATGCAAAATGTTTGGGGCTGGACATACTTTTTTGCAGGCCGTAAGTCCAATACTGGGCGCATTGTCAAATCTTTTTTTGGCACAAGGAAGTAAGTTGAATAAATATCCTTGTTTACCTGGTGTCCTGGGACGAGTTCTAACACGTCCTTTGCGAGAAGATTATCGATCTCTTCGAGTAGAATCTTCTGGTGGTCTAAGGAGTGTATTCTCTGTCGTGGAGGGTGGTTTCGGGGACGCTCTAGGAGTTCTATGCAGTATCCTGCAGAGACTGGACAGCACCCATGCACCCATCTGTCTGATGTGATCCCTTCCCAAGCTTGGGTGAAGATGGAAATACGTCCCCTTACTGGGGATGCGTGAGAAGGCACCGTGAACTGAGCGTCACTGTTTTGGTGGAGGTGTTCCCCCTCCTTTATTGGGACTGCCTCTACCCCTCCCACAACCTCTTTTGTTACCCCTGCCATTACTCTGGGTAGACTGCTGGTTAGTGTTCCATGGAGTACCCTGGCCTTGGGAATAGTTTGAGCCTCTTTGGGAGTTTTGTCTGCGAGGCTGACGAAAATTGCCAATCCCTCTCTGGTTAGGGGGTTTGTTGGTTAGTTGCCCTAGGGACTTGAGGGTCTCGTACTCATCCTTGGCATTCTTCAGCGCGTCCTCGACCGCCTTTCCAAACAATAGATCCGGCTCCACCGGCTTATCTATCAATGATGCTTGGGTCTCGGCCTTGAAACCAGACTGCCGTAGCCAAGCATGCCTCTTGATGACCGTTTAATTGCTTTCAGCAATTAATCTGCCGGCGTTATCCGCGGCATCAAAGGTTGATTTTAAAATGCAACCTGACACGGCTCTCCCCTCTGCCGAAACTCGTGCCAATTGGCTTTTTAAGGGTTCTGGGGCGGAGTCTACGAGAGCCGCGACTTCTTCCCACTGGTGGCAGTTGTAACTAGCCAGCAAGGTGGTGGAGTTGGCAATCCTTGGCTGGTGGGCGGAAGTGGAGACTACTTTCCTGGCCAAGCCATAAATCTTCTTGCTCTCCTTGTCGGGGGGGAGCTTCGGAAGATGACAAGGGAGTTCCCGCCCTCTTACGGGTGTTTGTAACAACCAGGGAGTCTGGTTTGAGATGTCCCCTTATGTACAGTGGGTCAGATTGGGCTGCCCTGAAAAGCGTTTCAATTCTGGGGTTTACTGCCCTAGTGAGATTGGGTTAACATGGGAAGGGTCTATCCTCCTTTGTATTGACTTAAGGATAGGGATGGCCTGAGCAACTGGTCTATTTTCTCCCACCAATTCCTCTGCAAAGTCCCTCTCTTCCTGAGCACCTTGGGTGTCAATGTGGAAGTGCTGTGCCGCTCCGGACAGGTGCTCCTCGTGCTCCTCCTCCTCCTCCTCCTCCGTTTTTCGAACATGCCCACGTCTAGATCCTCACCAAAGGATGGATCTTCCCGATATTGAGAATAGGGCTGTGTATAGAATGGGTATGAAGACTGAGTTGATGCTTCACCCCGGGACCTCTTATTTGGGGGTATAAGATCCTTAGAGCCTGAGGGAGTTGACCCTTCTGGGGTATAAAAGAGAGAAAGCGTTCCGGGTTTTTGTCGTAGAAATCTGCCAATGATGACATCCTTGACATTACTCTGTCTATGTCATCACTGGACCATTCCCTTGAACTGGGAATAACTCTTTCCCGGAGTGCTTTCCCTGTTTTATCCTGACTAGACCTATTGGCCTGAACAGGGGCCTTAGGGACAAGAGACAGACTTGTCCATCTGTTTAGGTGGAGTAGAATGTAGTTTAGGAGTGGAAGTAGGCTGGGACTGCTTACTTCGTTGTTAACCCCCCTCCCCACAGGTGGAAGTGTGTTTCCCCGATTTTTGGGCCCTATCAGAGCTTCGATGCCTGGCGCCGAAATTCGGGGGTAGAGTCCCTGTCTCTGGAGAGTGTAAGGGATTCGGTAGCAGCCTTTGCGCTGCCTGTAGACGCCGACCCCTGGAGTGCGGCCTGGGGGTAGAGGTCGGCGTCGTCCTCTGACGACCGAACCTCAGTCACTAAGGGGAGCGAGGCACTCTTAGCAACAGTGGAGGGTTGCCTGGTGTCATGAGGCGATCTCGAATGCGAACGCCCAGAGGACACTGACCCGGTGGACCGTTCTCTACGTGCCTCTTTCCGAGAACTCGACGTGCGCGTCGAGTCTCGGTTGGACCTTTTGTTTGTTGGAAGTGGTGTGGGTAGCGCTCGTGTCGCCGGGGGTCTCTTCCCCATAGCTGCCCTGCCGGACAACCTTCCGAGGTCGGGGACTTGCGCTTGGCTGTCCATCGACGCCACATTGCCCTCGCCGTCCGAAAGTACGGCGTCGCTGCCATCGCTGAAGGCACCCTCCGCGGCCATGGCCTCTTGTCGCCTGGCGTGGTGGGCCCAACGCTTTGTCGAACGGTCCTTAAGGGTCTTCGGTTTAAACTGACTGCACGCTCTGAAATTCGCCTCGGGGTGGTCCCTCGGCAAGCAGAGATTACACGTGGCTTGTCTGGCAACCCAAGGATACTTGCGGTTGCACTTGGGGCAAAATTGAAAAGGGGTACCCTCCATACGCACCCTGTGGCAGCGGGCTGGGAGTGTAGATTCCAAAAGCCTCAGAAATATATAACACAAATATAAAAATGAACTCAATACTGAAGGGGTACAACCCAAAGTATTACCTTGCTAAGAATAGCAGTCAGCAGTTAAAGGTTAGTACACCTATAACACATTTAGAACTCACTATTCTTGGCGAGTAAAACCAGGCTACATACACTTTTTGAATACAGTCAGTAATTCAAGGGTAGTAGACCCTGTCAGTCATGTAGTAACACTCAGTAAACCAACCCTGTTACCAGGATACGTTTCTGAATAGGGAAACACGAATGTATTGAACAGTATGAGCCTATAACTACACTTATGATTATAACAAGGGAGTAAAACTTAATGTAATAAACTATTACAGTTGGTTTTCAGATCAGTGGAACACAGACTAAGGTAAGCAAGAACTCTAGATTATTTTAGGATTGCACCAGGCAGAACAAGGCCAGCTAAACTGACAGTACACTTAGTCAGAATGACGCAGCTATTGACGGTATGCGAAACCCAATGCAGACTTATTCTAGACAGGCTATACAGCAGGCCAGAGGAAGCAAGAACCAGTCGGTAAACGCATACACTTATATTCTATTCTGAAAGAAATAGTTTGGTGAAGCCAACAGCATTACTTTTGGGAAGTGGGGGGGGAAGCAATTCACAGGTGAACCTTATATATACTTTTCAGAATGGCAAAACACATTCAAAGTAAGGACTTTTGTAACGGATGGCCCATTTCAGAGTGACAGTTACCAACTCTGTTGCAAGCAAGTAGCTTTTAAACACTAGTTCTATTTTTCAAGGCAAAACCCTTTTCTTATCCAGTCCTTCCCTAATCTATTGCATGAGGTTTTTCAGAGGCAGAAGAGGGACCCTAGTGGTCTAGGTGCCAGCTGTAGACAGGTTGAGATCGGGTTCAGTTGCAGAAAAAGTCTGAGTTCCTGTCGCAGTCTCTTCAAAACAAGTGGGTAATTCACTTTATAGTTAAGGTCCAGGGACTTCAAAGAACACACCCTAGGAGGATTCCAGCAGTGGGCCTGGGTGAACTGGATGAGAGGACTCCCAATCACATAAAAACACCCCAAAATCTTTACAGGAATCACAAAAGGCTTAAAGCCATACCCCAGTCAACACAATACCTCAGCAGAGAAGAAACATTTACAGCAGGACGTTTTCAGGATCTGCAGCCAAAAACCCAGTTAACAAATTCCTTATCGTGAAGCCTAGACACTGGAAGGGAATTTACTGCAATAATCAATGGGGAAGACTCCAGGCAAGGGTTTCTTTGCAGCTGGATGCAGGTCTGTGGTTTTGGCACACTTTTTAGGAGCCAGAAGACTGAATATCTCTGGTCGGATTCCCATCGCTAATCTGGTCCAGCGCTCTGGTGGGGGGGGGGGGGGCTTCAATGATTCATATCAAGTGCCTGGAGGTGCAGAAGGATGCCACCTTAGTTTCAGCGGGTTTTCGAAATACAGAAGACCATGTACCGCGTAATGGCTCGAGGTGTAAGGGCATTGGGGTATTGCAGCCTAGCAAGGTTGCAGCATGCAGTGGGATGGCTCGAAATGCAGGTCTTCTTGAGACCAGTGGCTCCCACCAGGCTCTGGGTAGGAGTCATTGCGTTTGGGACCCCCCCCCCCCCAGGTCGAATGGAAGGGAGGGTTGCATCAGGCTCCAGTTACACAGACTCTCCTTTCACTGGAAATCACTACGGCTGTCTTTTCTTCATCGTCCTCTTCGGTTTCAGCTCCAGCACTCTACTTGTCAGAAGCTTCCAGGTTCACAGTTGATCAGAAACTACAGCACAACCTCTGCATTCTCTCCCTGCATTTTACAGCAAGGGGTGGTCTGGCTGTCCAATCAGGACAGCCAGCCCCTCACTAGGAGTTGGTTCCTTTCAGGCAAGAAAGGGCTGCAGAGTTTTGGACTCATCCCTCGCTTCCTGTCTTCAGACACACTGGAGCCTGGGCGGAGAATCCAGAGGATTCCCGCCAAAGAAAACCTCCACGGAGGTCGTTCCCAAATAGAATGGCAGGGGAAGACATCAGAAACAGCAAGCACACAAGAAATGGCGGAACAAGAAGGAGCCCACCATTTTAGAAAAATTGTGGCCCTTCTGTGCATTACAGAGGCTGAACAGCCTGATGATAATAAAGACTAAAAGTTATAAAGATAAAACCACTGCCACCAGCCATTCATGCAAAACTTGCAATTGTAACAACATTTTACAAGGCAAGTAATAAAGGCAATACATTGTAACCCCCCTCCCCCCCCCGCACTCCACATAAGGTGGGGGGGGGTGTGCTGGCTCACTTATACAAAATGTATACTGTAGTGTAGTTCACCCAAGTATAGGAAAGCGAAATTAACAGGGAAGCCCAAAGGGGACAGACCAGCCTAAGTCCAAAGGTTGTACAAACCTATAACTCCAACCATACACTATGGAGAGACTTAAAAAGGTCACCCATAAAAAGAGTAAAAGTCTAGGTGACAGGGGAAAAAAGATTGCCCTTCACCGAGGGACAAGGTAAAATAGTTACCAAGTCCAAGCAAAATGTTCTAAGGGTTGAGACAGATCAGGAAGATGCATCATAATTATGAACATCTTACCCAACAGGTCTAAACCCTTTATTTAGAAGAGGCTCTAGGAGCATATTCCTCAGTGAAAAGGATGATTTTTTTTAGTAGGTCATAGGTTGAGGATACATTTCACTTTTGTTGTGTCCAGTCTATTCTAATCTCAAGAAGAAAACCCTTTTTCCGATGCTGAAAAAGTGGGGAGGGGAGGAGACTGGTGCGGCTACCAGTCATTTGGTCGACAACCAAATGGTCGAATTATTTTTTTGTAATTTTTTTTTTTTTTTGAGGGGGGTTCCCCACCCAGCCCCCCTTTTTATATATTCATTTTTTTTTAACCAAACAAAACAAAAATATATATATATATGGGATACATTACTCACCGTAATCGTATTTCTGATGCTTGTATCTGCTTAGATTCACATGCTGTGCATAGGCCGACATCTAGTGGAAGCTGCGGAGTATTACAGTTTGTTTTTCGAAGTCGAAAAATGGGCGTCGACACAGGGCGTGCCAGTAATACTATCCCTAGTGTGACGTCCCCTGTACCCATGATCCCTCACGCGTCTAGGATCCCCAGATTGTGTTTTTCCTGACATGAGGTAGCATGAGGAGTAGCGTGAGTACAGATAGTCCAAGCAGATAGACAGAAAGGTAAGACTACAAGCAACCATGCGCCTTCTCTCGGAGGGGAGGAAGGGTGGGTCGCATGTGAATCTAAGCAGATACAAGCATCAGAAATACGATTGCGGTGAGTAATGTATCCCTTCTGAGGCTTGTGGAATCTGCTTAGATCACATGCTGTGCATAGATTAGCGAGCAGTACCAGAAGAAGGAGGTGGGATGTGAGAAGGGTCATGAGCAAACAGGTGTCTTAGAACCGCTTGTCCCACCTGTGTATCTGCCTTGGAATGAGTGTCAATGCAGTAATGCTGAGTAAAAGTGTGAATAGAGCTCCAAGTAGCCGCTTTGCAAATGGTGTCAAGGGGAACATTTGCAATGAAAGCCAGAGTGGCCCCAATGCCTCTGGTAGAGTGGGCCCTTGGCGTAAAAGGCAGAGTCTTTTTAGAAAGAGAGTAACACAGCTGTATACAGTTGATAATCCACTTTGAGATAGCGCCCTTAGAGACGCGATCCCCCTCTCTGCCTGTAGCTACGGAGACAAACAGTTGATCTGTCTTTCTTAGCGGTCTGGTTTTATTTACATAGTATAAGACCGCCCTACGCACATTTAGGGTGTGTAGTTTCACCTCAGCTGAGCTTTGTGGGTTTTGGAAGAAAGACGGAAGCTCGATGGACTGGTTTACATGGAATTTGGATATGAATTTTGGTGAGAATCTAGGGTGTGTGCGTAAAACCAGTTTGTCCTTGTGGATAGTAAAGAAAGGATCTTGCACTGACAGAGCCTGAATTTCACTGACCCTTCTTATGGAGGTAATGGCTACTAAGAAGGCCGTTTTATAAGTCAGGTGTTTGAGACTACTTTTATGCATGGGTTCGAAGGGGGGCCCCATGAGCTTAGATAGCACCACATTGAGATCCCATCCTGGCGGTGGGTTCGAGATAGGAGGGTGAAGTCTCTTTACTCCTTCCATGAAGGCTTTAACCACTGGTACTTTCCACCACGAAACCTTGTTATGGGATGTGGTGTAGGCTGAGAGGGCTGCCAGGTGTACTTTCAGAGAGTTAAAAACCAACCCTGCATCCAGCAGGTGGAGCATGTATGTTACAACGTTGGAAGGAGTGCAATCAACCGGGTTGATTTGTTTACTCTGGCACCAGATAACGAATCTTTTCCACTTGTCAAAGTAACAGTGCCTTGTATTTGGTTTCCTGGACTCTTTTAGAATGTCCATACACCTCTGTGGTAATTTGAGATGTCCAAACTCTATGACTTCAGGAGCCATGCTGCTAGGTTCATAGAGTTGGGTTCCTGATGCACTGTTTGACCTTGTTGCTGGGACAGAAGGTTGTACCAGGCTGGGAGTCTGATGGGCTCGCACACCGCCATCCTGCGTAGGTGTGGAAACCATGGTTGTCTCGCCCACATGGGAGCAACTAGGATGAGCGTCATCGATTCCTTGTTCATCTTGTACACCACCTTCCTGATGAGAGGAGTTGGTGGGAAAGCGTACGCAAACATCCCTGACCAGTTCATCCACAGGGCATTCCCCTGGGAGTCCGGTTGTGGGAACCTGGATGCAAATCCTGGGCATTGTTTGTTTTCGCTTGTGGCGAATAGGTCTATAGTGGGGAAACCCCACTGAGAGAAGAGATCTTCTACTACGTCTTTGTGAAGGACCCATTCGTGTTCTACTGGGAGGGAGTCTCTGCTTAGAGCATCCGCTAGGGAATTGAGCTCCCCTGGAACATGTTGCGATGACAGGAAGATGTTCCGTCTGAGTGCCCATATCCATATTTTCTGGGCAAGCTTGGACAGATTTGGCGAACGAGTCCCTCCTTGCTTGTTCAGATAGAACATGGCTGTCGTGCTGTCCGTCCTGATCTGCACCGACAAGTTTAGTAGATGGGGCTCGAACGCCTGCAGCGCTCGGAATACTGCCAGAAGCTCTAGCAGATTGATGTGGTTCTTGGCTACTGAGTGAGACGAGAGACCCTGAGCTGTGTGGTGGAGAAGGTGAGCTCCCCACCCTGTCAGGCATGCATCTGTAGTCACCACTGCCTGTACTTCGGGATCGTAAAAGGGTTTCCCCTTTGCGAGATTCTCTCTTGTCCACCAGAGTAGGTTTTGTACTAGTGTTGGCGAAACGACCACTAGATCGTCCCACTGACCACCTGCCTGAGACCACTGTTTCGCCAACCATTCCTGCATGGGACGCATGCGCAGACGCGCGTGGGGGACCAGGTAAATGCATGACGCCATCATGCCCAGTAACCGCATAGCTTTGCGTACTGTTATCTGTTGACCTGACTGATAATGCGGAATTTGCAGAAGTATGTTCCGAATTCTTTCTTCCGACGGGAAGGTCAATCCTTTCTGAGTATCTAGGATAGCTCCTAGAAACTGTTTTGAGGTGCTTGGCACCAGACTTGACTTTTTCTCGTTGATGGAGAAGCCTAATTCGTGGAGGAGGTCGATGGTCTTCTGAATGTTTGACCTGCAGATTCCTGGGGTTTCCCCCGTTATGAGCCAGTCGTCCAGATAAGGGTACACTGGGATTGCCTCCCTGCGTAGGTGTGCAGCTGCCACCGCCAGTACCTTGGTGAATACCCTTGGTGCTGAAGCTATCCCGAAGGGCAGTACCTTGAATTGGTAGTGGCGACTGTCCACCTTGAAGCGCAAGTATTTTCTGTGCGCCGGGAGCATGGAAATATGAAAATAGGCATCTTTCATATCCAAGGTTGCCATGTAATCCCCCTTTTTTAGGAGTGGGATTACCTCTTGTAGTGTGGTCATACGGAATTTTTGGGGCTTGACATATTTGTTGGCAGGCCGTAAGTCCAAAACTGGGCGCATTGTTAAATCTTTCTTTGGCACAAGGAAGTAAGTTGAATAGATACCCTTGTTTACCTGGTGTCCCGGGACGAGTTCTATTGCGTCCTTTTGTAGCAGAATGGCGATCTCCTCGAGGAGGATCTTCTGATGTTGTAAAGAGTGGACTTTTTGTCTTGGAGGATGGTTTAGGGGACGTTGCAGTAGTTCTATGCAGTACCCATTGGATACTGTTGACAGCACCCATCTGTCGGATGTTATCCCTTCCCATGCCTGGGTGAAACTTGATATTCGTCCCCCTACTGGGGTTGCATGGGAAGGGACCCTGAACTGAGCGTCACTGCTTTGGTGGAGGCGTGCCTCCTCCTTTACTGGGGCTGCCTCTGCCTCTACCGCGTCCTCTTTTACTACCCCTACCATACGCCTGGGTAGACTGTTGTGAGCTGGTGTTCCACTGTGTACCCTGGGTGTGGGAGTAGCTATTTCCTCTATTGGAATTTTGGCCGCGGGAGCGACGAAAATTGCCATTCCCTCTTTGGTTAGGTGGTTTGGTAGTTAATTGGCCAAGGGATTTGAGGGTGTCGAATTCCTCCTTAGCGTTTTTTAGAGCGTCCTCGACTGCCTTCCCAAACAGGAGATCACTTTCCACTGGTTTGTCTAAGAGCGCAGCTTGTGTTTCTGCTTTGAATCCCGACTGCCTCAACCAAGCATGCCTTTTGATGACAGTCCCCTCTGCTATAAGTCTACCCGCATTGTCAGCGGCGTCCAGAGTTGCTTTTACAGTGCAGCCTGACACGTTCCTACCTTCCGCACAAATGCGAGCTAGCTGGCTTTTAAGGGGTTCGGGAGCAGAGTCTATTAGTGCTGCCACTTCTTCCCACTGGTGACAGTTGTAGCTAGCCAACAGTGTGGTGGAATTCACGATTCTGGCTTGGTAGGCTGCCGTGGAAGCTACTTTCCTGCCAAAACCATAAAGTTTTTTACTTTCTTTGTCGGGGGGAGCCTCAGAGGAAGATAATGGTGTACCAGCTCTTTTGCGGGTGTTGGTTACTAGAGAGTCTGGCTTAAGTTGACCTCTAATATATAGGGGGTCCGACTGGGCTGCTTTAAACAGCTTCTCCACTCTCGGATTTACAGGTCTTGTCAGGTTTGGGTTGACAAGGGATGGTGCTATTCTGCGTTGAACAGATTTTAGGATGGGAATGGTCTGGGCTACTGGCTTCCTTTCCCCTATTAGTTCTTCCGCAAAGTCCCTTTCTTCCTGGGCACCTTGTGTGTCTATGTGGAAGTGGTTAGCTGCCCGAAAGAGCAGTTCATTAAGGAGGGGCTGATTATCTATCGGTGAATCAGACACTGGGGCTTCCCTTTCGACTGGTGAGTCCATTCTGAAAATATCTGGGCTATTTTCTGGCTCCTCCTCGTCTTCGTCTTCGCCGTAATAATCTGATCCTGCAGGATCTTCTGGCGTGTCAATTTCCTGACCTTCTATAAGGGAAGAGTTTCCTTGGTCTGTAGGGAAGAGGTAAGAAAAGGGTTGGGCCTCGATGGGGTCTAAAGGCCTAAATGGTGTCTCGACCCGGGGTCTTTTATTTGAGGGGATAGGGTCCCCTGACCCTGAGGGAGAATCTCCCTGAGGGTTTAACGCTAGGAGTTGTTCAGGGTGTCTGTCGAAAAAATTCGCCAAGGAAGACATCCTTGACATTACTCTGTTAATGTCCTCGCATGACCAGAGTTTTGAGCTTGGGGTGACCTTGCTGGGACTTTCTCTGGATTGGCCCTGAGAAGACTTGGTCAGTTCTTTTGTAGTGGAGGACTGCAAGGGTTGTTTCTTTTGCTGTTTACCCCCTTCCCCGTGGGTGGAAGTGTGTTTCCCCTTTCCCTTATCTTTCGACGCCTGGCGTCGAGGATCGGAGGTGGAATCCATGTTTTTCGAGCTAACTGGGCTTTCCTTACTCCCAAGTGAAGTACCCTTTCCCTGGGGTGCAGGCTGGGGGTGGAAGTCGTGTTCGTGGAAGTCGTGATCGTCTCCGGACGATTGATCTTCCGGGATATTAATGGTCGAGGCACTCTGTGCAAGTGTGGAGGCTTGCCTGACGTCGTGCGGCGACCTCGACCGGGACCGCCCAGAGGACGTCCTTTCGGACCGCTCCTTCTGTGCCTCTTTCCGAGGTTTCGACGACGTCGAATCTCGGGTGGATTTTTTGTGTTTAGCGTGTGTATGTGTAACGCTCTTGTCGCCGGGGGTCTTCCCCATAGTCGCCGGGACGGACGACCTTCCGAGGCCGGGACGTGCGTTCGGCTGTCTTTTGACGCCTTGGTGTCCTCGCCGTCCGAAAGTTCGGCGTCGCTGCCGTCGCTGAAGGTACCCTCCGCTTCCATAGCTGCTAGCTTGGCGTGGTGGGCCCAACGCTTGGTGGAGCGGTCCTTAAGAGTTTTGGCCTTAAACCTACTACAGGCCCTGCAACCCGTTTCGGGGTGGTCTCTGGGTAGGCAAAGGTTGCACGTAGCGTGCTTATCTACCCAAGGGTATTTCTTATTACACTTGGGGCAAAACTGAAAGGGCGTACCCTCCATACGCGCCTGTGGGCAGCGGGCAAGTGTGTGTAGGTAATAAGGTGTCGAGTGTGGAAGTGTACCACCCCCACTCTCCCTACTTGTAGGGCCGAGGCCAGCGGCCCAGGCCCGAGCCGAGGCGGAAGCCTCAAGGCCCAATCCGTCGGGTATTCGACGTTGATCTCCTCCCCGGTTCGGCGTCGAGATGTTGATCGACGAAGGTTGGTCAAACGGGGCAAATTAGAATTATTTTAGAGTGAAAATATGGCAAAGCCAGGGAACTCCGCTGAAGTGCTTCCGACCAGAATGGCGGAAAAAAACAATCTGGGGATCCTAGACGCGTGAGGGATCATGGGTACAGGGGACGTCACACTAGGGATAGTATTACTGGCACGCCCTGTGTCGACGCCCATTTTTCGACTTCGAAAAACAAACTGTAATACTCCGCAGCTTCCACTAGATGTCGGCCTATGCACAGCATGTGATCTAAGCAGATTCCACAAGCCTCAGAAATATAAATATAAATAAATAAAAAATTGACCAATTTTTTTTCGACCATTTGATTTCGACCAAATGGTCATTCAATCTTTTTTTTCGACCAAATGAGCGGACACCAACTGGTGCATGTAGCATTTGCTTGTGTTTTAGCTGTGCCACATTTGCACTTTACATTTACTCCTATATCGAGAATGCTTTAAAACTTAGAAATCATGTGTCACATTTGAATGACTGTTAACATTATTTTATATTATGTTGCAATAAAATAACATTCATCAAATCCTAAATCAAACTTCCTGCATTGGACTCATGGGCATGGTATATTTTCAAAATAAAGATCTTATTCATTCAGGAGTTAAAACAGGGCAAAAACATGAAAATAACCTATTGGCCCAATCCTCCACACCAGAACTACACATTTCGAGAAGGTAATCAGTAAAGGCTGGCTCCCAGCTGCCCAGCAACGCAGATTTCCCTGGTGCAAAGTCCACCTTTGTTTACCACTAGGAGAGAAGGACCTTGGCCAGAGACTGGCACAAAACCTGCTGCTCAGCAGATAAAGTCTAGGTGGGAGGAGTAAAGCGTAGCAGGGGAAAATGTGTCCAAACAGACTAATGAGTCTAAATGTTATTTGGTTTAACTTCAGATGTAGTGTGAATGCAGTCGTTTTAACAGTAGAAACAGCAACTAATACAATGAAAAGGTAGAAAGGAATATTGGTGTAAAATAGGACATCAAAGTTTGCACTTGCCTTTAGCCTTGTTTGTTATGTTATGTTTGAGTTTATATAGCGCTTTGATCCAAAGCGCTTTACAGTATAACAACAAGGTACAATAATGAAAGAAGCATATTTACAAACATGAAACAAACCAGTGATACAGTATGCAGAACAATTTACTTAAAAGGAGGGGAAGAGAGGGGGGCCGGGGAAGGGCAGAGGAGGTAGGTAAGGAAGGTTTCAATGTCTTATTTGAGGTCAGCGGGAGGGGATGAAGGGGGAGGGAGGGAGGAGAGGAAGGGAGAGGGGGGGAGCCCCCTGGTGACCTCCTACGCCCCCTGGTGGTTTCAATATATGTAGTTTGAATGTTGTACCCCTGTTGTGTGCATGCATTTTAGAAGGGAGAGAGATGGAAATTTGAACTAATGAGAAATGCAGATGTTACATGAGAAAGAAAGTACTACCATGGAAACAAGCGTGTGGGTTAGTAATTCAACGGTTTCCATTGTGCATGAGAGACTGACAACTGACGCTACACACATTTTGACAGGGCCAGGGGTTTGACCCTGTCGGTGGGGATGGGCAGTGGGACACTCACCATGTATTTATTGTTTGCTTGTTAGGCGCTTATACAAAACGAATATACGGTTTCAAAGCACCCACAGGTCAGGGAGGGAAGTAGGGTGAGAAATACATTCCAAAACAATATTAAGAGCAGAAGGTTAAGAGGGACAAACCTACTATGCCTTCTGAGTATTCAGAACGTGCAAGTGCAGAAAGGAAGAGTGGGTAAGTGCTGGGGAGTCCACACTCTTGGGTGAGCCCTGGACGAAGTGCTAGGAATGTTGAGTGCTACACGGGCTGGGCTGCAGGAGGTGCAAGTGCGAGTCTACAGAGCGGAGGGTGTGCAGATGCAAAGTGCTATGGATAGACAGGAGATGGGAAGAATTGGTGTGGGACGCCAAGGTACAGAAGATGCATAAGGGCCATAGACACCGATTCAGCAGCTGTGGGACTAGCAGAGGAGAGGAGGAGAGGAGGAGGAAAAGTGGACATTCAGGAGTTTGCGGAATTTGAGAAGATCCTGCACAAGGCACAGGGGGAAGGAGAAGCTATTCCAAAGAAGGGAGGCCGCAGAGTAAAGTGAGCAACCCCAGGCCCTCTTTTTAGTAAAATACTTCACAGACAAACAAAATAGTTAGTGCCAGAGGAGCGAAGCGTTCTAGTGGGAGAGTATTTATTGAGAAAGTTGAAGATGGTGTGGTCCCCGGACCCAGACAGCCTTGTGGGTGATGCAGAGGGATTGGAATTTCTTTCTGTGCTGCAACCGGGAGCCAGTTAAGACTTTTTAGTGAGTGCACTTACTTTAATCACTCTATTAAGGTTCCATATATCCCCACCCAACGCATCCTTTGTCCTGAATTAGGTAGTGGCCACTTCATTGGCCCTCTTCTAATGGGAGCAGGCAACCTTACACTCCCCATTTCTCCTTGCATCCCTCTCTTTTACAGCCTTCCTCTCATCAGATCTCAAATTGGTCTAACTGTTTCTCCCTGATGTGGATCTTCACTTCTTCTACATCTTCCCAGACCCATCCTGCTCTAGTCAACCAGGATGTGGAGATGTGGAAAATGTTCTGTTGGATTTCCTTCCCCATACTAAAAAAGGGGACAGTCCTGGGGTAGCGTGTAGTGAGAATCTGTGGGCCACTATCCTCTCCATCACTGCCTTTTCCCAATCTTCATTGTTGGCCCAGGTCCACCTAATGAAACTTTTTATCACTTTGTTGAACCTTCAACTATCCAATTGGTTTGGGGTGGAATATTGACATGAACTTGTGTACAATGACATTACTTGCAAAGAAATCATGCATTTCTCTGGAATTAAACTGTACACAGTTACCGGTCAGTATTTCTTCAGGATAACCCCCTACCTGTTAAAGACTTCTATGATGTTCGACTTCCGTCATGGTTATTCCTGGTTATTTATTTACTTGTACCCATTTTGGCAATAGGTCGATCACGACAATATAATACCGAGGTACACCCACACTTATTGGTCCAGCCAGTGCTCCAGTTAAGATTTTGAGGTGGGAGTATTTTACTCCCTATTTTTAAACTTTGAGAGTAAATGTGATTTTAAGAGAGTAAAAATGACTTTTCTCCTTTAGTAAAATGTATGCGACATCCAGCCAACATGTGCAAAAACTATATGGAAATTACTATGCAGGTGCTTTCTTCGTTGTGACAGAATACACCTTACATTATTTCTCTAAGGTCTGGCCATTGGATCTCTTCTGTATGTATTTAAATGTTGAAATAAAAAAAACCTAGCCAATTACATAGTAAAGCAAACATGAATTGTATTGTGCGTTTTTTCGATAGCAGATTTGTCTTTTGACTTTAAATGAAAGCCCTCATTTCCTGGAGTTATTACTACCTAATGGTATGCCAATTTTACGATACCAAAGTCCAGAGACGCACGGACTCCATGCAAATTCTATATCTAATCTAATGGTCAAATTGTTATTTATATAGCGCTTTTGGAAAAGCGCTGTACATAGAACATATTTATCACAATTATCACCAAACCAAAGTCTGTGCTCCTTTATCGACCTCAAAAGGATGAAAGGCTGAGTGGACCTTGCCAGGATTCGAACCTGCAACCTACAGATCAGACACAGATTGCAGCAAAAAGTACTCAACCGGCTGAGCCATCTTATTGGCTAACATCCTTCAGAGGTCGGTTAACCGAGTATCGACTGAGGTATAATAAATCGCAGTACCTAGATGTTGGACGAACCATTTATGAAGCGCTATATAAAGTTAAATACCGATCTGGATGATCACAGGGGCAGGTTTTGCCGAGTTTCTATTTCAATTACCGATGTAACTTTCCATTGTTTTTGAACAGCGCTTGCAATTCCTGGAGAGTCAGGTTTTGGATGTTTTAATTTAGTCTTGAAGATTTGAGAGGCTAGAACACCTGCAATTGGTGTAATGACAATCATTCACCCTTCAGCAAAGACCCTGCTGCCACTGACCATTTATAGTCATGTACCCCATTGACTGCAAGGTTGAATGGATGTAAACTATACCGTGCATGGTCATCATTTTACACACTGTTTTTATAATTAGTAAATTAAATTATAAGTGTAAAAATGATCTGGCTCCGCATGATTATGCACATAGCACCGGAACTCCGAAAAATACAATTGTGCAATACTTGTTTGCTTTCACTGTAAAAAAAAATACAATATGAATTCTCAATTGCAACTTGGTTTTCCAATGTATTAATTATACAATCCTAAAATTCTAGGAAAATATGCACAGTGCTTCTGAAGCTGAATGGAAAGAAATCATTCCCTTTATCACATTGTGCAGTTTCTTTTTTTGAAAGGCGGTAGAGAGATACATTCAGTTTCTGAGGTGGCTTGCAATTACATCCATGTAGATAAAAATCTAAAGAAGCGAGGGGCGTGGCCTGGAGCGCCGATGACACGGTTGCTCTCTTGATGGCCTCCTTGGGACGCCCGCCGTGGTGTGCATTTTCGGGCGATTTCGGTGACTGACCCCAGAAGCGGACCACTCCTCGCGGCATAGGAAGGCATGAGGCTTTCGCCTCATTTACTCCGCGGCCCCTCCGCCGCATATTCCAAAATGGCGGCCGGGACCGTGGAGCCCAAAGAATCCTGCGGGGGTAGTGAGGGGAGAACATGGGGCCGCAGCCCTATTGAGCTGCTCTGGCATGCTCCACTGTCGGGATGACCCCCCCCCCCGCCCCCGAGCACTGCCAACATCCTTGCCGCTCTAGCGGACCCATCCTGCGGAACTCCAGAGGGAGAGGGACACGGAGACTCCCTGCAGCGTCCCCCGCCCCCATTCACGCGCCAAATCGGAGGTGTGCGACCTCGGGGCCGGTAGCTCCGACCGAGCTTTCCGCAGCGGAGGGGGAAAAAGGATTCACTCTCAGCGGGAGCCTGGGAGGCTGCTACAGACTCAGCGGACCCCCAGCTCCAAAAGACGACAGCAGATGCTCCTCTGGCGGCCCCTGTGGATCCCTTGCAAACACACTCAAGACTACTGCCGCTGCACCAGGTGAATTTGGCTCCCCTCCGGGGCTGAGCCGTCTGCCCTGTCTTCTTCTCTATTATTCCCTGGCCACCCCCCCAGGGCACCACAAGTGGGGTGACCCCCCCCCCCCTCACCCTCACTCCCAGCTCGGGACATAATTGCGGAGCTTGAGACCATTGCCGCAGCCCACGGAGGTCCTCCTGCGGCCTCCTCAACCCCAGAGGGGTGGGGGGGCTGATAGAGGGGGAACCGAAACTGTGGATTTGGGGAAAGGGGAGAGAGAACCTCCATTCACACGTGACTGGCAGACTAGTCGGCCGCTGGCGGTGGAAACTGCCTAGGCCCACTCTGGTAGACCCAGGAACTCTACATAACACGCTGTGGAAGCGGCAGGGTGTCCCTCATCCCTCGCCAGCCAGAAGCAAAATCAGCCGGGAAGACCCTCCTTCACCACACCCAAGCAGTAGCTCTGCCTCTCCTCCCTGACCTGATCACCTCCTGGGGCCCCCCCAGCCCACCTACCATTTCTCTAAAAAAGGAGACTGAGAGGACTCCCCTACACCTGTCCTCACCAATATTTTACGAGTAGGCCAAGTGATGCAGAGTGAACCTGCTCAAGCCCTGCCTCAAAGACTAGAATAACTCAATACAACATGGTGCCCTCCCTCACTTGGTGGAGCTTCCGCTCCTAGCGGACCCCAGACCAAGCAAGGCAAGATCAACACATTTTTTTAATCCCTCCCTGGGGCGCCCAGGCCCACTCTTCGACCCATCCCCCTCTCCCCGTCTTATCTGGCTGTCTAAAAGAGATCTCCTGGCATCACTCATGGCCTGACCCAATGAGTGACCTCCCCTCCAGCAACCCTACCACCCATTCCTGAGCCGTATAACATCCAGTCAACCCTATTCACTACCGGGACAACAGCCTGACCGTCTTATTTACTATGGCTAAGCAAGCAAAATCCAGTAAGAACCCGGACATTGCCACAATGTTACTATTGGCTGACAAAAATAAGAAACCGGACCCCCCCTGCCTCCAGCCCGCAGAAGGCCATGGAAGACAGAGACCCTCGCGACCAAAAGTGATATTCTAGCATTCACGGCCGACATCAAATTGGAATTCGGATCCTGTATGACCGAACTTACTACAAAGCTGGAACGCACTGATCAAAGGGTGACAGACTGAACAGAGATTGGGGGAGGTCTAAGATCGTGCCCAGAACCACTCAGTTGCCCTAGACGAAATTCAACGCTTGATTAGGACCCTACAAGACAAATGTGAAATTTTGGAATTCAAGCAGTAAGACCTTGAAAACAGCTCGTCACAATAACCTTCGAATTCGAGGAATTCCCATTTCAGTCCCAGACAAAAATCTGGCAGAATACGTGTCTGACCTCTTTCAATCATTGCTTCCACAATTAGACAAATCTCAACTCCTCCTAGACAGCACCAACAGGCTGCGCCCCCGCAGCGGAGTGGAAACAGACTTCCCACCTGATGTCATAACCACAAAAGGAGGCTATTTTTCATCACTCACCCGCACTAGGGATGAATTAACTTTCCAAGGCACCCCCCTTCAGATTTACCAAGACCTCTCTCTACTCACCGTTCAAAAAAAGGAGATCCCTCCGTCCTTGGACTCTTTTCCTTCAGGGCCAACAGATCCAATACAGATGGCTCTTCCCGACGGCCTTGCAGTTCACCAACAAGGGCACCCCAAGGAGAATTAGTCACCTTGAGGATGCAGAGAAGATTATGCACTCAACATCGCCTGAAAACTCCTCATCCACTCAAAATGCTACTGAAAGTCTCTACGTCTCCACCAACAACAAAATAGAACTCCTGGTCGAGAGTCCTGAGATTCAGGACAAAGAAATGACCCAGCACAAACATTGAACCCATAGGCTGAATACAACCACAAACCCAAATTCTAGGTACCCAGAGGCACGTCCTCTGTGGCTCTCTTAACCGCCAATGACCCCTCAGTATAGTTTGCTCTTCTTTTGGGCCCAGAATATTCTCTCGTCCAATGGAGCTCCACCACCTACTGAAATCCAGTCTAACCCTACAGCCTCCACGGCGGGCCCTCCCACGACCCATGCCCATTTCCAAGGCACAATCCACCTACTAGTCCTTGGAATTCACCACCAAGTTCGCTCTTCGTCTTAGCCACGGTGGCTGAAAATAATTATTTGGCCCTGTTGGTCATGGGGGGGTGCCAGATCTACAATATTGCCCCCCCTTAGTTACTTGTTGGCCCTCCCGTTGGAGGTCCAAAGGAAAATCTCAGGTGCAGGCCGGTAAGCAGTTACAAACTCTTCAAAATGTGCTGTCTGACCCGCTTCCACCTCCCCCCCCCACCCCAACACACCTTCAGTCAACAGAGACCTCACCTTCCATCCAGGAACATCACACTCTTAGATTTCTTTCCCTCAACGTTAGAGGATTAAACTCTCTGGCCAAACGTAAATCAATCCTACAAAAACTTCAGGATGAAAACGCTGCGGTTGCCATGCTTCAGGAAACACACCTTCTATCAGCAGACTTTGGACGTCTTTGCTTGCAACATTTTCCACAACAATTTCTCACCTCTGGAGGCACTAAAAAAAGGGGGCACCGCCATCCTCTTCAGGAAAGGACTAAATCCCCAGATTTTGGACAAAGGTTTGCCCGGGCGGCGGTTTCACAGTGAAATGCCTGCTATGGGGACAGCTATATTCCTTTGTCGCGGTGTATGCCCCAAATACGGGCCAAGCTACCTTCTATGAGGGGTTGAGCTCCACTCTTTCCCCCTTACTTGAGGGCCAGATGGTGATTGGAGGAGACTTCAACTGAGTCCATGAACCCCGTAAAGGATAAATCACATCCGCCCTCCTCTGGCGACTTCACCCTGGCACTCCTACATTTATTTAGCTCCCTGGAGGTGGTAGACGCATGGCGGGTCCTCCACTCAGAGACTTCTCCTTTTACTCCTACATTCATACGACTTTCTCCAGAATAGACCTACTTCCGGCATCCCTGCAAATGCTTGCTTATGCTAACGATGTAACTACAGGCGCAGGGATTCTATCCGACCATGCCCCGGTTGCCCTGGACATTCGAGTACACGAGCCTTCACCTGTCGCTCCACGCAGATGGATGCTCTACGACCACAATGCTCAACAAGATGCCGCTAAGGGACTCCATAGCGAAGTCCATCAAGAACTTCAACGAAAACCCTAGCGAGGATACTTCCCCGGCTAACACGTGGGACGCTATGAAAGCAGTGGTATGTTGGGAGCCGATAGCCTAGGGAGTAGCCTTCCCCAGGAATAGGCGACAAATTCACCTGGCTCTCGAGGATGAACTCCAAAAGGCGGAAAAGACTCGGAGAAAGGGTGGTCCCCAAAGACGCAATGAGCTATTCGTACTGCGCAGAAGATTGGGGCCCACTAGGCCAAACACACGGTGCACCTATTAACAAAAGCCAGGCAGTTTTATTATGCAAAAAGCATAAAGGCAAACAAACTACTGGTGGCTAAACTTGCTAAGGCAAAACACTATTGTTGGACTACAGAGCAGAATACAATATGCCGAACAGGAAAAAACGCCTCGCAGCAGACCACCTGGTAAAAGTGATGACCTCACCAGCACGAAACCTACAGGAGCAAACAGAATATTTACGGACTGCAGCTCTCCCACGACTCGGACACTCAGCTCGGGACTCCCTGGATGCTTGATCTCAAGTGAGGAAGTGCAAGAGGCCATAAAGGCTCTCAAACCCCGTGCCCCAGGCCCCGATGGGTACTCCACCAAATTCTATAAGGTCTTCAGACCCCAGCTCCTCGCTCCACTGGTACAGTTGTTTAATTCCTTCAGAGACCCGGGGACAATAACCCCCTCCATTCAAGAATCAATTACGGACCTCATACCCAAACCTGGAGGCGACCCAAGGAACCCTGCTTCCTATAGACCAATTGCCCTGCTGAACATCGACGTTAACATTTATTCCAAAATCCTGGCAACGCGCCTATCCCATATACTACCTGATATAATCCATCCTGACCAAACTGGTTTCATCAAGAATAGATCCACAGGTGACAATATTCGTAGAGCCTTGAACTTGGTAGACCGGGCATCCCAAGATGCCCAGGGTCTGGTGCTCATGGCCCTGGACGCAACCAAAGCTTTTGATAAGGTGGACTGGACCTTATGACTCTGGAGGACTTTGGGTTTGGCCCAGAATTCCGAACCATGGTCCTGGCTAACTAAGTCGCCCGAAACCCTCCTCAGGATCAACAGCACTCTTTCTACTTCAATTCCCCTAACCTGTGGAACTAGACAAGGTTGCCCGTTATCTCTATTGCTATTTGCAATAATTATGGAACCCTTTGCCCAAAGAATCAGGCTGAATAACCTCATCAAGGGCCCCCGTGTTGGCCCATCACAGCATAAACGCGCGCTATATGCAGATGACGTCCTACTCACCATTTCAGAACCTCGCTCCTCACTGATGCACGCCCTAGCTGAAATACAGTTATGGAAAGGTTACGGGTTTCTCCATCAATTTTGATAAGTCAGCGGCCCTAGGGATAGGGATCACGCCAGAGGAACGAGAAGACCTGATCCCATTATGCCCCACCCAATGGAAAACGAGAGCCATACCTTACTTGGGAAAAACGTATACCATGTGAATCCCCCCCCACTCTTTAAGGATCTGGAAATCGACCTCAAGCACTGGGCATACCAAAAGATATCACTGATGGGCCGGATTACTGCCTGCAAGATAAACTTGCTTCCCAGACTCCTGTGTGCATGCTCATCCCTCCCGGTCATGATCCTGACGCCGGCCCTCCGAAGCATGCAGAGGAAAATGCTACAATTCATCTGGAAGGGGAAAAAAGCCAGGACCCCGAAAGGAACAATGATGGGTAACGCGAGACTTGCTGGCCTAGGGGTCCCGGTCCTGCAGGGATACCAAATGGGGGCACAATTGGCCTGTGTCCAGGTATAGCAAACACTATCGGACCGCCCCAGGTGGGTGGAGCTGGAACAGGAGCGCCTTCCCCTACGTTTTCTTCCACACATTTCACCCCCGATGCAGCGTCAATGGCAGGGACTTTTACTATCCACCAAACACACTATAAATACTTGGGACAGAGTCTTGAAGCAGAAGGGGGTTCCAAGAGGACTTAGCCCCTCATCTCTGGAGTTCCTGAACCCCGGCCTTTTCACCAGGGCCGAACCCCCCCAAAACGTCAAATCCTGGATTGCGGGGGGCCTGGAGTCTTTGGGACAGCTTTTTGAAGGAGGACTTCCTCGTACCTTCGAACAATGCAAGGAGACCTTTCAGCTCCAGGAGCAGGATAGAGTTACCTATATTCAGCTACGCCATTGGTGCTCCCACCCACAAACCCGCCAAGCAGCAACTCATCCCCCCTACGACCTTAAAAGACCTCCCAACCCAAGGTAAGATCTCTACCTTGTATAAGCGCCTCCAGAAGGCCTTTCTTACCTTAAGAACTCTATCCATGGCACAATGGGAGGGAGACCTAGGTCACCCAATAGAGGACCAATCTTGGATAGACAATTGGACCCGCGCTCCCTCATCCACCTGCATCACCAGAGAATGCGCTTACAAAATCCTGCTTCTCTTGTAATCCCCCCCCCCCCCCCCCCGAGGCTTCACCACATGAATCACTCTCTCGACCCGACCTGCTGGAGACAATGTGGTCAGGTAGGATATTTCTTTCACATGTGGTGGACCTGCCCAAAGGTCCAAAGTTTTTGGAAGCAATGCTTAGCCAGCATTGCACAGATCACCCAGACGACGCTTCCTCTAGAACCTGAACCCATTCTCCTGGGCTCCCCTGTTCCGGGGGTCTACTCAAGATCTGGTGACAAAGCTAAGTTAATGTCTAAATGTCTGCTGGCGGGAAGGATAGTGGTTGCCCGCTCATGGAAATCCGTGGAGGGCTCCCTCCTGCCCTTGTGGTGGGTAAAAATATGTTATGTATTGGTTGCAGAAAACGTTATGGCGGCCAGGGCTGGCCACCACTTCCAAAACATTTGAGGGCCCAATCCTCGACTATGACCGAGAATTCCCGGCCCTGACCTACAAACCTCAATTGGCCAGGAGGGTCCTGGACGATGGGGGCCCTCTGAGAACAGAGACAATGAACTTGGGCGACATACACCCGACCGGGTCCGATAACAATGGGGGAGGGGGAGAGAGGGGAATGAGACATGACTTTAAATTGATGTATAACATGATTCAATGTAAACCTGTATTGCTGCCACCCTGCCTTGTTCAAAAATAAAAATATTTTTTAAAAATATCTAAAGAAGCCTTCTGGCTTCCATCAAGTAACCCGACCTTTGCACTGACCTCTGCTCTAAACCTGTGTGTAAATGTACACAGGAAAATAATAAAGCTGTTGTATTTACAAGATTTTCATCCGTAAAAAGGCCTAGTACGCACCTTATCTGGAGGCCTGGGTCCAGTTATATCCATACCAACCCTTTCCCAAGGCATGCAGGGAATGAACATTAGGGTCATGGAATGGTCCCTTGATCCTAGACTTCTTTCACTCAAATCACATGGAATGCACTTCCTCACTACCCTCTCAACTCTAGATGACATCCAGGCTACCAATACTCTGATTGAACACTCTGTTTGGTCTTGGTGATACCCAGATGACCCTCATGAGCCACCTGTACAATTCTTCCTCTCAACATGAGGAGATGCAATCCTGTTGCTACTCATGAAACACTCATCCCTCACTTGCAACTCATCTCTTATGGGCCACACGCCTTGCTGCCATACTATAGGACTTTTAGATATGGATCCATGCTCCATTAACTCCTTTCTCACTCTTTACAGTACTTCATCCTCTCCCAGACAAGCATTCCACTCATCCTTTAAAAAAATACTCTGTTCAACACTCAGAACGCAAATCGTCTTCATCTTTTTCCTCCTCTTGGGAATAGGTTTTGTTATGTGACAAATTAAAACTGTCTCGCAGATAAATATTTCTTTCCAGGAATGTACTCCAAATCAAATGCATTGTGGTCTGTGCGCACTATGAATTTGTATCCCCACAGACATTTTCTAAACTTTTCGACTGACCACTGTATCACAAGGAGTTTTTTTCTCAATTGTAGAGTCATCGTGCTCTGCTCCTTTGAGGAGTCTGAAAGCAAAGGCTATTACGTATGCTTTGTGGTCTTCAACTTTCATGATGACTGTGCCCAAACCTGGAGTGCTAGCATCTCTTGATTCTGCTGAATGTCGTCCCATTTTCAAGTGCCTAAGTGGTGTCGTTTGGCTCAGGGCAACCTTAATCATTAAAATCCTTTGCACAGTGTGTTCCATTCATACTTGCCTCAGTCTTTAAGTATAGAGATCTCATGTTTACCATTTTGTCAGCAAAGTTAGGTCAACATTTGGAGTAATATTCCCCCCCATCCGTAGGAACGAATGCAGTCCGTCTTTGTCCTTTGGCTCAGGTGTGTCTTTAATGTTGTCAACCAGTTCTTTTTTTGCACCGATCCCTCGGCTGATTACCTGATCTAGGTAGTCAATTTCAAATGTGCATTTCTCCTCACTTATCGGAGACACTTCTCTGCCAATGCCTTTATCACTTGGGTCAACATTTCATCATGTGTTTCCTGATCATCTCCAAAGACTAGCACATCATCTTGGAAGCTTAGGATTTCTGGTTCATTTTTGAAGATTTCATACATAGTTCTAGGGAATACTGATGCAGCCGATACCAGACCGAAAGTCATATGAATTGGAACAGTCCTTCCGGTGTGATCAAAACAGTGAGTTCCTTCTAGCGTGGGTGGAGTCTAATCTGGACCTCATCTCTGCATATCACCAATGAGGACAAAACACATACATTTCCTAAGGTGGTTATGAAATGTTTGGCAAAGGATGGCGATGCGGTAAAATGCACACATTGAGCGGTCAGAAATCTACACAGTCTAGTTTTCCTTTCGGCTATGCCACTATGACAAACGGGCAAACCCACTCTGATGCTTCAATTCTCTCATTTATTCCATCGTTCTCTTGTCCAGTTCCTTCACCTTTCCCCTAATTGACATTGGCATTATGAGCTATAGGTTCAGCGCCTTCCAGTAATCTGATTTAATGTGCAAATCCCTATAAACGCCCTGTTTTCTTGCTGAATAATTGGTTGATCTCACACTCCCCATAGTACAAGGTAATGTAAATTTTGCCAGAGGCACCTTTTCCTTTGAATTCAAACTTTCTCAAGTACCATCCTACCATTCCTATTCTTTACCCACCATAAGCTACTGGTATGAAGTCTACCTCCATCAGTTTTTCTCCTGGAAACAGCAGATCGAATAAGGTTCTCGGTAGAAGGGTGTACTTCGCACCCAAGTCAATCAGTTCAACACATTTACCATTAATCTTCAGTGTCTCTAGGGCCATGCAGATCTTCCTCCTCCCCTACTGCAAATAAAGCCTTCTCGGCATGCTCATACATCCCGTCTATTAGGGTGATAGTGATTTGGTTAGGTGTCCCTTTCTTTTGCTCTTGGGCCAGGAACATACGCAACATAACCTTGGAAAACCTTTACCACTAATTCAGCCTACCACCAACCTGCCGGCTAACCCAGACACTGACACCCAGACACTGACCCATCCTCGCTGGTTGACCTCTACAATTCCACTATGGAACAAGCCTTAAACCAAATTGACCTGCTAAAATTGGGGAAAGCCAAACCAACCTCCCATCTAAAGAAATGGTTCACGGCTGAACTAAAAGCACTGGACATTAAAAGATTCCTCTGAAGCTAACTGGAGAAAAAAAAAACCTCTCACAACAAGGAAAGCTTCTCCAGTGCTGCTGCCAATTACAAAACGGCCATCACCAACACAAAAAAGATATATAATACCAGAATTCAGAAGGCGAAATCTAGAACTTTTCTCCATCCTGAGAGAATTGGAATCCCCAGCACCGCCCCTGAAGCCTGAATGAAGGACAAGGCCTGGTGCGCCAACATCCAGCAGGCCCTATCTGACAAGATAGCCTATCTACAATCAAATCTAAAAAAACAGCCTCTCACAGAACGCCCTGTCACGCAACGCACCTATCCAACTAACTTCGTCCTGTTCCACTTTTCACCAGTTACTGTGCAAGAAGTGCCCGACATAATCGCAAGCCTCAAACCCTCCAATTGTCAAGGAGACTCATGCTCAGCTACAGTTATCAAGCAAGGTGCAAAAGAATTGGCACCTTTCATTACATCCTTGATCAACTCCTTCAAAAACTCAGTAATCCCCAAAAACTTCAAAGAAGCTTGGGTCATGCCACTTCTTAAAAAAAAAAATTAAAAAAAAACATACCTAGACTCCAATACCAACAAATTACAGGCCCATAACAACAGTACCATTCGCCCTGAAGATACTAGATAGAGTGGTATATCTCCAAATGAACCACACTTCGAGAACACACTCATAGGCTTGCAGGCATGGGACAGACATAACCCTAGTGGACTTAAAAATCCAAATGAATGAAGTCAAAGACAAGGGCAATGTGGCCATGTGGATCTGTCCACAGCCTTCGACCTGGTTGACCATCGAATCTCAACTAATCACCTTGCCACTGCTGCGTCATTCTCAATTGTATTCAATCCTTTCTTTCAAATAGATCAACCAGGGTCTTCGCACCCACGGCGGCTGCTGATCCAGTCCCTATCCAGTGTTGAGTCCCCCAAGGGCCCTGTGTTTCGCCAACACTTTAGAATTATCACGAAGCTCCTCTTCGACCGTCTTGACAACCTGAGTGTCACTTACACCAACTATGCTGATGACACCAAGGTCCTCATCACCCTCTCTGGGTGCCACGAAAAGGACTCTGTCAAGCTAAATGAAATCTACCTAGAGATTCATGCCTGGATGGCCTAACAGCCTATGCTTAAACAACGGTAAGACGTAGCTACTGATTGCAGGCACCCAAACCAGTCTAAATAAACTTGACCCCTGTTACCATTCTTTCAACATCGATGGTAATATCATCAAGGTCGCTAAAGAGGTCAAGACCATTGGCATCTACCGGGATTTCACCCTCTCCATCAAAAAGCAAGTAAACAGCCTCCACCACAGCCTAAGCTAAAACTAATTAATGCTTGCAAACCTTTCCTGTCCACAAACAGCCGCCTTACCCTTACCAGTGCCCTGATTGTATCCAAATTGGATTATTGTAACACCCTCTTTTTAGGCTCCACCAACCACAACCTTAAGAGACTACAAATTATCCAGAACAATGCCCTGCGGTGTGCATTAAACATACCTTGCACCAATCACATCTCCACCATCCGAGACTCACAGTGGCTACCAGTTTGTGACAGAATCAAACTACGTACACTTGTCATCACCCACAAATGTTTATCTCCGACAGCACCCCAAAACCTGAGTGACAATTTCACAAGACAATTCTACCAGACACACTATATCACCCTATCTACATTGCCTTAATATACCTAAATTCAACCTAAAACCAGCTGGTGGATCAAGTTTCCTAGTGTTAGCTGCAAAATGTTGGAATGCTCTCTCAGACATTGGAGCCGAAGCTTCCTTCTGGTCCTTTAGATCCAAAGTGAAGAACTTGCTCTTCACCTAGCAGGATAAGCCATCTTGCCACCAACATGTTCATCAGCACTTGAGCTACCTACCCTGTCCTTCTCTGCCACTTACATTAAATCTATGACCTTCTGCCCAGGATGTATTTTGCGCTAGCCTAAAGTCTCTATCGCTTATCCTAATTTATGTGGTTCTGCAGAGATACAGACTACTATGTAATCTGGTCTGTACGCTTGCTTTTGATAACTACCACCTGTAACCAGGTCAACCACTCCTATATTACTACTCTACCATAATGTAATGTCGACCACTTTGTAACACGGTCATAACTATCTTTGTGCTCTCTGCTCGGCACTTGCTGTACACTGGAACAGTAACTTAATAATCCCAGCGCCCAGATACCTCCGGGTTAAGCTGCGCTATATAAATAAACTAAACTAAACGTGGAACTTGCTTCCAGAGCTGGGCAGGAGGGACTGTGCAAAATAACTCAGTGTGTTCACATCTGTAGCATTGATTCGGCGTTGGTGCCGTACCTCACATTTTCGTTTGCTTATTACCTGAATTGGCAGTCTTTACAATAGTTGTGAGTGTCACAGTTTTTGTTTGGGCAGTGGAAATTGATGCAACAGATTCTATGACTTGGACAACTTTGTCTTCAGAAAATGTGTGTTGTACAGCCTTCTTTTCTGGAGTCTGAACACATTTATTGGTGTGTTCAACCTCTTTGGCTATCCTCAGAACTTATCAAGGGAAGGATCTCCTATACACCACAGTTGTTCGTTGATCCTGTGATCTCTACCCTCAAGCATAAATTGATAGCAGTCTTTCAGCCGGCTGCTGTCCAAAATTGGCAAGGCTCCCAAGAGCTGTAATGAACTGTTCCACTGATAAGTCTTTGCTTTGTGCTCTATCCCAACTTTATTTTATTTATTAATTTATAACCTTATCAGAACTACAAATAATAATACATGATGAGAGGCAAGAAATCCATGCTACGCAGACAACAAAACTATAGAGCAAAAAAGTCAACAACTATCTTCAAGTCAGATGAGACTCGACAAGTCATTACATGTGGACAGAAAACATTGCAGATTACTTTTACCACAATCCACCAGTATACAGCCCCAGTCATTCTGGGTGCACCACTAATCATCTTAACCATGTGGTCTGACATTCTTACAATTCCTGGCCCAGTCTTGATGTTGCCATGCCAACATCTTATTCCTCAAAGCATCCCTAGGTTCATGTCCCACTGAAGTCTTCACGTTAGTAATGACAGAATGTCTGTGGTCCATGAGTTTTCTTCATGAAATCGCCAGCAATTGGGGGCATAAAGGTGGGGAGACAATATTGAAGGTTAATGATATTCTGTTGAAGATGAAGAAGATGTAATACAGGCTCTAGTGCAACCTCTCCGTCAGTCCGGAAAATTAGCATAGGTGGTTGAGCATGCTTTCCATCTGTAATGGGTATATCAAGAGCCGGTGCTTGAGAATTGGATAACAACTTTCGCTGTTACCGTTTATCCGAAAGCGGTTTTGTGTTCTCCAGTTCAGCAGTTGCCTGACAAGGGTTCTACTCAGTATTCCTGATAGTTTTATTCTTCGCATCCACAGAGTTGATTTTTTCCCAGGGTGGCCAAGCCACTCAGGTTGCATTGGGAATTCGAGATAAAGGGATATCTGATCTTTCATATCTATGGACTGATTACATTGGCAGATTGTATCTACCTTTAACTGGCTGGAATTGCACTGCCAGTTTGTCCATTTTATCTACCCAGAGGCAGAGGTCTGTAAAACATTTGCGTAAATTAAGTTCTTCGATTAATTTCTCCGTTATTGGCCGCCATTGTGTAGGACTACTTGGATCAAATTGGCAGGTTTGTTGGTCTCCTCCCTCCAGCAATTCGAGAGAAGACTGCACAGGGGGTTCCAAAACAGCCATCTCTGTATTTTTTTTAAAATATTAGTTGATCAGGGACTAATTCATCTTTAGGCGTACCAGAAACAGTCAGAGATGATGTCATAACATCAAATCCCTGGACACAGCTTTCAATAAAGTCCTTCTTAAAGGGACAATTCCTCTCTTAAATATAAGTAGTCAGCTTAATGGGTGATTTTCAAATACCTGGTGAAATGGCCCGCAAACGGGCAGAATCACCCTCATCGGCAGAGAAACCAGACCTAACGTCCTGCAGTCTTTGTTTTTTATTCGGGCACTCAGTGCTAGAACTTCAGTTAAACGGCTGGTCATGGGCCAGGGGGCATACACATCGTCACCAGTAATATGGGGAATTTACCGACTGCAGGCTCTAACTCTAGTAGTGGACATGCTAAAGAGCGTTAGGAGTAAGTAGTACTAAAGACTCAGTAAGGATCTAGAGACAAACATACCACTCCAATAAAGCCTAGAACATATTTTTCTTAACAGCCTCCGAGCCCAATCCCAGAGTGCTTAATAATATAGAAAACTCCCCATAGACTCGCCCATGGAGGTAGCAGCACCCAAGGCAAAGCCAGCCAACCAGAAGCCTCCAGTATGCTGATGCGAAACCCAAGTGCCGGCAGATACGCCACAGCAGTTCGGCCCACACTGGCAAAGAAAGGAAACTGCAGGGCCAGGACGACCCAAGGAGAACAGGTGCGCTGCGAGGCAACCCAAGCCATCGGAGACGAAGCGACTCAAAGCCAAACAAGTGCCCCAGCCTCCAGACCCACAGAGGGGAGCCCAGATCGCCACAAGCCTCAAGGCATACCAGAGCGAGCTTGTGACCGTGCTCGCAGCAGGCCGCCTCCACCAGCTTCCATGGATTCCTTCCGAGACTCTCAATGGTGTCTCCTATATAATTACCCATTTGTGTCGAACCCGCCTTGCTGTTACATCATTTCTATTGTGACCTTACCAAGCACATCAAAGGCCCTGTACCAGCCCTCCCATTGTGCAAATATACATCTTGCTACCTAGGATTGCTATACTCTGTATATATTGCAATAGTATTATTATCTTACAAATCAACTAGCCTTAGCACTGCATAGCACTGTTGTGCATTGATTAACCGCACACTATAGCAGCGGATGTAGGACATGTCCATATAATATCTGTGCCTTGTCAATGTTAAAATGCCCATGTTTTGTCAACTGTTAAGTAATGCTAGATTGAGTTTAAAATTACAGACTAGTATTATATACTGAGTTATAGCCTTGTACCCAATTCTACTACCTGTACCCTGTGACAACTATAGCACCCATCTCCCCCTAGCTACGGTGGTCCTAAATGTACTGACCACAACCCTACAGTATACTGCTAGCAATAGGTTTGCCTTTAGAGTCATACAGCTGAAACTTTTATTTGTGATAGCAACACTAAGCTCTGATGCATATACACTTACCCCTAATAACAGTGACCACCTAATAGCAACTAGAATAAGGATAGTTAGCTACACCCCGCTTACAACAACGCCAAATAAGCTGCACCCTCAGCTTATAGCTGGCTGTCCTTCCCTTACCTCCCAACTCATAGTTCGATAACTCCACCAATATGGCTCCTAATCATAGCCTTTCGACCCATCGCCTCACCTCTCTAACCAATCTCCCGTGCGCACCCACCAGTCAGAAACCCGAGACTCCGAGCCAGATTATACCCATACCAACAGTAACGTCACTATGAAAACTCCCATCTACAACAAAATATCCTACACATCCGCCAATTCCATCCCCTCACCCAAAACACGCCACGTTACCCACCATCCCCATTGCTACCCCCCCACATTAGAACTGCTTCAAAGCACCCACAGAAAGCTACTAAGCGCCCTAACATTAAAAGCGCCTTAATTAATGCTAGATCCGTAGTAGTACAACCAACAGAAATAGCAGATCTTCTCAATGGCGAGGATTATGACTTCCTTGCTTTAACAATCTTGGCACCATGCCGCGGCTGGCCCTTCCCTCCTCATAGCTATATCCGACAACTATGAAATAATTAGAGCAGACAGAACCAACTCCAGAGGCAGCGGGATTGCTCTCATCGCCAAATCCCACCTAGCCATGAGAATTAGACCCGCCCCCACTACTAGCTCATGTGAATTACTTACTGCTTAACTCCCGATCTCTGACAATGACACCCTTCCAATCCATCTTATTTACAGACCACCAGGACCCATTGGTTCATTTGAAGAGGACCTCTTCGCCTTACTCTCCGAGAACACCAAACTGACCTCCCATATATGCCTGCTTGGAGATATTAACTTAGGATTTAATGATCACCAAGCCTAGGCCATTGCCAATGTACGAACTGAACAAGGACTCACACGAAGAGCTACCCAAGCCACTCACGACACAGGGAGAACCCTTGACTGTGTTGCTGACTACAACTGCATCACCACCATCACATCGATAACACCACTAACTTGGACAGATAATTATACGTGCCAAACAAGAGACCGACAATGAGAGGATAAATAAAGACAGCTCTAGCACTAGGGAATTATTTACCATTCTCAAGGAACTGGAAGCTCCCATTCCACAGATAGATGATTGCCTTAAGGATAAGCCCTGGTGCTCTAGCATACATAATGCCTTACTTAACAAAATATTGCTACTCCAAAGCAAAATTGCTGATAAAAAAGCCACTCTACCGAGTATAGACAAACCCAGCATTACTAAAACAGCTACCAATAAACCCTCCAACCAGTTCAAACGTTCTAAAGTCTCAATCTAGGAGGTTGAAAAAGAAATGCCATCTCTGAAACCGTCTAATTGCCAAGGAAACAGCTGCCTGGCACAGAACATCAAAGATGCGGCCAGAGACCCCTCGCCCTTCATAACTAAACGGATCAATTCCTCATTTACTTCTGCCATTGAAACGTGCAACTTAAGAATCTTGGGTCCTACCCCTCCTGAAAAAACACTTTCGATCCCTCATTCCCAACCAACTACAGGCCTATCACCACTGTGCCTTTTTTACTGAAGATACTTGACAAAGTGACCTATATTCAAATTCAGGACTACTTTGAGTCAAATCACCTGCTCAGCATCAGACAATCGGGCTTCAGACAGCGTTATTAGACTTAAAAACACAGATCAACGAACTGAAGGACAAGAGAAAAACAGCGCTGCTGTTACTTCTTGACCCTTCAGCTGCATTCGACTTGGTGAACCACCAAGTTCTCTGTAACCATCTGGCTTCAGCAACGCACTTCTCACATAGTGCCATTACCTAGATTAAATCCTTCCTTAATAACAGGACCATGCAAGTCTTCTCACCTCTTGCAGCTGCCGACCCCATCCCTATACCCACCTTGTATAATATATTCACCAATCCACTGTTCAACGACCTAGATCATCTGGGTGTCACCTAAACCATGCAGATGACATCCAGATCCTCATACCCCTATCTGATGAATACGACAGGGACCTGGCTTTGGTGAATAAGATACCTCATCATTCAGGCATGGATGGCCACACATAGCCTCTGCCTGAATGACGACAAGACAGAGTTGCTAATACCTGGCTCAACATCCAACCTCAACAAACTTGACCAGAATTATACCACCTTCAACATTGATGGCAATTACATCAATGTGGCAAAAGTAGTAAAAACCCTAAGTTTTTACCTAGAATCCGCCTTCACACTCAAATAAGTCAGTCCTCTGGCTTCCGCCACAGCCTACACATGCAAGCTGATCAGAGCATGCAGACTCTTGTCAAAGGTAAGTTGCACCACCCTAGCGACAGCACTTATCCAATCCAAATTGGATTATTGTAATGCTCTCTAACTAGGGGCCAACAAATACCTCATCAATAAAATCCAAACCCTGCAAAACAATGCCTTAAGAGCCGCTCTTGGTATATCCAAGAGAGAACACATTTAACATTCAAGGAGACAGACCAAATGGCTTAACACTAAAGATAAAATCAAGCTCAAAACCTTATCCCGAACGAATAAATGTATTCACCATGCAGCCTCTACATACCTTTGAGAGAATTAACAAACACGCCTCGACCCGCCCTACTAGGACCATCAACTCAGCACGACTAGTGGTACCTAGATTTAAGCAAAAAAAGGCAGGGGGAACCAGATTCCTAGTCATGGCAGCCCAGGCCTCGAACGCCATACCCCCCCTCCTCTGAGAGCAGACCAACTCTTCTATATATTCAGGCGTAATATCATAAATTGGCTCATCAACTATTCATTACTTTTTTGCATATTTGTTTATTGTATTTTCAACCGTACACTGTGGTATATTATGGTCTCTCCATTCTATGTAAATATTGTAACTAATTTGAAAGTATTCCTATATCTCACCATGTAAAGGCGCCCAGATACCCTTGGGTCGGGCGCCATACAAATAAATAAAACAAACAATTACAGCACCCAGGATGTTGTTATAGACGTCTCCAGGATGACATTGGTTTTTGTTTCATAACGTTTGTCCATTTTGGCAAAGCATTTTTCATACTGGTTCAGGGATGTCATATTTTTCATGCCAAGCAGTGCCAAGACAACGCATTAGAGGTAATATTTTTCCTTCTACCCCATAATTTGTCCCGCACATTGTTGCAGCATAGTGCTCAAACGACTTTCCAGCGTTTCATGGTACAGGGGGGCATCAGGTGTCTGAATGAGTGGGGATATTGTGGAGGTTACATTCCCTTCCTTCTCCAGCCCCTTATATGCAGACTGCAGTTTGAATTGGGTAATTAGAGTTGGTTCGAATTAGTCAAATTATTTGTGTGCGTTTTTTTTTGTTGCTACTGTGTCCCTCTAACAGTTCGAGTCGCTGTCATTGCTGCTGGTGATCTCTCTCCGGATCTCTCATTAAAACATTGTATGTTAGTATTTGCAATCCATTGCCTTCTTCTCTTTTACTCCCTTTGTCCATTTATTCTATCCTTTCACCTTTAGGTGCGGGAGCGTTGAGGAGCCTCGTACAAGCAGAGCGCAAAGACGGTGAAGCTTTGGTTATGAAATCACTCATTTTGGAATTTTTAGTAGGGGCTGTCAACGCGTCTTTCGACGGCTGGTCATCGGAACAAGAGGACTTCCCTGATTTGGTCACAGTGTCAGAAACTGACTTTGGGGTCTGTTTCGGGGGCCGGTTGGGTGGTGATCGCGACTGTGATGGCCCAGACGACAGGGATTTTTCAGACCTTCCCTTCGACACCGCGTATGGCTTACTGGTCGACGACGTGGTCGTCTTTTGGCCGTGGGGATGTGCTTAGTGTGGCGTGTCATGAGGGTGAATGAGTCAATGGGTGTCTGTTGCAGAGCCGCCGGCCTACCGCCAGCAGTCAGAGGCTCGCACGCGGGAATCCATCGGGTCCTGAAGGCCCACTGCGTCACTTAGGATGCTGCATCGCTGGAGGCTCCTGCATCACGGGAGGCTCCGACATCCATGGCAGCCTCTGGCTGGAGTGCTGGTCCACATGGATCAGACTGCTTTTATCCCAGGTAGGAGCACTATGCACAATCTAAGGAGGCCCCTCTTAACTCTGGATCAATAGCGGAACGAGAGACACGGGATCACGGTAGTCAGTCTGGACTCCTACCAGGTGTTTGACTCCACTCATTGGGTTTTCAAAGCAGGTACTGGGGAAAATGGGACTGGGGTCTGTGTGCATCAATTGGGTATGCCTTCTGTTCGAGGAGTAGGGTCTGGGGTAGCTGTGTCGACCCCCAACAGGTAGGCAGGGGCACACAGCAAGGTTGCCCACTGTCGCCACTGATCTTTGCATTGGTCATGGAGCCCTTGGCGGGGGGGTCATGTGAAGGAGGCATGAGGTTGCGGAGTTACACATGGGCGGCCGGACTCCGTGCAGATACCTCTATGTGGGTGTTTTACTATATGTCTGGGAACTAGTAAGTAATTTAGAATCGGTCCTTGCGTCGGTAAGGGAGTTTGGGACTCTGTCCGGTCTGGTTGTTAATCACTCAAAGTCAGTCTTGAAGATGCTGCCTGGGTCGGTGGCTGATGGCCTGACGGAATGGCAACCCATGAAAATGGATTCAGGTACCAGGGCATCGACGTTGGCGAGAATTGGATTGGTGCAGCAACGGAACGTAGAACATGGTCTCCTTGTATTTGACAGATCTGCTAGCCTCTGGGCTAAATTTCCTCCATCGGTGTTGGGAAGAGTGAACCTGGACAAGATGATAGCCTTACCAAGGTTGCTGTACTTTTTCAAAGGTGATGCAGATGGTCATCTCAAATGACATGTATTACTCACCGTAATCGCATTTCTGATTATTATATGTGCCTAGATTCACATGCTGTGCATATAGACCGACACCTAGTGGTAATCGCAGAGTATTGCATCTTTCCCACCCCCCACCCCCAAAGATCGAAAGGGACGTCGACATGGGCATGACGAACATTATCCCGAATGGGACGTGTAGTGTACCCAAAATCCCTCATGCGTCGAGTTCCCAACGGTGGTATTTTCTGCCGTGAGGGAGCCTTATAGTCTGCGTGAGCGAGTTCAGAAGAGAGAAGGTGTAAGAAGTCTATGTTCCTTCTACACCAAGAGGGGAGGAAGGGTGGGCGCATGTGCATCTAAGCAGATACAATCATCAGAAATACAATTACGTTGAGTAATGTAGGTCTTCTGATGCTTGTGGATCTGCTTAGAATCACATGCTGTACATAGACTAGAGAGGAGTACCAAGGGAAGAGGGTGGGATGTGTGAAGGAACAATAGCAAAATGTCTTAGTACCGCTTGTCCCACCCGAGAATCAGACCTAGACTGTATCTGGGCAGTAAAGGTGTGTACAGAACTCACAGGCTGCTGCTTTGCAAATGCAATCTAGAAGAACATTTGCAATGAATGCTATGATAGCCCCTGTGCCCAGAGTAGAGTGAGCTCTAGGCGTGAATGATAGAGCTCTCTTGGCAAGAGAATAACACACTGTGATATGATAATGTATTTCTATTGCGCTCGTACACAAGTGTTTACGATGCAGTTTACGATCCACTTGGAAATAGCTGACTTAGAGACAGGGTCCCCTTCTCTACCAGCTGCCACTGATACAAAGAACTGGTTTGTCTTTTAGTGGCTCTGTCTTTTCCAGATAGTAAATTACCGCTCTCCTCACATCTAGTGTGTGGAGGATCCTTTCTGCCACGTTTGTGGGGTTATGGGAAAAAAAAGTGGGTAGTTCTATGGACTGGTTTACATGCAACTTTGAGATAAATTTGGGAGCAAAGCGTGGGTGTGTGCACAAAACCACCTTCTTCGTGAAGTGACGATGCATGTGATCCTAAGCAGATCAACAAACATCATAAGAGTATTTTCATACACTGCATGGGTTACTGGGGAGGTTGATTTGGAGAAGTGGGAGTCGGAGGATAGCGTTGTCAACATTGCAATCGCCTTCTGGTAGGGCAGTATAGATAATCCAAATTCTATTATTGGGCTTTCACTCTACAGCACCTTGTGGATTAGTTTGTGTATCCACATGTGATGTCATGACGGATATGATTGCGACTAGGTGCAGACCGATTCGAATGATCGAAATACTGGGGGGCTGGGAGCAAGAGCTCCCGTCTGCAGTGGCCACACAAATTCGAATATGGTGGCAACAACCCTGGGGCAGAAATTGCCCTTCATGTCGAGATGTGTCGAGCGGCAGATACCCAACCTAGGACCAGGATGGTCTCAGTGTTCCGTATTGGCTGGGGAGGTCAAGAAGATCTGCAGAGGAATTAAACAGCCCTCCCATATGGTGAATTCTGGGCCTGGTATTCCGGCACTCGCGTTAACTTCCTGGATTACGCCAAGCTGCTGGCCAATGGAGGCGATTTATGGGATGGATTGCCTAACAAACCTGAGACCCATGGAGTGAATGTTGCTTTACCAACACTGGCAGGGGAGAGGGGAGTGGAGCAAGTGTTGAGAAATCTGCGCTACTATGATTGAGCATGCCAAGGATGGAAGGGCGCTGGGGAGGAATAACTGGGAGAGGATCTAGGGAAAGCCATCACGGATGGTGAACGGCCCCAAGTGTTGCTTCATGGAAAACAAGTCTCTAGAAGTTCCAGGGTTTCAGTGGATTCAATACAAGAGTATACTGAGGGCATATATAACTCCTGTCACAGTGGGAAAAATTGCTCGTGGGGTCTCACTGGACTGCTGGCGGTGCAAGAAGATGGGGTCATAACTCCACATGTGGTGAAATTGTGAGAAGGTTGGGGTGTTTTGGACGCAGGTGATTGACAAGTTGAATGGAGTCACAGGAACGCACATACCAATTACACCCAAAGGTTGCATATTGGGTTTATGACCAAGGAAAGGCAAAGGAATAAAAAACTTAGAGTGGCCTCGTTGGGATTGGCGCTGTCTAAAAGATGTATAGCTATGGCCTGAGAGGCATCCAGAGGTCTGAAACTAGATGGATGGCTTGGGGCTTTCCTTAAACATAAGCAGAGTTGAACATCGTAAATAGTTCAGGTAGAATGGGGAAGCGGAGGGTCAGTATACCGCCTCGCATGAGATATGTGACCTACTTCACGTTTGCATAGACTTGAGGGGATCCTGAGTGTATGGAATGTTTGGGGGGAGATTTGATTCCCACCCAAGTGATTTTACTGCCCAATTTGACAATTTATGCGATGTGGAACTGTGGGAGTTGCCCAAAAGAGAAATGCAATGTACTTTGTATCGGATGTGTTGCTCAGGACACTTGTGTTGAATGCACTGAATTCCATGTAGGAACATGAGGTTATTCATTACCAAGGATATGTGTTATGTCACATATCAAGCAATCCCTCTAATGTACCTAGAGCACCAGAAGTTTATAAAAAATAAACATACCTATATTAGGCCAAGTATATGATAGGTTATTTAGAACGCGCTTAATACCCAGAGGTTTCTAAGCGTGGACCCGGGTATCGAACCTGTGTTGTCTTGCTTCCAAGGCGAGCACGTTGCCCCCGAGCTATCCTCCCAACATAGAAATTAGCATTAGGGCAAATCTAGAAGACAAAAAGTGACAGTTTGCAAGTCATGTTGGAAGTTAATTTGTAGAGTGCAATGTACTGGCTCCCCGTTCCCCAGAGGGTCTGCTTACTGAATGATGGCAGTAAATCAGCTAATCTTTATCTTAATGCCTGCAAAAAGGATGCCCAAATTTGTACCCTCTGGACCCTACATGCAGAAAGGTTTCTCCTACAAGGACAGTATTACTATTCAAAAGGTGCAGGAAGGTGGGGCATTAGAGGAGTTTACACAGTACTCCACCTTGTAAGCATCTGATATTTACTGCAGTTATTCTGTTAAGATACGCCAGTGGTCAATATCCACAACCAAGCAATATGACCGGTGGTAATATTACCAAGGCCTTAGAAAGTTTTTGTACATTTTTGTTTAGGGGTTTTGTTCGTTCCTGAACCATGTATGAAAATAAACCAGCAGAGAAAGACCCTGGGTCAACCTGCTTTAGTTCTCCTCTTGCTTCATTAGTGGTCTAAAGCGAACAGATCAAACTAGCATTCCTTTTCAAAGTCCAGTGAATAGGTGGGTCATAAATCACGCCATAAGTAATTATAATTGTTCTTTTATGATTCGCTTAATACCAACACGTGGTTTCTAAGAACGCAATCGGGATCCGAACCTGTGTTGCGCTGCGTTGTTTTGTTTTGTTTCAAAGACAAACCCGTTGACCCTGAGCTATCCTTCCTCCCCAAATATTACATCTGGACTAACGATGCATTGCCAGTGCTGTCCTACCATTCAAAGACTGCACCTATGAAAATGCTTTAGTCAAGATGCAAAGGCCCAACGAAAGGCATTTTACATCATGGAGCAGCTAACTGGTATGCATTGGGAGCCTCGTTATTATATTCTTTAACCGGGCAAATGACACAAGCTCTTGTAAAAATAAAATCAATGTGACAAGCAGAATAAATATCAGTGGCAAAAAAAGTAATCCAGCACAAATATGTAAAATAAAACAATGTATTAAGCAGCATGGTAACTAGAAGCTCCTAAAGGCAACGTTCAACAACTCTCTCCATTTTAAACAGTTCGACTTGCTTCTACAAAAAGGAGTGTTACTATAACAGAGCTTTGAGCACAATGCCCTTGTCCTGGAATATCCGATTTACCCACTAAAAAGGTCTTCAACAGCTCTGTAAAAGAGCTAAAGCTTGCTTTAGCCAGAGCTAAAAATAAAAAAAACAAAAAAAAATGTTAAATGGTTCTGAGGCTAGAATATCTCAATGGGCAAAGGAAAGGACTATATCACTTTGCAACTAAAGTTAAGAAGTGCCTAGTGATCCTTCAGTCAGCAGATACAGCGCTTTAAAAGTGTGCATTAATGTAAATTCACAGTCCAGCTATAGATTGCTCTCCTAGCAGAATTCCATGTCTTCAATGCATTCATAAGAGAGCATACATAGTGTTCAGAATATTCCTCTCTGCCCAAGTGCTCAGGGTTTTAGAGGGGTCAAACTAAAACTAGGAAACAGGGATACCCGACAGTTCCATCAACTCTCCTAATGGTTAAAGAACAGCCAAAGACAATTGCTCAAGAGGTGAGCATTGTGTTAAGGTACAGTAAACATTCAATAAGGTAATATAAACACAATATAGTTCAGAGGAGCCGCCTATCAAAGCCTGCTCATGACATTAGAGATAGGCAGGCCCAGGGCATCAGCAAAGCCCTCTTAAATGTAGTACCAAGAATCTAACTGGCAAGTCGCCTTAACCTGCTGAAAGACTGACCCTGGTCTATGTAGACAAAACAGTAACAACTCGGAGGATGTGGGTCTTATAAGAATGACTGACACCCCAAAGAATTTACAGTCACCACACATACCCTCTCCTACTTGGCAAGGACAACTCACATACACACACTTTAAGATAGTACGCCCTGGCCCTCTAGATCATAGCATTTCTCCAGCTCAATAACAGATTAAGTAATGTTGCCATCGCCTGGCATGGTGGAGGGCCAGACATCAGCGTTTCCCCTTTATGTCTCAAACCAACACCATACCTTTGCCCAGAAAAGTGTATAGGCAAGGAAATTCCAGAACAGGAGACAAGTGGCATCATGTCAGTCAAGCGTCTATCAAGCCCGGGATTTCCTTAACCTACACAAAAAGGTGCGATTCAGGTTTGGCAAAAAAGTTGTTGGATCAGTTTAAAACTGTTCATGTTGGATCCTCAGATGTTAGCCTCATTTGGAACAGCTCTAACAAAACCGCTGCACTCAATCCAACCATCATATAAACGAGATGCCACTAACCCCATTCTCCATATCCCGAACGGCCTGCTACATTAGAGCTGATGTCAGTTGCATTGGAACAATTGCTTAATCGTTCAAATGTCTCTCTCCAAAGATGGGTGGTGTAAGAACTCTAAAATTGTAAACAGAAACATGTCCCTAAAAGGTATTTGGCACAGATGTTTATCAGCTGTACAAGTATGCCACAAGGGCAGGAACGATGGCATGAAATAAGTCAGTAAAGGCACCATGGTTCACGTCCAACTTCCGTTGCACCACATGCGTCATTATGCATGCAATACAGTCCCTCACGAGATGGGAGGGGCCTTTAGTCATGTGCAACTACTACCCTTGCATTCACATTTAGCTTCTCGAACACAGCGATGTATAAATATGTTGTTGGTCATCATTCTCAGCATATACAACAAAGAATAGACTGGACTGACTGGTTCTGCAAGTCTAAACTCCCTAGTAACAAAGCACAAACTTCTCGGAATCCAGGACATGCCTATACATGAATTGTTTTATCTTTAAGGCATCGCCACAAATGGTGTTCTGCATGGAGATACCAAGCCTATTCTGGTCTTGTAATAAGCAGGGAGTAGTCCATCAACCCTAGGTATTTTCAGAACAAACCATTCCGGAGAAGGTTTGTTGCCCAAGAATTACATCTGTGAAAAGGGCTAATATACCAGAATATTGATAAAGGGTGAAGAAAGGGGTTGTGTATAGGAGGGCTTTAAATGTGCGCCAAGGACTACAATCACCTATCTTTTTACAGAATTATTTTAAATGCTAGAAAATATTTAGGCTCACAACAAAAGCATAACACATAAAATACAATCCATGAGAAAAACGAGCAGCAGATTTCAAATCTGGTCATGCAACCTTTTACCCAGGCACAATCCTGTGGGGGTTTTTTGCGCCAATTATTTGCTTAAAAGCAAAGTAAAAACTAGGCAAGTAATAATTTGACACTCCAGTCATTTAGTGTATTGTTGGCAGATCAGTTGCAGACTCACGACACCTGGCAGTGCACGCAATTTCCTTAAATCCGACTTGAACCCACAGCCCTATCAACACATATCAGGCATTATAAAAGTGGCCACAAAAATAGGTTATGCCAAACTGTTAATGTTCATCTTTAGCCTGTTTTCCTGTGAGGAATATGCCCATTTATTTTTAGGCTTTTCTTGCCAAGCTTGTCCTCCATTTTGCCAGTGCTTACAAGTCAGATAATTACTGTATGCAGATCCATTGTGACAGCTAAGTGGCAAAGTAAAAGGTTTCATTTTCTTTTACTTAAAACCATGTTTACTTACCTACTAATAAAACCCCCCACCGATAATAAGAGTACCAGAAGCGACACTGCTACTAGTCCCAATACCATCGTCGACAGAAGAACCAATCTAGTAATGTAGACTATTAATGTAGAAATATTGCTAATAGTTTTTTTCTTTTATTTTTTGTATTTTTTTTTAAGGACAATAGAATACTAGTTGTACTTCGACCAGTAGAAGGAGCAACAGCACCAGTAGTAGTCGTTCTACTACCACTACTTATAATGTTGACATTACAGCTACATCATCAACTACTTCCAGTAGTTGTCAGTGCTACATCTGAAGCTAGTAGTAGCACGACAGGTAGTGGCAATAACCCTATTGCGGATATTGGCATTACTACCAATTATCTACTGATGGTAGCAGTTCTAAAATTGTTGTTCATAGTACAGCTCCTGTTGGTAGGAGTAGTAAAGGACATTCTGGTGCTCCCTACACATTAACGTTATGTTTTGAACAAAGAATGATGCATCTTACAGGATCATTGAGCACCAACCAAGACAACCTCAGTTTTCTCTTGGTTTTAGCCAAATAATTGCACTCATCCACTTACATACAAATGGAAGATGCAAAAGTGGTTGTCTGCAGACATTGTCCCCACCCGTGCAGAGTAGAAGTAGTGTTGTCAGTGTGTTAATAAAACGTTGGGCAGAAGGAGTGCATGCACACAAATTCTAAATAGGCTATGGTGCAGTGACAATTCTTGGGGCGTCCCGTTTCTCACTGGTGGCTGGTGAATATTTGAACAAGAGGGGCATACATGTGTGTATCCAATTAGCACAGCAGGAGAGCCCAAACCAAACAAGGGCGATGGGGTGAGGGGTGGAGGTTTCTCCCATATGAGAATTTTATTTATAAGAATCATTTTACAGCACGTTTTGTGAAAATTGGGTAAGCCACACAATTTGCAATCAATTTTGTATGGTAGCACATGAAATAAAACAAATAGATGCAAGTCCCTAACAGTGCACAGGACTATTTTCCAACGCATTTTCATTATGCCTTTGCCCACAACATATGCCAGTATAAAAACATTTTAATGCTGGCTATGCCCATACATGCTGCATGAATATATGCCAGTATTACCACACAAGGGCTCCCAGCCAGTTAAAACTGCCATGCCACAGAAATAAAGTGTATCCAGATTGCGATATAGCAGTGTACCAAGTAATCACAGTACAATAATGCCATGGCATACAAAGAATATATGGCTAGATTGGAGCCACCAATATAAGCTCACCTAGCCACGCAACACATTTTCCTTGATAACAAGTACTAACAAAAGAAATGCACACCGACATCAAGTTAGCCACGTAATGGGGGGGGGGGGGAGTTGCGGTTGAGCAGCCTGGAAAATGGCTGCCTAGCCCGATAGCTCTGTGAGCCATCCAGCTTCATCAGACTGCATCGGTGGATTTGTTAATGTCTCTGAGCCATGCCTGCTGCTCATTCCCTGCCACTGGACCGATGTGGCGGTCCCTGCTGCCACAACTCCTCTTGGCCTTGAGGGGTCGTGCTGCGGGGCCGGGCTGCTGCGCTGCCCCTGTGCGAGGCCGGCACTCCATGCTGCAGGAGACCCTGCGAGGAGGAGGCGACTGAAGAGGCGGGCCCCCACCCTACCTGTCTCATAGGGGGACGGGTTCCGGGCTTGAAGCCTGATCCCCGGCCCGAACTACTGGCGACCAGCTGGGCGTTGACAGCCTCCCCGCCCCCCGGACTGGAACACCTCAGCGGCCTGAGCTGGCCCCTGCAGCACCCCATCGGGCGACCCGCACAGGTGGGTGACGTGCGTTGTGTGCAGCAGCTTGGGGGAGGCTCCACCAAACCCAAGCCTGGCGCCGCGCTGCAGCGGCTGGCCCCATCATCTTGTAGTAGCCGCAGGGGCATTTTCCCCCAGTGCCCGTTGGCGTGCACGGCGGTGGCCATGGACCTGGGGGTGTGTGCCCCTGGTCCTTCCCGGGGCCGTTCTTGGCACCTTGTTGCTGCGGGGACCTGTTAACTTTGCGGCGTGCTCCAGAACTGAACATTGCAAGATCTCTACCAGCCGGCTGCGTCCCAGGATGCAGATAGGCCTAACAACTGCAAACAATATCCTCCTCAATCTCAACTGGGGCCTCATGCTTGCCTCTTCACCTGGTGGGCCCACGAGATACAGGCCTGGGACTATCTGAGCATACCTGACTGTCTTGAGTGGCAAATGTTTTCTGGGACTTAAATGAACATTTCCTTTCACTCGTGTTTTGGTGTCTGACTGCATTATACACCGCTGCACCCCAGCAGGCAACCAATAGCAGACCCTACATGAAAGACAGCATACTCATGCACGTCGCTTGTGAACTGCAGTACTGTTACATCGCCCATACCTTCTTGTGATCCTGGCCACCACCCCTTGTGCTCCACACACCAACTCAACTTGCCTCATCTCGGATCCGATAGCCAGCCTGCTGCTGGCCAAGACATCTGCCTGCACGCTGCCTGGTCGGCTCTGGCTGCGGGTGACCCCGAATTTGCAGGTTCTACATCTTGGTTCCTTCTTGCCTCCAGTCACGGACTGCTTACCTCATATCATCGTCAGACACCATTAACATGGGCATGACACCATTTCCATGTCGAACAGATCCCGTCGTGCTAATAAAGCCGGGGCCATGGATACATTTGTCAAAGTCACCCCTAGACCAGAATCAGCCCATGCATCCTCTAACCAGAAACACCCTGGCTCACCTCCAAACAATCTAGCTCCTGACCCCACGGTAATGATGGAGTCCATGGCTAAAACTTTGCCTCCTTCCATGAAAAGCTGGACGATATAAACGCCAATGTTGCATCGCTCAAATCTCAGCTTGATCAGGCAGGGACTAGAATCACAGAGACAGAGTCTCGAATTGGAGCCAAAGAGGACAGTCTGCATACCCTTCAGAACACAGTTGCCTCCCTGACTTGTGAATGAATACTGTAAAAGCAAAATGCGATGACTTGGAATCCAGATCACGCAGAAACAACGTATGCATCATTGGGTTCCCTGAAAATGCCCTAAAGGGTCGGATGGAGCTGGCAGTCAAAAACCTTCTCAAAGAACTATTGGACAATCCCGACCTGTCCCCCTTCTTTACCGTGGAACGCGCTCACCGCGCCCTCTCACCACGACATAAACCTGGCAACTTCCCCAGACCCATCATTGCCAGAATCCTCAATTACAGAGACCGGAACCTCATCCTCCGCTTGTCACAAGAAAAAAGGGGAATTGCGCCTCGGCTCCCAGACTGTCGGGATCTTCCCAGACTTCTCTGTAGGGGTACAGCAAGAGAGGTGTCAGTTTCTTGCTGTGAAAAAGCTTCTAAGAGAGCGGAACATCCCCTATGCAATATTGTTCCCAGCACGACTCAAATTCACCTTTCGGGAAAAGTTATACTTCTTTACGGTCCCTGATGAGGCAGTGAAATTTATAGAAGCACAGATATGGCTCCACAGAGCAGCTGATGACCTTATGAACAACGACTGATCCATGCAATGCTCGCCTGCGTTTCATCCTTGATATTTCTGCTTCAATTGTTAATATTCATATGCATGGGTATGGGTGGGATCGACTTGGGTGACACTGGACTGTTTTTGATTACGCTCTGTCACCTCCTGTTCCCAGTTCTATGTGCCTTCATGTGATACTAGCAGACTCTGCCATCTGGGACCACACCGATTGTTCTCTGTTGAGTGGTATTGATGAGCTACGCCCGCTCACGCTTCAATGCTGCTTCTTTCATTACGTAGACTGGGCTGTTAAAACGTGCAATAGCAAAACACATTGCCGATTTATGCACCAATCCTTGGGCCTCATTGCTCCCGTGTATGATGGCAACAGCGCACGACGTTTCTTTAGTGAGTTTGATTGTTGGCCCCAGTTGGGCCCATAGTGCAGATAGACCGTGCTGGAGTGGGTCTTCTGCCGGCTGGTTAAGGGGCATGGTTTCTGATTGCGGGTGGGGGGAGGGACACTGCCGGTTGGGGTCGCATAGTGAGAGGAGGAGGGGGGCCAGGGATGGAATAGGGGAGCGAATATTGAAAATGGTGGAAGCAAAACAGCAGTCCACGACGTGAAAGAGTATTATGATGTGGACAAATCCAACTGGTTACATGCACAAAGCTACATCTGCTGGGATGTACACTAAGTATATGGAGGCAAGCCGACACTTTGGGACTTGCCGGGCGACTCAGGGCATCAATCCAATATACAGACACATACTAGGACAAAAGTTGGGATGTAACCTAGAATAACGTAATGCCCACTACTAGAATGTCCTGAACATTCGGGGGTTGAGTACACCAAGGCCTGTAAGATCATGGCCTATGCCAATAGACACAGCAGCAAAATACTTATGCTGCAAGAAACACTCCCGAGGCCGCCTGGCAAAGAGCATCGCACCAACATGGGGACGCCACAGGTACTACGGAACAAGTTACTTACCTGTAACTGTAGTTCTCCAGCACGGGTCTGGCATGGATTCACATGCTCATGAATATTCCCCGTCGTCAGGCTGGGAATCCTCGGTAAAGAAAAATCAGTATCAGTTTCGTTTCTGATCTGTCTTTCGTAGTAGTAACCAATCACTGATCTCTGCGTCATACTGACCACAGCCAATGACTGCCCTCTACCTAAGCACCGCCTCTGGCAGCCATCTTCAGATTTGGTAGCACGTGAAGTGGCAGTATGACCAAGTGAAGAGCCGCAGAGGGGAAGGCGTGAGGGTTCGCATGTGAATCCATGCAAGACCCATGCTGGAGGACAACAGTTACAGGTAAGTAACTTGTTCCTTCTCCAGCATGGGGTCTGGCATGGATTCACATGCTCATAAATAAAGAATACATAGCAGAACACATATGCACAACCACGGGAGGTGGCAACAGGCTCAACATTAAGCAATACAACAACTCAACATTAAGCATCTCTTACCTTCTCACCAGGCTCACCTTTAGGCGAACAGGTTGCGTAGCACTGCTTGGCCGACCCTGGACTCCTCCCTGGAATCCCGGTCGACGCAGTAGAATTTCGTGAAGGTGTGCGTCGACCTCCACGTAGCAGCCCTGCAGATGTCCAGCAGGGGCACACCAGATAGGAACGACGTAGTAGCTGCGATCGCTCTGGCGGAATGGGCTCTCGGACAGCCGGGCAGCGGTCGGTTTGCCAACCAATGACAGTACATGATACAGCCGGAGAGCCATCTGGAAATGGAAGCCTTCGAGAGAGCCTTCCCCTGATTGACAGGTCCAAAGTTCACAAAAAGTTGTGACATCTTCCGAAAACACTTCGTGCGGTCCACGTAGAACTTCAGCGCTCTAGCCACATCCAGCGAGTGCAAAGTCCTTTCAGCCGGCGACGAAGGCGACGGGAAGAAAACAGGCAACACCAAGGGTTTGTTGAGGTGGAAGTCCGACGGCACCTTGGGCATGAAGGAGGGGTGCATCCTGAGCACTACCCTCGTGTCGTGAAAAGTCAAGTACGGGGGCTTGCAGGAAAGGGCCTGGATCTCTCCCACTCGTCGTGCAGAGGTGATGGCCACAAGAAACGCTGTTTTCCACAACAGGAACTTCAACGGAGCCGAGTGCAGAGGCTCGAACGGAGGTCCCATGAGCTTGGTCAGCACCACGTTGAGCCCCCACGCCGGGGCCAGAGCCTTCACCGGCGGGAACGATCTTAACAGTCCCTTCATGAATTCTTTCACCAGACATGAGACCACAAAGACGTCCGTCCCGTGGTTCTGGTGTATCGGGAGATCGCAGCAAGATGAAACTTGATGGAAGCGTGCGCCAGTCCAGACTTGGCCAGCGTCAGTAAGTACGGCAGTACTTGGGGAGCCGTAATCCGTAAAGGGTTAATCTTCTGTGCATGGCACCAGACAGAGAACCTCTTCCATTTGTGTCCGTAGCATTTAAGAGTTGAGGACGCCCTGGCCTTTGCAAGAACCTCTATGCAGTCGGCCGGTATGTCGTAGCCTCCAAACTCTAACGCTGCAGGAGCCAGGCCAGCAAGTTCAGCGACTTCAGGTCGTGATGGAGGATGGCGCCTCCTTCCCTGGAGAGAAGATCCGCGTCCACTGGCAGCTTGATTGATGGGGACGCTGACAAGTCTAGAAGGTCCGGGAACCAGATCTGCCTCGGCCACGCAGGTGCGACGAGGATCATCCTGCACCGTGACCTCTTGAGCTGGTTGATGAGCCGGATCAGCAACGGCAATGGAGGGAACGCCTAAAGAAACAGGCCCTCCCAGGGGACGAGAAAGCATCACCCATGCTCCTCGGCTGGGGAAACCTGCTGGCGAATCTCCGGCACTTGGAGTTCATCGCCGTCGCGAACAGATCGATCTGGGGAGTGCCCCACCGTCAGAAGAGGCGGTCCACTAGATCCTGTCATAGCTCCCACTCGTGGCACGAGCGCAGCTCTCTGCTGAGCGAGTCGGCGATGGTGTTTTTTATTCCTGCCAGATGAAACGGCACCAGAAACATCCCTTGGGCGACGGCCCAATGCCACAAATCCTGCGCCTCCTTGGACAGGGCATAGGATCTGGTACCGCCCTGCTTCCTGATGTAGAACATAGTGGTGGTGTTGTCGGTGAAGATCCTCACCACCTTGCCCTTGAGGGATGGAAGAAAGGACATGAGGGCCCAAAACACTGCCCGGAGCTCCAGGAAGTTGATATGGAGGGACTTCTCCATCGGGAGCCAAAGGCCTCTCGCGTGCAGATTTTCGGTGTGCGCTCCCCACCCTTCCAGGGAGACATCCGTGGTCACTGTCTTCTGGTGGCCCGGGGTCTGGAAGTCCATGCCCGCCGTCAGATGCGCGCGGGTGCCCCACCACCGGATCGCTCGTCGGAAGCTCTCGTCGAGTGTGATCCTGTCCTTGAAGCTGCCAGTCGTCTGAATCCAGCGAGCGTCCAGGAACTCCTGTAACGGGCGCATCCGAAGCCTGCACAGGCGGATGAGATAAATGCAAGAAGACATCATTCCGAGGAGGGATTTGATGGACCTCACTAGGCCGCGTCCGCAACCAGCATCCGCTGCACCTTGCCCAAGATGGCCCTCGTCCTTTCCTCCAACGGAGAGGCCAGAAGCACCACTGTGTGGAGTTTCGCTCCCAGAAACAGCACGTCTTGCGCGGGCACCAGGTGTGACTTGGCGTAGTTTATGGAGAATCCCAGGTCCGTGAGTAGTTGGACAGTCCTCGCTGTGTGCTCCGCAGCGAGTTCCCTTGTCTTTGCTCGGATGAGTCAGTTGTCCAGGTAGGGGTAGATGTGGATCCCCTCGAGGCGCAGCCGCCACCGGTGCGGGGCACTTGGTGAACACCCTGGGTGCCGACCTCAATCCGAAGGGAAGGGCTCTGAGCTAGTAGTGACGCCCTTGGACCACGAATCTGAGAAACTTTCGGTGTCCCTCGAGGATGGGATATGAAAGTAAGCATCCTCCAAATCCAACGACTACAGGAAATCGCCCTCCTCCAGCTGACCCAGGACGTGCTGGAGGGTGACCATCCGGAACTTCTGTGCTTTGATGAATTTGTTCAGTCGTCGTAGGTCCAGGATGGGACGCCATCCTCCCGTCTTCTTCTTCACGAGGAATCTTGAGTAAATTCCGGAGCCCCGAAGCCTCTTTGGGACGAGCTCGATGGCGCCTTTCTTGAGCATCGCCTTTACCTCCAAGAGAAGTTGAGGGACGTGATGTTCCTTCCTGGCCACGGGGGGGACGCGCGGACACTTCTTTAGAAACTCGAGCGCGTGTCCCTGGGCCAGGGCGTCCAGCACCCATCGTTCGGTGGAGATTGACTCCCAAACGCTGACGAAGCTCGCCAGCCGGCCTCCCACCGGGGTGCTTCTGTGGGGGCCCGACCCCACGGCCGGTTCAGTCCTGCTTCGACGAGGCTTTGCCGCCTTGTCCGCCCGACTTGCCTCGTCCCCTGTAGTCTTCCTGTGACGACGAACGGGCCGCTTGACGATAGGTGGAAAATCCACCGCCGGAACCTTTGGAGGCACCCTGCTTGCCTTCGCCGCTCCGAAAGGGCAGCCGTCGTTGCTGGAGAACACCAAGAGCCCGGGCCGTCTCCGTGTCTGTCTTGATGGCTTGTAGGGAATCGTCCACTGTTTTCCCAAACACGTTGCTTCCGTCGAACGGCATGTCCAAGACTCTGGTCTGCACGTCCTGCCGGAAGTCCGTTGCCTTGAGCCATACACGCCGTCTAAGGCACACGCCGTTGCCCAACTTGCGAAATCCAGTGTCAGCGATGTCCGTTTCTATCGTAATGGCGTGGTCCGACGCCACTTCTCCTTCCTGCAGGATTCTAGGGCCTCCCCCCGGTTGTTGTCTGGTAGGAAGTCCAGCAGGGGGGCGATTTTGTACCACAACTCCCTGTCGTAGCGGGCTACGATAGCCAAGGCGTTGGCGGCCTTAATCGTCTTCGCTGTCGAGATGACTCTGCGTCCCATCGTGTCCAATTTCGTTCCCTCGCCGTCCGGTGGGGAGGTTGACGTAGAGGCCGAGGCCCCCCCGCTTTCTTCCTGGCTACCGCGGAGACGACTGAGTCCGGGGTCGGCTGTACCCGAAGGCACAAGGGGGCCGCGTCCGGGACCCGGTACTTCTTCTCATACCGATCCCTTCTCGCAGGTGTTGTGGATGGGTTCTTCTTGAGGAGGGCGAGACCCTCATCCCAGATATCGTCCAGTAGAGGTACAGCGAGGACCGCCTTCCTCTTGGTCTCGCGCCGTTGATAAAGGAAACCTTCCTTCTTCTCTTCCGGGCAGAGCTGGAAGAGCTCGGATGCCCTGGCGATCATGGCATGAAACGATCCAATCTCGTCGGGCGGGGAAGCCCGGGGAGGAGGTGACGACGGGAGATCCTAGTCGTAAACCTTGTCGTCTGTACCCGTCGCGGCCGTGTCCGTCCCCGTATCATTCCCACGGGTCGTGGACGGGAGGAGGGCTGAGCAGGGCACGATGGTTGAAAAGGAGGTGGAGGATGAATCCTTCTCTTAGGAGGAGGGCTCCCAGAAGGGCCTGGCTCCGGGTCCCCCGTCGGGAGCGGTTCCTCCGTTGGTGGTAACGGCAATCTCGTCCTTATCTCCGAGCATAAGGACTGTATAGCCAACAAAATGGCCGCCGAGTTGTCTTGCGGCACTGGTTGAGGGGATTCCGACGGGCGGTCAGGAGCCCCGTCGGCACCCTCGACGTTATCATCGTCTCTGACGTCGGGGGCCCCTCCCGACGGGCTGGTCTTCTTCCACGCCAACGCCGTGGCTTAAGACTTCGATCAGCTCCTCTTCAGAGGTTGAGGCCGAATCCACGACGACCTCCTGCCCCCCCTTTTTCTTCTCCGTCAGAGGTTTCACGGGGGTCCCGTCGATGGGCATGAAAGAGGACTCCCTCCGCGGTGGCAGGGAGACGCTGTGCCCCGAGGTCGCCACAACTGGTGTAGCCTCCACAGGCTGAGCCAGGGCCGCTGCGACTGTCTCGATAGAGGCCTTGGCCGGGTGGATCAAGGCTTTCACCACCTTAGGTGCGCTCACCGCCTTCTCCTTGGGGGCAGGGTCACCGCCTCGCTCCCCCTCCAATGGGGCCTTCGAGCTCGACCGGGGTTTCTCCAGGAGCTTCGCCAGGTGCTGAGCTCGTGGTTGATGGCACTGGGGAGGATGCGCCCTGTGTCACCCTTAGAGCCCGACCCTTTGGTGCTGCCGGTGCCAGCGGACTCGCGGTGCTTGGCCTTCTGTTGGGCCCCCGTTGCCGGGGCGCCCCCAAAGGTCTTAGAAGACAGCTCAGACTTTTTTCTTGCCTGACGGGCTCTTCCCTTCCAGCCAGTCCGCTCCGACATATTGCTGCAAAACGCAGTCCTTCTCCACGTGCGTCTTGTCCTCATGCAGGCAGTAGAGGCAAAGGGAGTGTTCATCCTCAAAGACATTCTGAAGCTGGCATCCAGGGCAGACCCTGAACAGCTTTGCGGGCGTCGAGCTTCCCTTCTCCTGGGCCATGTCCGAGATGGGCCTGAGAAACTTCTGGAGTCCTCCAAAAGCGTGGCTCGACGAAATCTTCACCCTTGAGGGGCGTAGAAGAATCCGACATGGGTCCCCGTGATCGGATAAAGAAACGGTGGAGCTTGAGGCTCTTTTGACCGAAAAAGAGAAAATGTTCACACTGCACAATGGTAAACAGTGAACCTTCTGGTGAACACCTATGGACCCAACATTGATACCTCAGATTTTATCGATGCTATCGCCTCAATACCTTTAGGCTATGTGGGAATTCAGATCTTGGGGGGGGCGACATGAACCCGATACTAGACACCAGCCTGGATAGGACGGGAACTGCACCCAGACCTCCATCATGCGCTGCACGCAGACTAATCACACCCTTTGCAGCGCTTGACATCCGGGATACCTGGAGGGCTCTTCAACCTCAATTGCAGGAATATACTTCTTATTCATCTGTCCATGACAGCTCCTCCAGGATCGATCTGTTCTTAGTATCTAGTGATATGATATGATGGGTGGGGTTGATAGGGTGCAGCTACTTACCCGCACGCTGTCTGACCATGCTTCAATCACCCTATCGGTGGAGTTGGGTACGCCGGCGCCAGCTTTTAGCACTTGGCGCTTTAAGGCCGCTGCCCTCCTGGCCGTGGTGTTCAAGGCAGACATACTGGCTGACATTGAGAGTAACTCCCCCCTAGCCACCACCGCAGGAATCCGTTGGGACGCCTTCAAGGTATATACTAGTGGGATGCCCATATCTAGGGAGGCAGGCGTACTGAAAACCATAAGAAATTCTCAGTCGCTCTGAATCCAGACTGCGCGAGCTGGAAAAAGATTGCTTGACGGCGGCTGATCATGCCAAACTGGAACTCAAGATATTTGAGACACATGCCACGAGAGAAGTCTGCTATTTCAGCCGCCCACAGGCAGCGCAGAGGTATGGAGAAGGTGAAAGACCCGAGAAAACATTAGCAAATTTAACTAAAAAGGAGTGGGGCCAGGCCCAAATCACTGTCAAAGATAACCAGGGCGTCCCTCGTTGGTCAGACCAGCAAATACTAGATATCTTCACAAAGTTCTATACAAATCTATACGCTCTACCCCCGGAACACAGTGAACACCACATGAGAGATCTCCTCAATCAGATCCCCACAACATGTATTTCCTCCTCAACCAGGTACCAACTCGACTCCCCGATTCTATTGGATGAGATAGTACGGGCCTTCTCAGATCTACCCAAGGGTAAGGCACCGGGCCCGGATGGGCTCACATCCGAATTCTACCAGAAACATATTGCCATCCTCGCCCCAAAACTACTAGGTTTGGTATGAAGCACTTTGCTTATCCGTCCTTCCGCTCTCCTTGCGCGAGGTGGCCAAAACTGTGTTGCTCAAGCCCGACAAACCTAGAGATGAATGCGGCTCATACAGTCCTCTTTCTCTTATGAACACTGATACCAAGATCTTCACTAATGTAATAGCAAACCGTTTCCTCCCGATCATGAAGCACCTTGACCATGAGGACCAAGGTGGATTTGTGCCAGGGAGATCCACCTCTCAACATCAGGCGATTCTTTAATGTAATGGCCAGAATTGACCAGGACTCGAATGCCCTTGCGGTTACGCTCGATGCTCAAAAAGCATTCGATATGGTGTCATGGAAATGCATGTGGCTAGTATTCGAAACGATGGGCATTGGCCCCAATATGATTGGATTTATCAAACTACTGTATACCACTCTGGTTACGAAAGTCCGGGTCAACTCCTTGACATTCACATTATTCACACTCTTCAGAGGCACCCGACAGGACTGCCCATTCTCCCCGATCCTTTTTGCGTTAGTGATCGCCACTCCCATAGGGGAATACGATTGAAAGACACCCCCGAGATCATTTCCCTGTATGCCGACGATGTGTTACTATACGTCAGAGATCCCACCACCCAGCTTGATCCCATACTGCGTGACATTACACGCGTGGGTACCCACTCTAGCTTGGTTATTAATTACTCCAAGTCCGAGATCTTCCCGCTCAGTAACTCCACCCACCAGCCTGCCACAGAATACCCACTCCGCTGGTCCCCTGACGGAGTCAAGTATCTGGGAATCCGGGTGCCTCTATCCAAGACCTCTCTGTTGGCGGACAACTAACTGGCTGTAGCACGGCTCGCCGAGGCGAAAATGGCGCTGTGGGTCTCTCTCCCCCTGTCACTAGCAGGGAAGCTTTCCCTTGTTAAAATGATCTTGGTCCCCAAGCTGCTCTACATCTTCAGCAACGTACCTGTCTGGCCTGGGAAAACATACTTCATTAAACTGCATAACTCTTGCGTGCAGTTCCTATGGCACTCTGCTGCGGTGCGTAAGAAATGGTCCGATTTGGCACTCCCATACGAGAAGGGTGGGGATTTACAGCCCCTGACCTAACACTGTACTAGATAGCAGCACAGGCCCAACATGCCACTAACTGGTACCCTAGCTCTCTGACTCACCCGCACGTCAAGCTGGAAACCCGGGTGGCGGATGGAGTCAACATAATGACCCTTATCCTACACCACCGTTATGTGCCAGATTCCCCCATTGACCCAGTCGGTACTACTCTACTCGCCTGGGATCAACTACTGCCTGCGACTATAAGATCCCATGCCTATTACAAATGGCTCCCTGGGTGGAGGTTCCCCGGACTGGAGCCGACGCACGACATGGCCTTAGCTCGACACTGGGAGGCTCTAGGCTTTAACGGATTTCTACCCGAACAGGAGGTTAATTGATTCACAGACATGGAAGCAGGGACACTCTGGGTCCGCACTGGAGATCCTGCAATACTTTAGAATTCATGCTGCATTCCATGCTAGATGGCCCACCTTCCCTGATGAGCCCCCTGGCACACCAGAGATTGCATTCATTGCAAACTCAAGCGGGGTCCGCGGCATAGTCTCCTCCCTATATAAAATACTACTTGCGGGCTCCCCGGTACAACCTTCCAAGGCACGCTCCGAGTGGGCTACCGAACTGGGCTTTGAGATCACTGATCAATTGTGGGAAAAGATGTGCTCACACACTAATAGGGTATCCATCAATTTCTGCTACTGTGTCATGCAGTATATACTGCTGAACAGGCTATACTACAATCCATCTAAAATATCTAAGTTTGCCCACACCTCTACACAATCCTGCGCTCGTATGGCGGAGAACACAGATCATTTGCACATGTTTTGGACATGCCATAAACTGGGGAGCTTCTGGGATGGGGTCCTGAGGACACTTGCTGACATTACTAGTACTGTAATTGATCCTAATCCACTGGGAGCCTTGTTTGGGGTATGGAATACTAATGAGACTAAACGTTTGGCCAAATTCCTAAATATAAGCTGCATGGTGGCCTAAAAATGTGTGCTCCAAAGCTGGAAGAACCCCACTCCCCTGACCTTTCAGAAGTGGCTCAATGCACTTACCTGGTCCCGGAATTGCGAAGAGGAATACTTCAATATGCTCCCTGGACGGGGGCGTGGCTAGAGAGCCATGTGAAGAGGAAATGCTCCTGGAGGAGCTCCCGTTCATCCGACAATCTGCAAAAAAAGTGCGTTTGCACAAACAATTGGCAGCTGAAAGACTAGGTCCAAGAATATGAACCTCCGGTGCTTGAAGAAATGCACCTGGACACCCGCAAAACGGAACAGAATGACGGCAGCAAGCACAAAGTCTGGTGAGGCCAGGGACGCGCAGATCCAAAATGGTGGACTCCGAAACAATAAAGCAAGCCAAACAGGCTTGATGCCAGCCTGTGATACCTGAAGACGCAGACACAAAACAAAGTAAGCGTGGGCGACTGGGCAGGATCACACACAGGAGAAGATCACTAACCAAAAAGGTCCCCTCGCCACTCACCACGCTGAGAGGCGTCCAATGGAAAACTGCTGGAGGAAGAACGGTGCCCACCCAGAGTAGATGCTGAACGGGACCAGTCTGTCCCCATGACTAAGCGAAAATGAACTCGAAGGAGCCGCATCAGAAGCCAGCAAGCATTTAAGCACAGCAGACCGGCGGTGCAACAGTAGCAGCTGGCGAGGAGAACGATCAGCGTAAATACATTGTGGCAGACATCGAAGCAAGAAACTGAAAGAGGCATGACTTGCGCATACGCTGTACAGGACCAGTCGGTCCCTTAACTGAAAGCGGATACGAAATTGAAGGAGCCGAGGCAGAGAGAGCCACACATCCACGCACAACAGATCGGCGGTGCAACAGTAGCAGCCGGGGGGACGGGGGGGCGATAACAATTTGCTGCATAACATTGTGGCAGCTACCAAGACGAACAGCTGAACTAGGCAAGACCGGAGCTGCTCGCTACACGACGGACACACAAGCTCAAAAGCGAGTATAGACATGGCTGAATCTTACATTAAGAGGGCATTTATAGACAAGAAGCACAAAATGGCGGATGAACAGAGGACCAAACTGGCCCTCAGACCATGAATGCTGACGCGCCTGGGCTAAGCCATAATCTGCGCAAGATGGCCCGGATGCCCAAGGCACACAATGTGGCACTGCGAACCAAAGATCATAACGCTGGGTCCGTACAAGCTCACAGATATACGCAGATACTCGACAGAGCGCAGCGGAGTGGGTCAACAGCATGGAGATCACACAACAAGAACAAAGGCGCAAGTACTCTGCCCACCACACATGTGCGGCATGTAAGCAACCCACAGCCATTCCAGGGCACTGAGGAGGCCTGCAGAACACACCAGAGAGATGACTGAAGGCAGGCGGAGTGAGGCCGGACAGAAGCCACGCAGTAGTAGATGGAGAGCTTGTGAGAGCGCGGCTACAGCCGATATTCTGGGGAACTGGGAGCCACACACGCCCATACAAAGGGCGCCTGGGCACCAACATTAGCCGTCCTAAACTAGACTGGACCCCAGACCTGCAACAAAGGGACATGCCATACCACGCCAGGGCGGAGCCCACAAACAGCATCGAAGATAGCTCTGCAGTGGAGCCCTGGCCGCACGCAGGGCAAAGAACCCCTCGTAATGAAGCGCCAGACACTACTATAAGATACCAAGACATGAGGGACCAGCAGATATACACCTGAAGCGACTGCCAAGAGACTACGAATACATACAGGGGAGAAGCACGTATACCTTGTATACCTTGCAGTACAAGCCGCCCCGGAGCAACCCAGAGGTAGCCCTAAGGAGGGCCCCCAGGCCACAAGACACAGACGACAGCGCTGGCAGGGGAAGCAAGATGATGACCAAAACGGGAAAGTCAAAAAGGTAAAACAAACCTCCCTAGACATCTTTGCCAAACCCAGCCAGACTAAGGAGGGAGCTAGCCCCGAGACGCCAATTACGCCAAGCAAAGGGACACCACCCAGAGGAGACCAACAAATCCTGGAAGCCATTGCTGCACTGCAATAAGCATGGGAATCGAAACTCGAAGCCACAATAGGTGAACTGAAAACCTCCCTGGAAGCAAAGATCGACACGGTTAGCACTGATGTCAATCGCCTGAGACAGGATGTCAGAGCTATAGCCGAGCGGACAGGAACGCTGGAGAAGGAAGTGAAAAACAATGCCGAATCCAGCAAAGCAAACAGCAATGTAATATACATCCTGCAACAGAAAGTAGACAATCTGGAAAACCGCGCCGAAGAGGTGGAAGGAAGGGCGAGGAGGAATAATGTCTGCATCATCGGGCTTCCGGAAGGCGAAGAGAAGCCAGACTCCACGAACTATATTGAGACCATGATATTGCAGGAAATAGGAGCAGGGTCGCTCTACCAAGGATTCGCAGTGGAAGCCAAGGATTCGCAGTAGAAGGGCGCATAGAGCCCCGATTAGATACTTGAGTATTTCCGGAAAGGTGGAACAATTAACAGGGTGTCAGCGACCATCACGGCTTACCCAGACTATACCTTCCTGGTATAAAAGCGACGCCAGAGCTTTGCGGCGGTCAAGAGAAGGCTACGGGATTCAGGCTTGAAGTACAGACTGCTCTATCCAGCGAAGCTCAAGGTTCTACGCAAGGACAAGGCCTTCTTTGAGACTCCAGAAGACGCCATGACATGGATGGATGAGATAAACTGCCCAGATGATGCAGATGGTCGGAGCCCGGAAGACTAGGATAAGTAAACAGCTGTTACATCTTTATGGCTAGATGGGACTGGACGGTGGTGATTAGCCATGATCTAAGTAAATGCGAAAAGATGTAGCAGGAGGTGTTGAGACTGAGTATAAGGGCAGCTCAACCTGGAATTTATGGTTGGGAAGGGCCACCAAAAATAGTAAGATATTACACACCAACACTGTGATACGAGAGAGATACCGGAAGCGCGACCTCAACCCCAGTAGGTAGTTTAGGTAGGATACAGTAAGAAGTATCCACCTGCTGCAACCTCTGCACCAGCGTAGGTTGAGATGTGGGGGAGCCCGAGATCCAGGGATAGAGCTGGGAAACAGTTGGGAGGGAGGGAAGGAGGGAGGGGGAGTTGTGACACAAGTGGGGGGGATAGTGGGGGGAGGAGGGGGCTGCCTAAAGGCGGCGCCAAGAGTCTACCATCTCAACTAAGTCTAAACATGAGGAAGATGAACAAGAAGGTGGGGGGAGTGGGGTATGGCTAGAATGGGCGATTTAAGGATTGTGACATGGAACGTATGCGGGCTGAATAGCTATATTAAACGGAACAAAATTATGATGTACTTAAAGCGACAAAAAATAGATATAGCCATGCTACAGGAAACCCACCTGACTAGAGAGAAACTAGGGATGATGGAGAGAAAATGGAAAGGGACCACGGTGGGAGCCATATGCTAGAGGGGTTCTCACATGGATAGCACCCCACGTCCCTTTCAAATTGCTACAACAAAAGGCAGATGTAGACGGCAGACTTGTAATGGTGAAGGGGCTGGTGGGCAATGCCCCAAACAACAATACTGCAATGTTCTTTAGAAACATGTACACCAGAATTCGCCCATACATTAATGGATTGGTGATAATGGGATGAGATTTCAATTGCACGCTAGATCCCAAGCTAGACAGATTTGATGACAAGATGACCAGACCTAACCCGGCGGCAAAGTCCCTCGCTACACTTACACAGGACTTCCAGCTGATTGACATATGCAGATGGCTGCACTCACAACAGAGTATATTCACATTATTCAGCCCTGCACGACTTGCACACTAGGCTGGATTATATATTTGTGGCTGGTTCCCCGATGAGAGGTCAAAAGTGCGGAGTACAAAGCAGCGGTCCTCTCGGATCATGCACCACTGGTCGTAATGTGGCAGATCACACCTCCCAGGCCGAGGATACCGACGTGGAAGCTCAGAGCCGAGGCACTTAAAGATACCATATTTAGAGAAGACTTGAGGAAGGCTATACAGTATTATTTCGAATTAAACACAGGTAGTGTCCAGTCAGCGGGATGCTGTGGGAAGCATTTAAACTGGTAACGAGGGGGGAAGTGATCTCGAAGTCAAAAGGGCTACAAGGGGGCATATTAACAGAATTGCATGATACAGAAAGGGAGATTGAAGACAAAATGAAGGATGGGGGGGGGGGATTCCCCGGAAAGGACAGAGTCCATACTACAACTACAAGAGCGCAGAGCCCACTGGGAAAGGCCGAGTAACCTGAACTTTAGGGGATAGGTAGAAAAACAGCACGCAGAAGGGGACAAACCAGGCAGACTGCTGGCCTGGCTGTGTAAAAACAAAGCACCTAGCCAGGCGATACGAGAGATATGTAAGCAGGATGGCACAGTTGCGGACACCCAACAAGGAGTGAATGAGTGCTTCCATGAATACTATCAGAATCTGTATCCTGACAGGACAGGAGAAGGAGAGATGGACATAAGAGAAACATTAGAGGAGATTATTCTACCCAGACTAGAGGAATCAGACAGGGAAAGGTTAGTTACACCAATTACGATGGAAGAATTAAAAAATGTGATCCAAACCTTACCCACGAATAAAGCTCCAGGAGAAAATGGGTTCCCAAGCAAATTTTACAAGACATATGGCAGCACTGCTCCCCCCGCTACTGGCCATGCTGAATGAAGCGTTTGACAGAGGTAGGCTGCCAGTCTCTCTCAGGGAAGCGATCATAGTCCCACTTCTTATGTCCGGTAAACCGGATACGGATTGCGGATCCTACAGACCGCTCTCAATGTTGAATCAGGATAGTAAGATCCTCACAGCGGTGACGGCTAATAGACTGAAGCCAATAATTAATACCCTGATACACCATGACCAAACGGGGTATGCCCCCCCCCCCCGGAGGGGCATCTCTGACTACCTCCGTAGATTACACCACATTAGTGATCAAACAGCTGAGAACTCACAAGAACTGGCTTGATGCAGTTAAGGCATTTGACTCCGTCAGGTGGCCATGGCTGCTGGGGGTCTTGGAAAACTATGGGATGGGGCCGGCGTATTTGCGATGGATTACGCTATTACATAGTGAACCTATTGCCAGGGTCCGGACAGGATCGGTTATTTCAGACAGATGGACGTTAGGTGGTACCAGACAGGGATGCCCCTGGTCCTCAATGCTATTTATTCTAGCGCTTGAACCGTTAGCAGCATATCTCAGATACCAGTATGGGGAAGTGGGCATTAAAACAAAAGGAGGACAGCATCTGATCTCGTTGTACGCGGATGACAAGCTGCAGTACCTGCAATAACCGGAAGAGTACCTACAATACATCTTAGAGGTTTTGGAGCGCTACGCAATACTGTCGGGCATAACAATCAACCCTAAGAAATCCACCATATTCCCCCCTAGCAGGGGGTTGCCCCAGGAGGCATTACCAGTGTTGCAGAATGGGTGGGCAGTAGATACCTTCTGATATCTGGGAGTGAACATATACCATAAGGTTAAGGAAGAGTATTAGAACAACACGGAAGAGGCAGTTAGAGGACTAGAACGGAGCTTGACATTCTGGTCATGGCTGCCCCTAACCATGATGGTGGCATTACCAAGGCTGCTGCATAACTTCGCAAATGCCCCATATAATATACCAAAAAGATTCTACACAGCATATGCAGGGGATTTATTTGGCATAACTCTAGAAATAGGGTAGCCCTATGGAAATTGCAAAACCAATATGATCGCGCAGGGATCAGGCTACCTAACTTTGAGGTGTACTACCTAGCAGGCCAACTTCCATATCTAGTAAGATGGCTATCTGAGGAAGCCACGCCCCAGTCCAGATTGAGGGCAGAATGTGAACCTTATTTTTTAAACGAGTGGATGTGGGTGTATGATCCCAAAGGGGAAGAGATCAGTGTTGCTAGCCTTGGGTGGGGAGACCTGGCACAGAGCCTGCAGAATGATGGGGTGCCCGTTACCATGCTCCCAGCAAGTCCCCTTGGTGACCCTGAAAGGAGTGGACGGACAACTGAGGAGGATAATTAGGGAACAATGGGAATCCGTGGGTGTGACAACCTTAGGAGACATGTGGAGGGAAGATGGAAGGATAGAGTTCGAAACGTTAAGGGAGGAGATGGGCTTATATAGTGGTCAGTTTATCACATACGCTAAGCTGTGGAAACTGCTAGAGAAGACATGGTCGGAGATAGACCTTGCCCAGCAACCAGATGATGCTATAGAAACGCTCCAAACAGTGTCAGAAGGAGGAAATGAGGTCTCCAGAATTTACAAAATACTGATTTCAAAGGTGGTCCTACTAAGGCGTGATTGGGAAGAGGAAAGTGGGGAGACCATTAGTGATGGATTATGGGAAAGGATGCAGAGATACCATAAGAAAGTCTCGAGGAACGCCAGATTACAGCAGGTCCAGCTATATATCACTCAGAGCATACCTGACCCCCATGAAAATCACCAAGTTTGTGAATGCAGCTACACAATATTGCCCAAAATGTGGGGAGGAGGATGCTGGGATGGTACACATGTTCTGGGCCTGCCCTGAAATAGCTATATATTGGGAATAAATAGCAGACCGGTTGAACAACAAAAGGGATTAAACTAAAAGTGGATTCCCTATGGGCCTGCATGGTGTGAGGGGGGTCGAGGTTCCCTAGACCTCACAAACTTAAGCACGTCAACAAGCTAAAGGACCTAGCAAACAATTTAGCAAAACGCAGGTAGCCATTGGCTGGAAAGCGCAAGCGAGACCAAGGGTAGAGGCATGGTGGAGGGACCTTCTGAAATGGACAGATGCTGAGACGGCTGTGGAGGGAAGCAGCGTGTAGAGGGGGGAGGAAGAGGCAGGAACGCCGACGGCTTGGCTGCAATTGGTCGCCTCCCTATCGCGCCCAGAGCTCAGTAAACTGGAATCGGACAGCTCCCAGGATGGAAAGGGAAATGTGGCGACAGTGAACTAAGACTATGATTGTAGATGGCCAGACTCTTTGGGAGAGGGGGGAGGGTGTTTTTATGCACCATGTTAGGTGCACTGTTTGTTGTGGAAATTAATAAAAAACATTTTTTTTTTAAACTATGTTCCCTGGACACTCCTGCCCCAAGAACATTTGGGCTGCCTTCAACAGCTACCTGAACAGCCAAGAGGAGAGCGCATCAGAGAGAGACTCTTCCGCCCCCCCCGTTCCCCCCAAGCCCCAGAGTAACTATATGTAATGACTCAGTTCTTCATAACCAAATATCCTTGCATTCCTGGCTGTACTGCTCTACCTGAAAACGCCCAGCGCTTCTTACGTGTATTGATTGCTCTTAATGCTTTGACATGTCTTTCTGTTGTAAAACTCTGCCAATAAAAAAAAAAAAAAGTACAAAAACAAAACAAAAAAAGGTTTGTCACGTATCAGTGATCAGGGTTGCTTTACAATTGATGGCAAGTTAAAAAAAAATAAATGCCACATCAAGTATATGCAGAATGGCACTACTAATGTAGGTCAGTCTAACCTGTAATAATACTTTCATGTTTGTTTTCCCTTGATGCCAAGTAGAAAATGACAGATCAAGGAGTTAGTGCCAATCGCATATATTTTCTGAATGTGGCATGGCATTTTTTTTTACTTGGCATCAAGGGTCGTGCGCGCGCACACACACACACAAATTCTTCACCTGCGCATTCACAAATTCATTCATACAACACCTTTTATGCATGCAATCATAAAAACAAAAACCGAATCCATACATGCATACATACACATTACATAAAAAAGAAAAAACAATAACCTTAACTGCACGCACCCTCCAAACGCACCCGCACCACCACAGGAAGGACAGGATGGCCTTCGCTCTGCAACGCAAACATGCTGACCCCTTTGTCAATCAGCGTATTCATGTTGCAGGTCTCTGCATCACCACAACGTAAACATGCCTACGGACAAGACTCACAAGAGACCACTCCTCTCTTGGCATTCAGCGCGTCTACGGTGATAAATTATAGTAGGCAAGAAATCAAACGGTTCTATGGCAGCTTCCACAATAGGTTTGTCACATTAATATACGCCAGCACTTTAATTCACACTTCTAAACCTGTAACACTCTAGAGCGCAAGACCAATTACACTAGGTCATTTGGGACCAACTGTTCGTCAAATATATAAAAGCTGCACAATTCGGGGCACTTAAGAAGGCACCTCTAAATGTATATTAACTCTTACTTCCCCCAACACCATGTAGTTCATCTCCCTCTAGCACCATGAAACGCCAGATAAAATTCACATACCAATCTCCATCTCAATAAAGGCTGCTTCTTCAGGCAGGGCTCGTGGAATCACCCCTGGGTCACTGAAACTCGTACGTAGGAGTGTTGCCATGGCAAAGAAAAAAAGAACTACTGCAAACACTGGGATAGCTGGAGATAGGTTAACAGCGAGGTAGCGGCACCTGATAAGAAGAAAACAAACAATTAGGCTAACTACATTAGAAGAAACATATTGTTACCCAAGACAAAAACACCAGCATGACAACGAAAACCAAGATCAAACAAAACACAGAGCATCATCCTCTCAATATGTAGTTACAATGTCCACAAAGTTTAAAAACTCTTGAGCCATAGCTAAGAGGCAAATGGACAGGCCTCCCGCAGCTCCCAACCCCAGCATGGTAAAGGTCCCTTGATGCCTCCCCCACCCCATTAGGGAAGACGCCAATATGCAAGGACCAGTTATGGCAACAGGCTTTTGGCAAGATCTCAGAGTCCGAGTTAGATGTAAAGGAGAGTAGCAAGCAACAGCAATCAGTGAGAAGAAAAGTAGAAAATAAAAAATGTAAAAAGGGGGCGGTAGCTTCTTAGTAAAGCACTAGTCTCCTACATAGGACAGTCTGCGTGTTGCAAGTTCAAATCCCCTGGCAGGTGTGAGGCATCTGAGGGCATCCTTCAATATACTCCCCTTGGATCTTCCTCTCAGGTGGCCAGGGAAAGGCCATCGCTTTTGAATCCTTACACTGGGGGTGGATATGTGAGGGAGAATCACCTGGGTGGAAGGACCTCGGGGAGTGGGGAGAAGTGGTCTTCAGGCGAGACATGTTATTCCCCTTTCCTGTATGAGGAGTCGTACCCCCCTGCCTTCATAGGGTATTGCAAGTCCTTTCCCCTTCCACACACACCTACTGTCCCACATATGCCTTTAAGACTGGGAAGAGACAACTAGGAGTAATACACACTTCTAGCTAATGTCACCACTGTGGTACTGAGATGAGGAAGATGCCTATGCAGGGTCAGGCATGTCCAGTTTATTGGTACAATTGTGGTCAGGCAAAGTATTCGCACCGGCAACCCATTGAAAGGCTACAGGGGCTTAAAGGACGGGCCCAGCAGCGGGGAAAGGGGAATCTGCCTGGTGAGGAGGTGGCTGCTGCGAGGAGCAGGACTGGCAGAGAATGCCGTGTTTTGCCAGGGATTGAGAGATGTGAAGCAAACTGAGACACCTCAAGTTGTCTCCCTGGCTAAACCACAGGGATCTGTCATCCAGGTGGCCAGGACACAGCCATCACTATATGATCCAGTTCCTGGGGGTGGACCAGTGAGGGAGGATCAGCTGAATGGGGGTCTTCGGGGAGAGGGACACCGACGGGTGAGATGCGGTATTCCTCCTCCCTTCAACACCTTTTCTCCATCCTCTTCTGTAGGACATTAAAAAACACTGGTTTTACAACGAACTACCATGATTTTTCCCAACCGCAAACACAGATGGCGCTAAATCGCCAGAGCCATGTTTTTCAAGATGACGTCTGGGCCCCCTTTGTTTAGGGAAGGTCCTTTTAGAGTTTGTCTCTGCGCGCCAAACCAGGTTTGGTCTCTTTGTTCCTACGCCTTTAATCGGGCTTCAGGACTGAAGACCGTCTTTGGCGCCAGAGTGTCTGGGGTGGGCAGGAAGTGAGGGAGGTGCCCGAAACTCCCTGTGCTTAGTCTCATAGGAGGCCCAAATGCACTCTGGCGTGATTGGTTGGCTGACTGTCCGGCAAAGACAGCCACCCTGCTGGGTGAGTGGCAGCTAGGCTGGAATGAAGGGAGGAAACTGGATAAAAGACGAGTCTCTTGGCTTGGAAGGCAGAGTCGACCACTGAAACAAAAGAACCGAAGACGAGCTGGAAGAGGACGACTGCTGCAACTCCTGAACCATTGGTTTGCCCGGTGAAGCCCTGCTGCAGGTCCGATCAACTCGACCTGTAAGCCACCTGGATACCATTCTCGGAGCTGGTTCTATTTTCCTCAGAGTGCTGCAGGAAACCGAATAACCAGGAGAGGGACACCAGTCTGTGTGCTTGTCTACAGCCACCGGAATTGAAGATTTGCCATTGGCCAGCTGTTTGACCAGTCCCAGTCCAGAGGTCCCCCGACGTCCTCCCTCTTGTCCCCACGACTGATGCTCATGAACAGCGAGATCTGCAGGAACTGCCAGGAACAGAGGTCTTCAGTTGCATCTTTTTCTTCATTGTAAGGTACTTTTTTTTATTTGATTTTTATTTAAATGTTTTAGTTCGTCTTTCAAACCTTTCATTTTGCCTATTTATCGTTGTTCGCTCTCTTTCTTACGTTAGTTTATTTATTTATTTTTTGTGTAGTTCGAACATTGTGTCCAATCTTGCCTTTGAGGGGTCTTTTCTTTTCTTGTGTTTCTTAGCTCATTTGAGCAAGCTCCATGATGTTATTCCAGTATGAAACCACCACGTATATCATTTTTTTTCTTTCCCAGCTAGAATTGATGCCCATTGGTCTTCTTGCAAGAGCGGTGTGTGGTTTTGTATAAACCATCCTACAGCTAAGTTTCTTTTCTCGCTTAGAGTGGGGCATATCATTATGTGGTGCAAAGTTTCTGTTGTTGCTTCATCCCCGCAGAACCTACAGAATTTTTCTTGGGCAGGTATTTTTTTTCTAGCAGCCACGATTTCTCGTGCATGAAGGATGTTCAATCTCATTCGCATGAAAGTGTCTGATTTTTTCGCTGACGGGAAGCATTTAAGGTATTCTGGTAGTTTGTTGATTGGTCTTATGTCGCGTATACAAGGGACGTCCAATACATATGTAGACTTGATCTCATTTGTCTTTATCCAATCATTTTCTATAAGTCTCTTTTTTACACCTCTGGGGTCTTTTTATGAGCTCGTCTCCAGATATGCCTTCAGCTTCACATTTTGCTTCGATGCATTTTTTCCAGATTTCGAGTGGTTGTGCTTTTATCTCGTTTGTTTTTTGGAAGATTTCTAACGGGGAGCATAGTTTTCACTAGAGATCTTTCTGTACAGATCCATATGTTTCCAGGTGACGAGAGATTGCAGTGACTAACACTAGTTCTGCACGTGAACATGGCACTGGAAATGATGTTGGTAAGTTTAAGACTTTCCTCCAGAACCGTCCTTCAATCTGTTGCCATATGTTTTCTATGTTTAGTAGAGCTTCTGAGCCATATGTGAGTATTGCCGGCACTTTTTGCTTGTAGAAATGTATGACCGGTATCAAAGAAAATTTTCTGTATTTTACATGTAGCACTTTTGCTTGCCGTGCTAATGCCAGAGCTTTTTCTTTGAGGAGATGTGTCGTGCCAGTCTCAACTGCAGATTGATTCAGCCATATTCCAAGGTACTTGACTCTGGTTACTTCCTCGATTTTTTCTTTTCCAATTCGGAAATTGTTGGCGGGCCCCTTCTTGCATCTTTGCTTCATCAGTGTCATGATTTTGGTTTTCTTTACATTTATTTCGAGTTGGTTTTTGACCATGTATGTCTGTTTTCTAGAGCTATCTGTAAACCCTGCGGTGTTTTTGCGAGTACAACAATATCGTCTGCATACAAAATGCATGTCAGTATTGTGCCATTCAGTTTTGGTGGGTTGATCCGGGGTGAGTATATACATTCTTCTAAATGGGCTGTGTAAAGGTGAAATAGCGTGGCAGCCAAGGGGCATCCCTGTTTCAATCCTTTAGTTGTGTTTATCAAGTCTGTTAATGTGCCTTCTTTGGACATTCTTATTCTGGTGGTGTTCTGGTACAATAACATGATCGGTTCCAGGATGTTGCTTGGACAATCCCAATCTCTCAGTTTCTTGGTCTCTGTTGACTGAGTCGAATGCAAGTTTGAGGTCTATAAATCCTGCATGGATTTGTGTCTTTGATTGTATCGCTTGCTGTTTGAGCAAGTTCAAAATGAAAAGGTTGATGTTCGTTCCTATGTTTTTTATGAATCCCGTTTGCCTTCTGGCATATTTTTTTTTCCTTAGTAGCCCAGTTGTTCAAGCTCAGTAGGATTTTTGCGAAAACTTTCCCCAACGGGTCCAGTAAGACCAGTGGGCGGTAGTTGCTTGGTTCTTCAGTTTTCCCACTTTTATATATAGGGATTATGGTGGCTTGCTGCCACGTTTCTGGTATGTTTTTCAATTTTCTGTATAAGGTCAAAGATGCTTTTACATATTAGGCCCCATGGCTCCTGATTTTGTTTGACGATTATGTTGGTCAGTCCATCAGGCCCTGGTGCTCTTGACGCGTTCAAGCTCTTTATTGCGTCAGTGATGTCATCTAGATCCCAAACAAGGTGCCATGAGGGAGTCTCTGCGCACTTTTTGTTCTCCTTCCGCCATGTCTTTTCACCATACAGGTCCATGAAATATTTTGTCCAACTTGCCTCCGGGACGTTTGCTATCATGGCATCTTGTGTCTGTGGCTTTGCATTCAGCAGTGACCATAACTGCCTTGTGTTGTGGTTTCTTATGGCATAAAGCATGCTCTCAGCATCATCTTGCAGAATCATTGCTTTGTTGTTTTTCATCCAGTTGCTGTGTTGCTGTTTGGCCCACTTCACTTTTTTTTACGAAATCTTGTGAATTCTCTTTCTTTAGTGCATTTATTGCGTGTCTCAGATCTTTCTTCTTTTGTACTACCTTGTGGTTGTATGCATGTTGGTGTCTTCATTGATTTAGGAGTTCTTTTCATTTCTTTCCTGTATGGGTAGGAGCCATGCATAGTTCAGTTTTTGTTTGTCATCCAGGTTTGTTTTGGACATTATGCTTGGTAGCTTTCCCACTTTGTGCTGGCTGATCCTTAGTCTGTTCATTCCTTCGTTTATCTCCATTTCAGGTAGGGAACAGGTAAGTTTCTTCTTAGGCACGGTATTTAGAACTCTTTTCAATATGTAATGGTCGCTGTTGGCGTTTTTAAGGTTGGTAGCAAACTCTGTCTCTTTGTATGGTCCTTTGGACATATAGATATAGTCTATTATTGCAGTTTTGTTACCGTTTGCCCAGGTTTCAATCATTCAACTTCCTGTAGTGTCCCAGCAGTCTGATCTGAGTAGTTGTCCATGAGCTGTCCCTTTGTTCCATTTTCTCTCCCGATTTTCTAGTGCAAGATCGTTTAATTCATTACCTTACTTGTTGCATAAATGTATGGTTAGGTCGCCGCAGATTATACATTCTGAGTCTAGGTGTTTGATTTTGGCTTGATCAATTGTTGTGAAGACATCGTTTATGAAAGTTTTTTATTGCCATGGGGTTCCAGTATACGTTGAGAATTCACCATATCTGATCTTTCTCAGCGTCTTTGTTGGAATTGGTCCTGGCTTCTGTATTCCATAATTTAAGCATGGTTGCTTGGACCCAGGGGGTGATGTTTTCCCACTCAATTATTTCTATGTTTGCTGTGCACTTTATCATAGTCATAAGTCCTGCTGATGGCCGACCCTTTTTCCTTTTTATCGCTGGGTTCATCAGCACACTGTATCCATCACATATGGGTTGTTCTGTCAGCCAGGATTCTTGTATACAAACAATGTCTCTGCCATGTAGCATTTGACCTGTTTCTCTAAAAAGATGGCTGTGGCTGCGGGTATTCCAGGAGCATATCGAGAGTGATTTCGTCTTTGCATTCTTTAGTGGTTATCTTTGTTTGGTGTAGTAGTCCTGTTCACTTATGTCCGAATCTTCCAGTTGTCACCATATTCCTCGTTTGCTCCGCGATTCCTGCCACTTTCTGTGTATTTCTTTCTCTGTAGGTTTATGCCACTGTGCTTCTTTCTCTAGTCTTTTCCCCTCTGTCTCTCTTGATGTCTGGGCTCTCTTTGGGTTTGTTGTGGATTTCATTTCTTTGATTCTGATCTTTATCTTTCTGTCGGGTCATTTCCTGAGTGTCAGGTTTCGGTCTTTGTTCGCTATTCCTTATTTCTTCCAGGTCTGGGGGCGCTAGGCCGAATCCCAGTTCTTTTAAAATCATCATGTTTACAGTCATCCTTGTTAGTGCTCCTTTGTTGGTGAATTTGATCAAGACTTGATCTGTTCTTTCGTCCAGGAATTCTATTGTGTTGATGACTTTAGTCATTATTTCTTTCAAATCCGTTATCGTATGTAGCAGTCTTAGGACATTTGTTCAATTCAATATCAAGTTATCATTTTTCTTTGTTATTCTTTGCAGTTTTATCTTGTATTGCTGTCTTTTTACTTTTTTATAGTGGGTCAATGAATACCGGCAATTTTGGTTTTGTTTTCACTTCTAGTTCCGGCAGTTCTCGCTGTTCCTTTTTCTTTCTATTTTTCTCGATCAAGAGTTCATCTTCCTTGGGTCTACTTTTTCTGTGACTTTTCATTTCTTTCGCCCATTCTGTATTCTTCTGAATCTTCTTGAGTGTATGTTGTATCCTGTGTTTCTTCATTTGATATATCTTAGAGTGAAAAATCATATCCCGTGGACTCCTGCAAATGGATTTCTTCATAGTTATCTAAGGTGATCATTGAGTCTTGGCTCATTTGGATTTGTGCCTCTTCTGATCAATAATTTCCTCTTCATGTACTGACATCTCCATCAGTTCTTCCATTAATCTTTCTTCTGAATCATCTTCACGTCTTGGGGTTCTATTTTCTCTTTATTTTCGCCCTTTAAGGATGTTTTTACCTTCTGTACTTTGTTTTTGTGTTTTTCTGCACTCTTTTTCTGGAATTCTTAAATTTCTCAGAAATGCTTGTGAGCCAGTTTTCCTTTTGATTTTCCCATTAGTGTCATTTTTTTGTTTTTCCTCTTCAGCCTTCGTTTTACAACCTTTGCTAAAGATGTCATAGTTTTCTGTTTTTTCTAAGTTTTTTTTGTCAGAATCACTGGTGGATTCAAAGGCTCAGTTAGATCAATTAAATTATTCACTGGGTTTTTGTGTATTGTTTTTTGTGCAGCATGTTCCATCTCTTCAACAGCATCGTTCTCTATCCTTTTTTGCTCTTTGTTGCTCAAATGGTTGTTTATTTTTCCTTTTGTCATGTCTGTCTTGGGCTGGTTTCTCTGGTAATTTCTTTCAGTCATCATTGTGATCAGCGCGTGCATTAGATCTGATTTTTCAGCACGTTCGCTTCTTGCAATATCAATCAGTCTTGTTTGCCATAGATGGCTGGCCTTTGCTTCTGTGTCTAGACGTTCCAGCAGTTTCTTATGTGCATCTTGGTAAGTTTGTTTTGAGTGTATTAATGCTAATAAGGTGGCTTGATCTTTTATTGTTTCGATTAGGGCTTCTTGCAATTTCATATATGGGATGAGAGATTGTGATGTTGTCGTGATTAACATGTTTTGGAGATCCAGCATCGATGTTGGTATTGATGCCATTTCATGGTCATGTCCTTTCTCGCATCCACATATGTTTGTTGATGAATCTTCTGAGTGGAATGGTTTGTTGTTTTTTTTAGCTGGTTCATCTACAAGGGAGTTACCTTTGCTTGTCCTTTGCTGTCCTTCTTTGTATTCTCTCTCGATTGATTTTTTGCTTTCTTTTATGTCTTGGGCATTGCTGTTTTTCAGGTTCGTTGTATTGTGTGGTTTGTTGCCAAATACCTCTCTCCTTTTTAAGTGGCTTTTCATAAGATTTTCAATTTCGGTTATATAAAGCGATAGACGCGCTGCCTTGGGGTTTACTTGTTGGCGCTTGAGATTCTCTTCTACTCTCGTAGAGCGGTAAAAACATGTTAAAAAACACAACATTGCACTTGTCAAACTTATCAGATAATCTCTGGGGAGTCGAGGGGTGATGAGGATGGGATATGGCTGCAAGAAGCAAAACAAAACAGGTGTTTTTCACCGCGAAAGTCTGCGAACAGTTTGAATGTTCGCGAACAGTCCTGTGAAGTTCACCAACACCTCTGCATTACAGGGTTGGTGAAGAGAAGTATTTGGAAGGCTTATAACTTTGGCGCCACTTAATTAATTTGCATGAAACCTTGCACCTACATTCTTGACCTAATTCCGAATGTGTCTGCAAGGTTTGGTGGGATTCTGTCAAGAGGGGGCGAAATTAGAGGGGGGGGTCCCACAATAATATAAAGGCTATAAATGAGGGGCCATTTGACGAATCTACACAAAAGTTTGCAAAAAGATTATAGATCTAGATATAAATGTTATCATAAAGTCTGAATGGATTTTGTCAAGTGGACGCTAGGTTATATGACTATTGTATGTGCATACATTTGACACTTTTGAAAAAATAAAAAACATGGGTGGATTTCCAGCAAACTTGCGTAAGGAGCATTGGCAAGGATCTGAAAGCATGGTGTTTTATTTTTGAACAAGAGTCATAATGTCGGTACATTATGCAGGCGTCCCGGTGTAGGAAGAAAAAACCTTTTTGAGCACTCCGGGTTCCCACTTTGAGAACCTAAAGTGCTAATGGCCTTCATCCCTCATTACAGGGGCTGGAATGGGGGGATAATGGTCCGGAGACCTCGTTATCCACCCTCGCTTCGCTTGGGCTGATAACTTGGGCTGCTGGGCCGGTATCCACCGTTCCAGTCCCTGGAACGGGTGATTCACACCACAAAATTCCGATTAGCATAACACAAGATGCAAGTGGAAATGTTGGAAAATATTATTGAGTCTATGTACTTTACTGAGAAATGTAAAGTAGATGGAGTCTATACTTTTTTTTAGTTCTATTTTTTTTTAACTGTGAACGGTGGTTCCTAAACGAACATTTCTTTTGTTTTCAGTTGTATTTATTTCTGGCAGGAGAACTTACAATGAAGGTGGGGAGGGAAATGAGGGAAGAGACACCAAACACTAATATGGAGGGACAGGTAGACCGGGGAAAATATTGCGTGTGTGTTATTTCTAAGGTAGGGGGCAGAGTTTCTCATGCTCCTCGATTACAGCTTCAAAAGCACTTCGAAAGCGCGTCCCTCTGCAGAATGTTTTTTTGTAGTATGTACAGAGGACTGTGGTCTTAGAAAAAAAAATTGGATCAAGGGCCTCTTTTGTTACTTGCAAAGTAGCTGGTGGGATTTTGTGTCCCACAGAAGTAGGCTGTGTGGTTACAGTATTGGTTGAGGAAGATGAGGCGGAGGAAGACAGCCTACTAATTGCTAAGAAAGGAACAACCTTTCTAAGAGCATTGCGGTCATTGGATTTGGTGTGGCAGCACATGGAGGTGGTCCCGTAGGATTACTGTCCGGGGAGTCCGCGACTAAACACAAAGTTGCACTCAGTGCATTTTAGCCTTTGGTACATAACCAACAGTGGTAAAGAACTGCCAAACCGATGATTCTCTCTGGGTGCTAGAGGTAGGCACTTCCTCTACTGCATCTTATTGGTCCTCTTCATTGTCTAGGTAGTACAGCACTTTATTTGTTTTGAAGGTCGTCCAGCTGGTGATGGCTCTTGGGAAGGGGGGATGGCATTAGCTGATGCCATTTTTCGGATAAATAGCAGTTTTGCTAAAAAGTTTCGAAGTATGTACTGTGTACTAGATTATTAATGGATAATGAGTAGGAATAGGTGTAGGAGCTGTGCAAGGGAAATTTTGAAGTTGAAAGTTCCTAGATCAGTAGAAAATGCAGTTCCGAACTATCTGCGAAGCACAGATCTTATCGCGAAGTGCAGACGGGTTCTCGGACATGTCATGCCGTGTGCCAGCGTACGGTCATGTGGTACTGTCCGCAATGAAGTCAGATGTTTGTAGACATCTATGGATGCAAAAATCAGTTGAAATAGTTGCAAAAAGTGTATAGAAGAGTTAAAAATGATACTAGAAGGTGGAAAATGGCAGAGTTTTAATGACACTTTGTAAATTGGACAGAAATATTGCTATATTGGGTAAGTATGATATTAGTAAGTTGTAGGAACATAGCATGCAGTGGTAAAAATCCATTAAATTTACTGGAAAAAAAAACTTTGTTAAAAGGGACGTTATGGTTACAAGAAAAACCGAGAAAAGAAAAACAGAAATTCGCCAGTTATGACAAGCTAAGCAACCACAACTCGCGCCACCACCGTGCACTGCTAAGACCCAGGACATCAAATATGACATCACAAATGTCACTGATGACATCACATATCTAGGCCACTTGTTTTCGTTCACTAAAATATATAGGCCAGGTGGTTTTCTTCACTGACAGAATATCAAAATTGAAAAGGTGCTATATATCTAGACATAACTTTGTCATATGTTCTTAAAGTACTTTCCTGAGGGTTTGGTCTCAGCTCATGGTGCACATACATGGGGAAATGAGCAGGCCTCAAACACACAATTCATCTGTATACATGAAGATAAAGTTTAATGTTATTAACATTTTCTGATGATGCGGTTTCTTGCTTACTTTAGTTTCCCTGTATGTGCCTCCAATTAGTATGCATTGTGGTTCTTCAGATGTATTGTTTGTACTAGCACAAGTGTTGTATGTCTTGAATTGTTAGCTAGTTATTACATGTGTAACATTACTCAAAGCTCTGATGAGGTAGCATTCATTATTGTACTATCCGAAATAACTAGATTATAAATCTTGTACTTCTTTGGTGCATGCTGCAGTCATTGCCTATGTTTATATATGATTAGGTTTCTGTATTAACATCAACACTCCAATACAATACTTTTAGAGGAGTACATTCTTTAATAGATTAAGTAGTTCATGATAGTTCTCCCGATCACCCCTGACATCTTGTTACCAACAATATAAATACAACCCCTTGTAGGGACTTTTCATCAAAATTAATTTCACATGTGATGTCATCAATGGCATTTGTGATGTCATCTTTGATGTCCTGTGTGTTAGTCTTAGCAGTGCACGGTGGTGACGCGAGTTATGTTTGCTTAGCTTACATTAACTGGCAAATTACTGGGTTTTTTCGGTTTTACTTGTAACGATAACGTCCCTTTAACAAAGTTTTTTAATTGAATATATATATTTATTGTCTGTATTTTGTATAAACTAAAAGCAACTTTTTAAATTATATATATGAGACAATGCATTACTTACCGTAAAAGCATTTCTGATGGTTGTATCTACTTAGATTCACATGCTGTGCATAGGTCTGACATCCAGTGGTCACTGCAGAGTATTGCATTTTGTTTTTCGTAGTCGAAAAGGGGACGTCGACAAGGCGTGTCTGTAACACTATCCCTATAGTGACGTGCGTTGTACCCACAATCCCTCACGCGTCGAGGTCCCTCTGTTTGTATTTTTCTGCCCTGAGGGAGCCTTCTAGACGTGAGTGAGTACAGAAAAGAGAGAAATATAGAAAAGGATGTCTATGTTCCTTCCATCTGAGCGGGGAGGAAGGGTGGGCGCATGCGAATCTAAGCATATACAACCATCAGAAATGCTTTTACGGTAAGTAATGCATTGTCTTCTGATGTTTGTTAATCTGCTTAGAATCACATGCTGTGCATAGACTAGCGAGCAGTACCCGGAGTTGGCGGTGGGTTATGAGAAGGAACAGTAGAGAAAAGATGTCTTAATACTGCCTGTCCCACCTGGGAATCAGATCTAGAAAGTGCATCTAGACAGTAGTGTTTTGAAAAGGTGTGCACAGAACTCCAGGTAGCCGCTTTGCAGATGGACTCAAGGGCAACATATGCAATGAACGCTATGGAAGCCCCAGTGCCTCGAGTGGAATGTGCTCTTGGCTTGAAGGGTAGTTCTCTCTTAGCAAGAGTGTAACAGAGAGTGATGCATTGCACAATCCATCTAGATATAGTGGACTTTGAAACTGCATCTCCTTCTCTTCCTGCTGCCACAGAGACAAAGAACTGATTAGTCTTTCTCAGTGGTCTGGTTCTTTCCATGTAGAACATGACAGCTCTGCGTACATCTAGTCTATGCAGACTTTTTTCTCCCAAGCTGGAAGGGTTTTGAAAGAACGTTGGTAGTTCTATTGACTGGTTTACATGACATCGAGATGAATTTTGGTGCAAACCTTGGGTGTGTGCGTAGAACCACCTTATCCTTGTGAACTGTTACGAAGGGGTCTAGTACAGAAAGAGCCTGTAGTTCACTTACTCTCCTAATGGAGGTGATAGCTATTAGGAAAGCAGTCTTAAGAGTGAGGTCTTTAAGAGTTGCCTTCTGCATGGGTTCGAAAGGAGGGCCCATGAGTCTAGAAAGTACCACATTTAAGTCCCATCCGGGAGCTGGGTTAGCTATCGGAGGGTGTATTCTCTTTACCCCCTCCATGAAGGCCTTGATAACTGGTATCTTCCACCACGACACTAAGTTGGGAAGTGGTGTATGCAGAAAGTGCCGCTAGGTGGACTTTAATCGAATTGAACACTAGACCTGAATCCAGTAAATGGGTCAAGTACAGAACAATGTTAGTGGGAGAGCAGTCAACCGGGTTGATGCTCTTAACTCTACACCAGATGACAAATCTTTTCCACTTGCTAGAATAGCAGTGGCGAGTATTAGGTTTTCTGGCTTCCCTGAGGATGTCCATACATCTCTGCGGGAGTTGTAAATGTCCAAATTCTATGATCTCAGGAGCCAGGCTGCTAAGTTCATGATCTGAGGGCATGGATGCAGTGTCCTGCCCTTGTCCTGTGACAGCATGTTGTACGGGCAGGGAAGTTTCACTGGGGGAGATAGGGACATCTCCATCAAGTGAGCGAACCATGGCTGCCGGGCCCACATTGGGGCCACTAGTATCATGGTAACCTGCTCCTGGTGCATCTTGTGCACCACTTTGTTGAGAAGGGGAGTCGGGGGAAAGGCGTAAACAAATTTCCCTGACCATTGAATCGACAGACCGTTCCCTTGGACTGGTTCTGGGGGTACCTGGAGGCGTAACTTTGGCATTGTGAGTTCTCCAGGGTTGCGAACAGGTCTATTTCCGGGAATCCCCATTGCGTGAAGACGTCTAAGACGATGTCTTCGTGCAATTGCCATTCGTACTCTTCGGGCAGGGGGAAGTCTCTGCTGAGTTTGTCTGCTAGCAGATTGAGTTCCCCTGGTACATGTTGTGATAGTAGGAACATGTTGTGTTTGAGAGCCCACTTCCATATATTCCGGGACAGCTTGGACAGTCCTGGAGAGTGAGTGCCCCCTTGCTTGTAGAGGTAGTACATGGCTGTGGTGCTGTCTGTGAGGACCATCACTGTCTTTCCTTGTAAGTGTTCCTGAAAGGCTTTCAGTGCTTTGAACACCGCTATAGTTCCAGCAGGTTTATATGCTTGGATGCTAAGCTCGGAGTCCACACTCCGTGAGCAGTCTGATGGGATAGGTGAGCCCCCCATCCTGTAAGGGATGCGTCTGTGGTTAGAGTGGCTTCCACTGCGGGTGTGGCAAAAGTTTTCCCTAATAACAGGTTTTCTTTTGTCCACCACCGTAGCGAGAGAACCAAGGCCTGCGAGACCACCACTAGATCGTCCCATTGTCCCCTGGCCTGACACCACTGGCTGTAGAGCCACTCTTGCATTGGGCGCATGCGCAGGCGCGCGTGAGGTACCAAATAAATACATGACGCCATCATCCCTAGCAAGCGCATTGCTTTGCGTACCGTCACCTCTCGACCTGCCACATAATGGGGGATCTGAAACAGCATGTTTTGGACCCTCTCGTTGGAGGGGAAGACGAGGCCGTCCTTTGTTCGAATTAGAGCCCCTAGGAATTGTTTGATTTGGCTGGGGTCTAAGCTGGACTTCTTTTCATTGAAGAGAAGCCCAGTTGGGACAAAGGGTCTACGGTCTTTTGGGTATTGGAGAAGCATGTTTCGTAAGAATCCCCTGTTATGAGCCAGTCGTCGAGGTAAGGGTATACCGGGATGGATAACCTGCGCAGGTGGGCCGCTGCCACTACTTTCGTGAATACCCTTGGTGCAGATGCTATCCCGAAGGGTAGTACTCTGAACTGGTAGTGTTTGTTCTCTATCTTGAACCTGAGGTATTTTCTGTGCGCTGGCAACATTAAAATATGAAATTATGCATCTTTCATGTCCAGTGTTGTCATGTAATCCCCCTGTGATAACAGTGGGATTACTTCCTGCAAGGTCACCATACAAAACTTTTGGGGTCTGACAAACTTGTTCGCTGGGCGCAGATCTAATACAGGGCGCATGGTTAAGTCCTTTTTGGGTACAAGTAAGTACACTGAATAAATACCTTCTGTTACCTGAGATAGGGGGACAGCCTCTATAGCTTCTTTTTTCAGTAGCTCTTCTACTTCTTGAAGAAGAATAGTGAGCTGTTCCGGTGTCATGCGTCGGTTTCGTGGCGGTCTGTACTTCGGGGAACCGTTGAATTGGATGCAGTATCCGTGGGCTATGGTGGATAATACCCAGCGGTCTGACGATATTCCCTCCCATGCTGAAAGGAACAATGTTAGCCGGCCCCCGACCGGTGATGCATGGGAGGGGACCCGAATCTTCGGGTCATTTATTGGTATTGGGCGTGGAACCTTTGGGGCTGGAGCCGCGACCTCTTCCTTTGCCACAGCGTTGGCCTCTTTGACTGAACTGGGTGTTGCTACCCTGGTTAGAGGGCCAGTTGGTAGCAGAGCAAAATTGCTGTTGGTTTTGCTGCTGGCGTTGGCCACGAAAGGAGCGTCTATTGCCATAGCTGCGTCTGTTAGGGGGCCTAGAAATTTGGTCAAGAGTCTTGATGGTATCAAACTCTTTCTTCGCATGTTCTAGGGCCTCATCAACTGCTTTCCCAAACATATGTGTTTGTTCTATGGGCTTATTTATCAGGGAAGCCTGGGTTTCCGGCTTAAATCCCGAATTGTGCAGCCAGACATGGCGTTTGAGAAGTATTCCCTGAACCAGGTAACAGCCAGCCGTCTCTGCGGCATCTAAGGAGTTCTTTACGATGCCCTGGTTTACAAGAGTTCCCTCTGAGATTATAGCTAACAGGCATGAACGCAGGGGTTCTGGTGCGTCCTCTGCTTCGCTGCGCAGCTTGCCCCACTGTGCATCTGCGTAGCTAGCTAGTAGGGAATTGTTATTTGCAATCATAGTTGAGAAGGCGGCGGAGGTCGTGATTCTCTTCCCAAGTGCATAGAGCTTCATGCCCTCTTTGTCAGGTGGTGCCTCACTAGTGGATAGTGGTACCCCTGCTCTTTTTCTTGTATTAGTAACTACGAGGGAGTCCGGAATAGAATGTCCTCCGATGTACAAAGGGTCAGAGGACGAAGGGCTGAAGAGCTTTTCTATCCGAGGGTTGACCCCTCTGACTAAGGCTGGATTGGAAAGGGAAGGAGTTATTCTTCTCTTTATAGAAGCCAAGAGCGGAATAGACTAACAGGGGCTTTTTCTTTAATAACCTTCTCTACAAAGTCTATGTCAGGAAGAGTCTCCCCTGTGTCTATTTCAAAATGCGCTGCTGCCTTGCGCAATAGTGCATTAAGTGAAGGTTGGTCATCTATGGGAGAGGCGTTTCCAATAGGTGAATCCTTGGGAGGAGAAGAGTGAAAGACATCAGGGTCTGAGTGCACTGATGGGGATTGCCAAGGCTATACTGATGGGGATTGCCAGGGCTGCGAGGTAGCTGTATCTTCTTCAAAAGCTCCTGCACTAGTCTAAGGATCTTCTTCAAACCCCTCTTCCTCATGTTCATCCTCTCCACCCAAACACTCCTCATCTTCCTGGAGGTATTGCTCCTCCTCAGTGAGGTCATATGCGTCTGTAGAAGGGGGAAGCAGCCTAGGAATCTTGACCCTAGGGTCATCCTGGGGCCATTCTCTTGGTCTTTTGGGTGTGGGAGGGTTTTGGCTTCCCAAAAACCTTTCCATTTTCTCCATACAAGAATGGAGTCTTTCAAGGGTCTCATGGGGGACCCCTGAATAGTCTAGAGGGGGGAAATCAGTGTCTTCACCTTCAAAACGCTTGGAACGCTCCCACAACGTCGAAGAAAGGTTTCCTTCGCCCTCTGAAAAGCCTTCTGGTAGTTCAGAAGTGCCCTTAGATGAAGGGGGCAGTTCCTGGCTACTCTTGCGCTTTTTCGGCGTTTCCATAGCTTTTTGTGCGGTATTCGACGTTTGTTTCGTCGTCCGCTTACGTTGGTCTTCGGAAACAATTCTCGCCAGGCTCTCGACAACGAGTTTGTCAGTAGAGGGATCTGGTGTCGACGTTGCCTGTGTTAAGCGTTGTTCCTCGACGGCCGCTCTATGGAGCGTTACGTCGGATGATTTTGAGGTAGCGCCCGTGTTTGATGAAAGCCCAATCGCTGGTCGCGGCTGCGTTTGCGGGTGGGGCTTGAGACCCTTACGGTCTGAGGTAGAGGCCGGAGTGCCCTGCGTCCCCTTCGGCGCTGATGGATCCTTCGTCTTTGACGAAGAAGAGCTGTGGGTTGTGTGCTGGGGTCTATGTGCGTCCTTGTCGCCGCGGTGTTCATCCCCATAAGCAGGGCGTGAGCCGAGCCCGTCGGGGCCGGGGACGGACGTCGAGGAGCGCAAGTGCTCCTTCTGGGGGTTAATGACTTCCGTAACGGACGTCGAGTTATCACCCTCCTCGTCACTTTGTGTAACAGCGGCGGCGGGCGAGGATACTGACTTCGACATAGCGTAGTCCGCCCACCTCTTAACTTTTCGTTCTTTAAGAGTTCTTGGTTTCAAGAGCTTACAGGCCGCGCAGCTGTCCTCCTTATGATCGAGGGGCAAGCAACGATTACAGAGCTTGTGTTTGTCCTTCCAAGTGTTTTTGCCCCTACAGCGTGGGCAAAAATTAAAAGGTGTCCTCTCCATAGCTGAGGCAATTATAACTGGTGATAACAACCCCAAGGGAAAGATAGGGGAGAAAGAAAGACATTCTCAAAGAGAAGATAAAAGTTCGAACCCCCACTCTCCCTACTGTATGTTGGCCGGCGAAGCCAGGCCACATGTTCGGCAGCGCCGAAGGATCTCCTCTGACTCTTCCCCTCCGTCTAAAACTTGCTCGGCGGAGAAAAGCTTCACAGCTAACGTCGAGGGGAGAGATCTTTAACAATATAATAAGTATGATTAAGGACCGAGGTCCGTAGTAAGTATTTGCAATGTCTCTCTAGGAGCTCCGCGTAAGGCGACCAGAAGCTGGGCGGAAAAAAACAATCTGAGGGACCTCGACGCGTGAGGGATTGTAGGTACAACGCACGTCACTATAGGGATAGTGTTACAGACACGCCTTGTCGGCGTCCCCTTTTCGACTACGAAAAACAAAATGCAATACTCCGCAGTGACCACTGGATGTCGGACCTATGCACAGCACGCGATTCTAAGCAGATTAACAAACATCAGATATATATATATATACATATACATATACATACACACACACTACAATGCTCACCGTAATCGTATTTCTGATGCTTGTATCTCTTAAGATTCACTTGCTGTGCATAGGCAGACATCTAGTGGAAGCTGCAGAGGATTACAGTTGTATTCGAAACTCGAAAAGGGGACAACAGGGCGAGCCAGTAATACTATCCTTAGTGTGACGTCCACTGTACCCATGATCCCTCACGCGTTGGAATCCCTCAGATTGTTATTTTTCTGACATGAGGTAGCACGAGGTGTAGCGCGAGTACAGTTGTATCCAAGCAGATACGTATCAAACAAGCTCATAAGCATCCATGCACCTTCTCTCCGAGAGGAGGAAGGGTGGGTCGCGTCGCGTGTGAATCTAAGTAGATACTAGCATCAGGAATACGTTGAGTAATGTATCCCTTCTGAGGCCTGTGGAATCTGGTTAGATCACATGCTGTGCATAGATCAGCGAGCGGTGGGATTTGAAAAGGTTCATGAGCGAATAAATGTCTTAGAACCGCTTGTCCCACTTATCTGTCTTGGAATGAGTGTCAATGCAGTAGTGCTGAGTGAAAGTATGCATTGAGCTCCATGCAACTGCTTTGCATTTACTGTCTAAGGGGACATTTGCAATGAAAGCTAGAGTGGCTGCAGTCCCTCTTGTGGAGTGGGCCCTTGGCGTAAAAGGCAGAGTTTTATTTGATAGGGAATAGCACAGTTGGATACATCCGACTATCCACTTAGAGATGGCATTTTTAGAGATGCAGTCACATGCTCAGCCTGGCACTATGGAGACAAACAGTTGATCTGTTTTTCTTAGAAGTCTGATCTTGTCTACGTAGTAGAGGATCGCTTTCCTCACATCTAGTGTGTGGAGTTTTACCACAGTTGAGCTATTGGGTTCCTGGAAGAAAGCCGGTAGCTTGATTGACTGTTTACATGAAATGTGGAGATGAATTTAGGAGAGTACGTAAAGCCAGCTGGTCTTTGTGTACAACAAAGAAAGGATCCTGCACCGGCAATGCTTGGATTTCACTAGCCCTTCTTATGGAAGTGATAGCCACTAAGAAGGCAGTCTCATAAGTCAGGTGTTTGAGACTAGACTTGTGCATAGGCTCGAAAGGGGGTCCCATGAGCTTAGAGAGTACCACATTAAGCTCCCAACCTGGCGGGGGGTTAGAAATTGGAGGGTGGAGTCTCTTTAGCCCTTCCATAAATGCCTTGATGACTGGTACTTTCCACCATGAAACCTTATTATGAAAGGTTGTGTAGACTGACAAAGCCGCCAGGTGGACTTTTAGGGAGTTAAACACTAACCCCGCATCTAGCAAATGGAGCATATAAGTTAGAATGTGGGATGGAGTACATTCTATGGGGTTGATCTGTTTAGCCTGGCACCAAATTACAAATCTCCTCCATTTGTCAAAGTAACAGTGCCTAGTGTATGGTTTTCTTGATTCTTTCAAGATATCCATGCATCTCTGTGGCAGGTTGAGATGTCCCAACTCTATGACCTCAGGAGCCATCCTGCCAAGTTCATTGAGCGCGGCTGCGGGTGCACTGTTAGTACCTCGTGCTTGGTGAGTATGTTGTACTGGCACAGGAGTTTGATGGGATCGCACATCGCCGGTTTGCACAGATGTGGCTACCATGGTTGTCTTGCCCACATAGGAGCAACTATGATAAGCGTCATCGGTTCCTTGTGTATTTTGTTCACCACCATCCTCATGAGAGGTGTTGGGGGCGGTGGAAGGGGGGCGGTGGAAGTGGTGCGGGGATGGGGGTGGGGGGGGGGTTGTAAGCAAATTTCCCTGACCAGTTCATCCATAGGCCGTTCCGCTTGAAACATGGCTGGGGGAACCTGGATGCGAAGTCTGGGCATTGACGGTTTTCGCTTGTGGCAAATCAGTGTATGGTTGGGAAACACCATTGAGAGAAGAGGTATTCTACGACCTCTTCGTGCAGACGCCACTCGTGTTCTTCTGGTAGGGGATCTCCGCTCAATGAGTCTGCTAGAGAGTGGAGTTCCCGTGGAACATGTTGTGCTGACAGGAACATCTTCCGTCTGAGTGCCCATTTCCAAATTTGCTGTGCAAGTCTCGACAGATTTGGAGAACGTGTACCCGCCTGTTTATTTAAAACATTGCTGTGGTGCTGTCTGTTAGGATCTGCACCGATAAGTTTGTTAAATGGGGTTCAAATGCCTGAAGGGCTTTGAATACTGCCAAAAGTTCCAGCAGATTGATGTGGTTCTGAGCTACAGTGCGATACCACAGACCCAAAGTTGTGTGGTGAAGGTAGTGAGCCCCCACCCTGCCAGTGAGGCGTCTGTTGCGACAATGGCCTGTACCTCTGGATTGTAGAAAGGTTTCCCTTTCGTTAGATTCTCTCTGGTCCACCAGCGAAGATTTTGTACAAGTGTTGGCAAAACAACCACTAGATTGTCCGACTGACCACTGTTTCGCCAACCACTCCTGCATGGGACGCATGCGCAGGCGCACGTGAGGAACAAGGTAAATGCAAGATGCCATCATGCCTATTAAAACACATAGCTTTGTGCGCCCTTATCTGGCGGCCAGCCTGATAATGTGGTATTTGCAGTAACAAGTTTTTTACTCTTTCCTCTGATGGAAAGACCAACCCCTCTTCTGTGTTTAAGACGGCTCCTAAGGACTGTTTTGCAGTGCTTGGACTAGGCTTGTTTTTCTCTCGTTGATGGAGAAGCCCAAGTGAAAGAGGAGGTCGATTGTTCTCAATGTTTTGTCTGCAAATTAGGGGTGATTCCCCTGTAATAAGCCAGTCGTCCAGGTAAGTGTACACTGGGATTGCCTCACAGCGCAAGTGTGCTGCCACCAACGCCAGAACCTTTGTGAATACCATTGGAGCCAAGCCTATTCCGAAGGGTAGCACCTTGAATTGGTAGTGCTGGTTCGCCACTTTGAAACGCAAGAATCTTCTGTGTACTGGGAACATTGAAATAATTTCAAATCCAGTGTTCCCATGTAACCCCCTCCTTTTTAGTAGAGGGTTTACCTCTTGTAGCGTAGTCATGCAGAACTTTTGTGGCTTGACATACTTGTTTGCAGGGCGCAAATCTAATACAGGGCGTATTGTTAGATCCTTCATTGGCACAAGGAGGTAAGTTGAATAAATAACCCTGTTTACCTGGTTGGCCAGGACAACTTTGATGGTGTCCTTTGATAGAAGTGTGGCTGTCTTATAGAAGGATACGCTGATGTTCTTCTGAGTGGCGTTTCTGTCGTGGGGGGTGGTTGTGGGGACGTGGAGTAGTTCTATACAGTATCCGCCTGCTACTGTAGACAGCACCCATCTGTCTGAGGCGATTCCCTCCCATGCGCGAGTGAAGTTGGAAATGCATGCTCCTATTGGAGAAGCATGGGAGGGCACCTGAAGCGGAATGTCACTTGCTCTGAGGCGGTGTGCCACCTCGAGCAGGGCCTCTGCCCTGACCACAACCTCTGCATTGTCCTCTGGGATAGCCCTGGGAGGATTGGCTTGGATTATTTCCCCAGGTGGATCCCTGGCCTTGATAGTTTCTGGATCCTCGTTGAGTTTTAGCCTCGAAAACAGTGAAAATTTCAGTTACCTCTTTGACCAGAAGGCTCGTTAGTGAGTTGACCTAAAGATTTTAAGGGGTCATACTTGTCCTTTGCTGTTTTAAGTGCCTCTTAAAAGGCTTTACCGAAGAGCACGTTAGGTTCCACTGGCATGTTCATTAGCGTGGCCTGCGTTTCCAGTATAAAACCTGACTGACGCAGCCATGCTTGCCTCTTAATAACAACGGTTCCTTGCGCAATGACTCTTCCGGCATTATCCACTGTGTCAAAATTAGATTTAAGGAGACAGCTAGACACCGCCCTCCCATATGCAGCTGCTTCTGCTAGCTGGAATTTGAGTGGCTCTGGGACAGACGAAAGTAATGCAGACTTCTTCCCACTTGTGACAGTTATAACTAGCCAAGAAAGTTGCATTGTTCGCCATCCTAGTTTGATAGGCCGCACATGAAGCGACCTTTCTGCCCATGGCGTAGATATTTTTGCTCTCCTCATCAGGTGGAGCCTCGGAGGATGCAAGGGGTGTGCCTGGTTTCTTTCTAGTTGTAGTGACAACTAAGGAGTCTGGTTTTAGATGGCCTCTAATATATAAAGGGTCTGACAGTGCAGGCCTGAATAATTTCTCCACACGTGGTGTTACGGCACGTTCGAGATTGGGAGCTTCTAAAGATGGCTGTATTCTGCGCTGCACTGATTTCAGTAGCGGAATGAACTGGGCCACTGTCTTTGTCCCCAAGGATTTGCTCTGCAAAGTCTATCCTCCTGAACCTCCTGGGTGTCAATCTGAAAGTGCTCAGCTGCTTTGGCTAGTACTAAGGAGGGGTTGATTATTGATAGGAGAATCGACAACCGAGTATCTTGGTTAAGAGGGGATTCTATGGAGTACATATTTGCCTCTTGGTCTGTCTCTTGGTCCTTGTCATCCCCATAATAAGGGTCCTCTGTATCCTCATCAATAAACTGAGGGTCAGCTAATTCCACAAAGGACAGATCTTCTGGGCCTGATTCAGGGTCATAAAGATCTAGGACTGTGCTCCGTAACAGAGCATTTGAACGAGACCTCTCAGAAGGGGGTTGAGTAGGTAAGGCAGAGGCTTTAGAAGAGGCTTGAGAACCAGATGGGGCTGTGGTGGGTGGTAGGGGTGTGGGGGGGGGGTGAGTGGAGTTGAAGCTCTGACGGAAATCAGGTTTTTTTTAGAAAAAAATTGGCCATAATGGTTATTCTTCTCATCGCTGTCAATATCTTGAGAAGACCATTCTTTGGAACTTGGGAAGACTACAGATTGAGGGGGGAAGTCCTAAATCCTCATCAGTGGGAGGTACTACCTTAGGCCTAGAATCCTTAGGTTTCTCTGAGGGCCTGCATTTTTTAGGCTTTTCCTTTTGGAGGTGCATTTTCCCTAGGAGGGCTCTTGTCCCTATGAGGGGTTTTAGATGTCTTCTTGTGATGTTTCCCCCTTTCCTGTGGCCCAGAGGAGTGTCTTACAGACTTCTTGGGGCCTGCCACCTTATCTGACGCTGAGCGTCGAATTTCAGATGCGGGGGCCGAGGCCTCGTCCAATCGACCTTCCGAGGGAGTTTTGCGTGCAACACCCTTACCGTCTTTCGACGGTTGGACCCGGTTGTGTGGTGATCTCGAGCGAGATTGCCCAGGAGGACCGTGACTCAGCGGGCCGTTCCCTGGGTGTCGTACGTTGTGGATCAGTCGACCCATGTGTCGAATCTCAACCCGGGCTTATGTGCTTGTTGGGGTGTGTTTTTGTAGCGCCACTGCTGCCGGGTGTAGTCCCCACAACATGGTCGCCGGCCTGTCCTATGGGGTTGAGGGTCTGTGCTTGAGTAGCTGGAGCTACTCAGTCGCTCTCGCCGTCCGAAAGGCACCCTCTACCTCCATGGCCTCGAGTTGCCTGGCGTAGTGGGCCCAGCATTTCGTGGGGCGGTCCTTTAACGTCTTTGGCTTGAAGAGCCTGCACGCTCAACAAGACGTTTCGACATGGTCTCTCGGGAGACACAAATTACAAACTAAGTGTTAGTCTAACCACAGGAATTTACGATTACACTTGGGGCAAAATTTAAAAGGTGTATTTTCCATAATTCTAGGTTATGGTTGTGGTTATGGCAGCTGGCCGAACAAAGTGTAGGAAGGGGAGTATATGTATTCCTAAAATGGCCCCTCCTCTCTCTCTACTGTCTGGGTCTTCACCAGTGTGGTGTTTCGGAGTTTGGTGAAAGGATAGAAAGAAATACTATCACTAATTATAACTAGTCAATGGCTTTACGCTGAAAGGAACTCCGCTATACGCATCCGTCTAGAATGGCAGAATAAAAACTATCTGAGGGATCCCAATGTGTGAGGGATCATGGGTACAGTGGACGTCACACTAGGGATAGTATTACTGGCACGCCCTGTTCGACGTCCCTTTTTGAGTTTCAAAAACAACAACTGTAATATTCCTCAGCTTCCACTAGATTTCCGCCTATGCACAGCATGTGAATCGAAGGAGATACAAGCATATACATATATATTGATACATTACTCACCATAATCTTATTTCTGATGCTTGCATCTGCTTAGATTCACATGCTGTGCATAGGCCGACATCTAGTGGAAGCTGCAGAGTATTACAGTTGTTTTCGAAATTCGAAAAGGGACGTCAACAGGGCGTGCCAGTAATACTATCCCTTGTGTGACGTCCACTGTACCCATGGCCCTTCACGCGTCGAAGTCTCTCAGATTGTTATTTTTCTGACATGAGGTAGCATGAAGCGTAGCCGAATACAGGTGAATCCAAGCAGCACGTATCAGACAAACTCATAAGCATCCATGCACCTTCTCTCCAGGGGAGGGAGGGTGGACGCATGTGAATCTAAGCAGATAGAAGCATCAGAAATGATTACGGTGAGTAATGTATCACTAATGAGGCTTGTGGAATCTGCTTACATCACATGCAGTGCGTAGATTAGCGAGCAGTTTTAGGAGAAGGTGGCGAGTTGTGAGAAGGTTCATGGGCAAACTGATGTTTTAGAACCACTTGTCCCACCTGTTGATCTGTCTTAGAATGGGTGTCAATGCAGTAGTGCTGAGTGAAAGTGCGTACTGAGCTCCATGTAGCTCCTTTGCAAATGCTATCCAGGGGGACATTTGCAATAAATGTCACAGTAGCTCCTGTGCTCCTTGTGGAGTGAGCTCTTGGCGTAAAAGGTAGTGTCTTGTTGGACCGGGAATAGCACAGTTGTATGCACCCGACTATCCATCTGGAGATGGCATTCTTGGAAATGCGATCCCCTTCTCTGCCAGTTAGTCGGTTTTCCTTAGCTGCCTGGTCATGTTTACATAGTAAAGGACCGCCCTCCTTACATCTAGTGTTTGGAGTTTTACCTCAGCTGAGCTTTTTGGGTTCTGGAAGAAAGCCGGAAGCGCAATGGACTGGTTCACATGAAATTTAGAGATGTGTCATGGCCACTGGACAGGAACCCCAGTTCACAACCCCTAAAGGGTCCAGTTGGACCCAGTCCTGGTGCCTTTGACGCCAGGCTCATAAGAAAGTATGCTCTGCACACTTTTTTCCTTGGGCACGTGTTATACCATCTCATAGTAATAAGCCATGTGCATCTGGGCCGGGCGTGGCCATAGGAATCCTTGAAACTGCACGTGCAGCATCATTTGGGAGTGGCAGGGTGGAACCATCTAGCAGAGCAAGGGGGCGTGGCCGAAGCCAGGCTATTTAAGCCTGCCCCGCCTCGCGTTATTCTGCTTAACCAGCGTAACCTTACCGCTGCTGTGAAGCAACTTACCTGTTTCCCAGCAAAACCATCGCGGAGAAGCATCTTACCCGTTTCCTCCATCAGAACCATTGCTGAAGCGTCTCTTACCTGCTCGCAGTGACTCCATCCGCGATCAACCAGAGAATACTTACCAGGCTTGTGGAATACAACCACCGGCTATGCGCCTTACCCGACCCTCAACTCGGGAGTTCTACATGGCCAGCTTCGCCACAGTCGCAGGCATCCTTCACCCGCCGACAGGTCCGCGCACTGCAACTCTTCTCCAAGCGCCGCCAGACTATACCTGCAGGAAGAAAGAACAAATAAGGTTAGAAACCTAATAAGGACATTTGTTAAGGTTGTGCGCCATTTCAAATAGCGCTTATCTTAAGACTCCAACTGCCCATCTTCTTGGGAACACTTCAAGTTCTCCATCGGTGCAACAGCTCTGCTGGGCCGCCATCACCTATAAGGGAGAAAGACATTGTTAAGGATACAAACTTAAATCATGTGACAAGACATTAATAATTAGATGAATAATCATCACAAACAATTCCTACCTTCGAAGTGGTTCAGTCACAGCCGGCCTGGGCCACCACATCTATGGACAAGTGAAGTAACTGGGTTATCTCAAAGCGCCCCTGCTGATGAAAAGCAGGACAGAGAGCTTGCCCTCACTATATATCAGGTGAGCCTATATGGGTAAATGCTTACTTACCTCATTTGGGCACGAAAGGTCCGAGGGGAGTCACAAGACCTCCACACCCTTCTCATTACCTCTTGTGTTCTTGCAGGGGCAGTACCAACATCCAGAGTAGTACACTTGGCAGCAGCTAGGGGAGAGAGCCGATCCAAGGAGGGCTCCAACCGTGCCCCAACGTCCCCGCAGAGACCAGGTGAGCGTAACAAGATGAACTTAGGAGAGAACCTAGGATGAGTATGTAAAACCAGTTTATCTTTGTGGATGACAAAGAAAGGATCCTCCACAGACAATGCTTGTAATTCACTTACTCTTCTTATGGAAGTAATAGCCACTAAGAAGGCAGTCTTGTAAGTCAGGTGTTGAAGACCTGTGCATCGGCTCGAAAGGGGGTCCGATGAGTTTAGGGAGTACTACCTTGAGATCCCATCCTGGCGGCGGGTTTGAAACCGGAGGGTGAAGTCTCTTTACCCCCTCCATGAACGCCTTGATGGCCGGCACCTTCCACCATGATACTTTATTGTGGGAGGTGGTATAGGCTGACAATGCCGCCAGGTGGCCCTTCAAAGAGTTGAATACTAACTCTGAGTCTAGCAAGTGGAGCATGTCATTTAGAATGTGGGATGGGGTACATTCTATGGGGTTAATTTGGTTAGACTGGCACCAAATTACAAATCACCTCCACTTGTCGAAATAACAGTGTCTAGCATTATGCTTTCATGCTTCCTTTAGGATATCTATACATCTCTATGGTAGGTTAAGATGTTCGAACTCTATGACTTCAGGAGCCATGCTGCCAAGTTCATTGAGTGAGGTTGAGGGTGCACCGTTAATCCCCCGTGCTGAGTGGGTAGATTGGTCAGGCACAGGAGCTTGATGGGGTCGCACATCGCCAGTTTGCGCAGATGTGGATACCAAGGTGGTCTTGCCCACATAGGAGCAACTAGGATGAGCGTCGCTTGTTCCTTGTGGATCCACGTTGTTCATGAGCGGAGTCAGGGCGAGGGGAGGAGCGTAAGCAAATTTCCCAGACCAGTACATCCATAGGGCGTTCCCCTTGGAGCCTGGCTGGGGGAACCTGGACGCGAAGTCTGGGTATTGACTGTTTTTGCTTGTAGCGAGCAAGTCTATTGTGGGAAACCCCATTTAGAGAAGAGGTGCCCTAGGACCCCTGTGTCTGGTTGTCATTCGTGTTTATCTGGTAGGGGATCTCTGCTCAGTGAGTCTGCCAGAGAGTGGAGTTCCCCTGGAACGTGCTGCGACGATAGGAATATTTTCCATCAGAGTGCCGATTTCCAAATTTGTTGCGCTAGCTTGGACAGATTTGGAGAACGTGTGCTCCCCGTTTGATGTAAAACATTGCCGTAGACTGGCTGATTACAGGGCAGACTCCCCAAGCTTGCAAGTAAAACATTCAAAGAACTATCAACCTCCTCTTTCAATTGGGCTTCTCAAACAAGAAAAACAAAATCAAGCCTAGTGCCGAGCATAACCAAACAGGTCGTAGGAGCTGTAATAAACTCAGAAGAGGGGTTGGTCTTTCCATCAGAGTAAAGAGTCCAAAACATGTTAATGTAAATTCCGCATTATCAAGCCTGCCGCCAGATAAGTGTACGCAAGGTATGCATTTGCTAGAGGCATGATGGCATCTTGCATTTACCTGGTGCCATACGCGCACCTGTGCATGCGTCCCATGCAGGAGTGGTACCTCTAGGAGGGGATCTCTGCTCAGATCATCTGCTAGCGAGTTGAGTTCCCCGGAACATGTTGGGATGACAGGTAAATCTTCCGTTTCAGTACCCATTTCCAAATTTTCTGGGCAAGCTTGGACAGATTTTGAGAACGAGTGCCCCCCTGTTTGTTTAAGTAAAACATTGCTGTTGTGATCTCGGTGAGGACTTGCACTGACTGGTTCGCTAGGTGAATCTGGAACGCCCGAAGGGCCTTGAACACCGCCAGGAAGTTCCAGCAGATTGATGTGGTTCAGCGCCGTAGCAGGAGTCCACAGACCTTGCGCGGTGTGATGAAGGTAATGAACAGCGCACCAGACGAGTGAGAAGTCTGTTGTGACAAGCGCTTGCACTTCGGGATTGTAGAAGGGTTTCCCCTTCGTAAGATTCTCTCTTGTCCACCAGCAAAGGTTTTTTTACTAGTGTTGGCGAAACAACCACTAGATCGTCCCACTGACCGCTTGCCTGAGACCACTGTTTCGCCAACCATTCCTGCATGGGTGGCATGCGCACGTGGGGAACCAGGTAAATGCAAGACGCCATCATGCCTGGCAAACGCATAGCTTTGCGCACCCTTATTTGGCGCCCGGCCTGATATTGAGGAATTTGCAGTAACAAATTTGGAATGCTTTCATCTAATGTGAAGGCCAACTCCTCTTGGGTATTTAGGACAGCCCCTAGGAATTGTTTTGAGGTGCTTGGCACCAGGCTTGACTTTCTCGTTGATTGAGAAGCCCAATTGGGAGGAGGTTGATGGTTCTTTGGATGTTTAGTCTGCAAATTAGGGCGGGGGAGCGGGCGAGGGGGTTGGGGGGGGTGGGGGGGGGACTCCCCTGTAATGAGCCAGTCGTCCAGATAAGGGTACACTGGGATTGCCTCCATGCGTAGGTGCGCCACCACCACCAGTACCTTGGTGAATACCCCTTGGAGCCGAGGCTATTCCGAAGGGCAGCACCCTGAATTGTTAGTGCTGGTTGTTTATCTTGAAACGCAAGAATCTTCTGTGTGCTGCGTACATTGAAATATGAAAAAAGGCATCTTTCATATCCAATGTTGCCATGTAATCCCCCTTTTTTAGTACAGGTATTACCTCTTGTAGTGTAGTCATGCAGAATTTTTGTGGCTTGACATACTTGTCTGCAGGGCGCAAATCTAATACTGGGCGCATTGTCAGATTTCTTTTTGGCACAAGGAAGTAGGTTGAATAAATACCCCCGTTTACCTGGTTGACCAGGACGACTTCTATGGCGTCCTTTGCTAGCAGAACGGCGATCTCCTCAATGAGGATCTTTTGATGTTCCAGCGAGCGTATTCTTTGTCGTGGAGAATGGCCTTGGGAGCACCCTAGCAACTCTATGCAGTATCCTCCGGACACTGGACAGCACCCATCTGTCCGAAGTGATCCCCTCCCATGTGTGGGTGAAGGTGGAAATGCGCCCCCCTACTGGGGATGCATGGGAGGGGAACTGAAGCGGAACGTCACTGCTTGTTGGGTTGTGTACCACCTCTGGCAGGGCTGCCTCTGCCCCATGTGCGACCCATGCGCTGCCCTCTGGGGTAGCCCTGTGAGGATTGGGATTGGTTGTTACCCCATTAAGTTCCCTGGTTTTGGTAATAATTCGAACCCCTTTAGAATTTAGGGCCCGAAAGCAGCAAAAATTGTTGTTACCCTTCTGTCCAGAGGGTTTGTTGGTGAGTTGGCCAAGAGATTGCAGGGTCTCGTACTCATCCTTTGCCGTTTTCAAAGCTTCCTCAACTGCCTTGCCGAATAGTACATTCGGCTCCACAGGCATAACTATTAGGGTTGCTTGGGTTTCAGGTTTGAAACCAGACTGTCTAAGCCAAGCGTGACGCTTGATAAGTGCCCTCAGCGATTAACCTCCCAGCATTATCCGCTGCATCAAAGTTAGTCTTTAACATGCAGCCATACACAGATCTCCCTTCTGCTGCCACCAGAGCCAACTGGCTCTTTAAGGGCTCAGGTGTGGAGGAAACCAAGGCGGACACCTCCCACTGACGGCAATTGTAGATTGCCAAAAGGGTGGCACTGTTGGCAATTCTTGCCTGATAGGCCGCAGTGGAGGCAATTTTCCGTCCCAGGCCATAAAGACGTTTGCTCTCCTCATCAGGAGGTGCTTCCGAGGAAGCAAGCGGGGTGCCTGCCCTCTTCCTGGCGGTTGTCACGACCAAGGAATCAGGTTTTAATTGACCCCTAATGTACAGGGGATCGAAGGGTGCGGCACAGAACAATGTCTCGTCCCGCGGATTAACCGCTAGAGTGAGATTTGGGGTTTGCAGCAAGGGATGAATTCTGCGCTGATGGACTTTAGCAATGGGATAGCCTGAGTAATAGCTTTCGTATCCCCTAGGATTTCCACAGCAAAATCCCTGTCTTCCTGTGCGTCAATACTAAAGTGGGCAGCCGTCCTAGCCAGCACCTCATTAAGGAGGGGTTGGTTGTCTACAGGCAAATCATGCACCGGGGGGGGGGGGGTATTTAGGAACTGGGGAGTCAATGTTGTAAGCCTCAGCTTCATCATCCACCTCCTGGTCTTCGACATTCCCATAATAAGGGTCACCCGGCTGGTCATCAACATATTGAGGCTCTGCTTCGTCACAATATGAATCAGGGTGGTAAGGCTCCACCATGAAGGGTCTGAAACCAAGCCCTGGAAAGGGGCGTCTGAGCGGAGTCTCTTAGTAGGGGGTTGGGGGGACACAGGTGTTACCTTGGACCCAGGAGGGGCAGAGGAAGGAGGGGTGTTAGAGTAACTACAAAAGTAGTTTGGGTCCTTGCCATGAAAGTTAACATTTTCATGACCCTGTCAATGTCTGCTGAGCTCCACTCTTTAGAGCTAGTACTGGTTCTGGGTTCCTCATCAGTGCGAGGAATGAGTTTAGTTTTTGGGGTAGGTTCCGAAAGTTTGGACTTCCCTGGTAGCTTTGGGGACTTATTCTTATTCTTCTCCCTATGAACATGGGACACCTTTTCCAACCGAAGACGGTTGGGCCTTGCCATGAGGCTAACGCGAACGGGAATGCCCAGAGGACAAAGATTCATTGGACCGCTCTCATGGTGTCGTCCGGAGCCGATCGCTCGACACGCATGTCATGTTCTGTGGTGTTGTAGCGCTTTTGCCGCCGGGTGTAGTCCCCACGACGTCGCCACCGGCCAGTCCTTCGGGGTCGGGGGCCTGCGCGCGGGTGTCCGAGGTCACCCCTTTGCCTTTGCTGTCCAATTCGGCGGCGTTGCTGCCATCGCCGAGTGTCCCCTCTACGTCCATGGCCTCTAGTTGCCTGGCGTAGTGGACCGAGCGCTTAGTTGAGCAGTCCTTCAGGGTCTTCGGCTTGAAAAGCTTGCAGGCTCGACAAGTAGCCTTGGGGTGGTCTCGTGGGATACACAGATTGCACGTAAAGGTGCTTATCCACCCAGGGAAACTTCCTATTGCATTTATGGCAGAATTTGAATGGAGTACTCTCCATATGGTACAATATGGCAGCGGGGCGAATATATATATGAAAGGGGGATAGAGAGCCTATATGACCACCCCCCACTCTCCCTACTATATAGGGCCGAGGCCAGAGACCTTCCAAGGCCCGCAGTCTGTCATGGCAGTCCTCGACTGTTGATTTCTCCGATCTTCACCGGCGTCTGTCTTCGGCGTACGGTGGAAGGGGGAAAAGGAGAAGTATTAACACTAATTGAACTATAAAACGGCTTAGCGCCGAAGGAACTCCGCAACGTGCGTCCAGGATCATGGGTACAGGGGACGTCACACTAGGGATAGTATTACTGGCACACCCTATTTTGACATCCATTTTCGAGTTTCGAAAACAACTGTAATACTCCGCAGCTACCACTAGATGTCGGCCTATGCACAGCAAATCTAAGCAGATTCCACAAGCCTCAGAAATATATAAATATGCAACATTTATCCATTGACTGACAATAGTAATAATAATAATTAGGCATTTACCAGGTGTCTCAGCGCTGCTTATTATTACCCACAGTGTGTGGTGCTCATTTATCGACCTCGGAAGGATGAAAGGCTGGGTTTGGCCCTGCCGGGATTCGAGCCTGCGTTAACAGGCTCTGCACAGATGTCAAAGCGAGCGCTCTACTCGCTGTGCCACTTGACCAGCATTTAGGCCACAATTATTCATTGGGACATACGCCTTAGACAAAAGTGACCAGCTATGGGGATAGACACCCCGCTATCCCACATCTGTAAACACCTACCCCTGTACAGTGACAAAATCAAAATATACCATGGACAGTGGGTGACGGAGACGAAAGGGGAGGGACTGCCTCACGCCTGGCCAGAAGACGTGTCTTAATAAGGGAAAATTAGACCACCTGTCCACCTATTTGACGGCCAAGTATAAGACAACTGCAAAACAGAAGGGAGATATCAGATCTGTGGCAAATGTTTGAGGAAACACCCACCACAGAAAAAAGGGAGACAGTATCAGAAACCTTAACAGTAACGGGGGGGGGAAAGGAGGGATAATGTGGGAGACATAGTAAAAAGGGGAAGGGGAAACTAAGAAAATGTATTAATTGCTCACACGACCAGCAGGGGGTTACTCAAATCCAACATGTATCGGGGGAAGTGCTCAAGGAACGGCGAGTACAGCTCCACCCCCGCCATACGACCCATCATCCACAAGCCCCACGCACACAGGAGTAAGTGAAAGGGATATTGAGGCGTTGGCTCGATTACGAGCAGCAGGTGAGGCAGAGAGAGGACCATTAAGCGGGCCCGAAGTGCCACTCTACCCCCACCAGAAGATGAATGGAAATCAGGACACTCTTCAGGATTGATAGCGCACCCATACGGGCTGTGTGCGTAGAACGGGAAGGGGAAATGTGGGATATAAGAACGTAGGGTCTGTAAGGGACGAAGAGTACTGGAGTGACTTTGACGAGATAGAGGAAGGTGCAGTAGGAAGAGACAACAGGTACAGTGGACCACTCCTAGCGTGGAGGATACATGGGAGGCGAGGTTGAGAAACAGGCACGGAAGCATGGCCTTAGCAAAAAAGAAAAGAAAGGAACCAGAGGAAAAAGGTGCAAAGGTAAAATCGAAACTACAAATGCTCCTCATTCACAAAGGAACAGGGCGGCCCCATTATGTCCCCTGGGCACAGATGGATAAAAACAACTTCCTTAAATCCCTCCACCCCGCTACGGACCAATCCACCTCCCCATTTTACTTCATAATAAAACGGGGACTCCCAAAGGAGGTACAGAAGGCCCTAGCAAAAGGGTGGCCTGAAATGCAAGGTTTAATAGTGCATAATTGTAGGAGGATCAAAGAGAAAAATAAAACTATTCAGAGGAGGTTAGCAGAGGAAGCAAAACTCATACTAACAAAACTAGTGAAGGTAGCTGCCGTAGCAGCAGCACCGCCCCCAGAGCAGACAGGAGACGAGGGAGGTGTCTCATTCGGAACACATGGAAGGATGGCTGCAGTGTGGGCAGACAACGGGCAGGAACAGTAGGGATGTGATTAACAGTATATGGGACCACAGTGGCAAGGACGACCGGCGAGAGGACGAGGTGGGTCCCAGGGACAGAGGGGAGGAGGATTCGGAGGACAAGGCACTAGAGGAGGTAGCCAAGGGCAGTGTTGGTCATGCAGGAGGTGGGGACACTTTGCGTAGGAATGCAACAGCAGGCAGGGAGGGAACTACGAATACAACCAACCTTATTACAACCAACACCACTATGGGAACCCCCACCGTGGAAGCCCAGAGGGGCCTGCACCAGGAGCATATGAAATACCTGTACCCTATCCCCAGTTACCTCCTCCGATGCCTGGCCATAGTACTTTGTCAACCCTCTCACAGGATGCAATCACCCCAGAACTGCCCTACCCAACAGGTAATGAGGAACAACCTATTTGCTACCGCCCCAAAGGGTGCACCAGTGCCATACCAGGGGGCCTATATACTGGGAGGAGACCCTTTTTCTTGCCCGGGGACAGCCACCTATCCAGACTAGGACAGCCCATGTAGAGCACTTGCGTATCCGGTAGTATTGACTATCTTGCATCCAGAAGAGGAACCACTGGTGGGGGCGGAGATAGGAAACAAACAGTTCATCTTTATGGTGGACTTGTGGGCATAAAAGTCATGCATTTGCGAAAGTGACTTCCCGTTATCTGGCCAAACTCTCGATTCGCAAGGATTCTCTAGGGCTGTGGTCATGGTTCCTTACACAGAAGATTTGAATGTTAAGATAGGGGGAAAGGTAGTGCAAGCACCTCTACTGTATTACGAAAGTTCCCCTGTCAATTTACTGGGAAGAGACTTGTTCAGCAAGTTAAAGATGACCATATGATTCACTGAGAGAGGGATTGCTTGTTCCACCCCCCCAGCATGTGCTCCCTTAAAGCCATGTTGATAATCCAAGCCATGACCAATGAACTGAAAGTGAGAGGGATACCAGTGAACCCTGATAGGTTTGTTTATGGAATTCAAGTGCTAGCAAGGGCAGTACCTGAACTTACTAGTGTAGGGGAGGAGCGGTCCAAAAGACCCCCCCTGGCCTACATCTCCACCCCAGGTGAGGGCCATGGCTCATCGGGTGCCCCCTCCTTACCACCCGGGCCCAGGTGGTGGATGGCTCACCTGCTGAAGACATTGCCCACACGTATTGAATTTAGCTAGGCCTCAGAAACCATTTTGTCTAATAAAGATGGTGTGAGCGTAGCGCACTGTAGCGCGGCCCCCACCCTCGGAGAGTTTCAATTATCCCTGTTGCCGCAGCACCCTGGCAGATCCGCTGTGAGCACGTTCCCACGAACATGACAGACATGAGCTAGCATAAGATACTAACACTGTAACATTTCACCGTCCGCAGTGTATCACTGCTCCCAGAATGACCCGGTCAGCAAGGCCTGGGTGATGGGAAGATCTGTAGAACGGTCATCCGATGAAAGCAGAAAGGTACCCAAATATGAATGTCTTCTAACATGTACAGCCTTTCCATACAACCACGTTTACTAAAGAAACCTGTAAAATTGTGTATGACACCAGCCATGAAGGACCCACACCCCTGCAGGGGTGTGCAAATGATAAAAGCATTTCAGGGGAGTGTTCCTTAGATGTATCATTGAAAATCGTACACCCCGCGGTCCCGCGCCATAACTGAACTAATGCTGCTAGAGTACACAAGAAAACGAATGTAACCATGCAGGGGGCACATGTGAAGGGTGTGCGAGAATGCACTCGTCACGCGTGTATGTCTAAGCCTGTTGCGTGCCACCACCGTCACATACGGTAGCGGTTCATTTTCTATGTACTACACCAACCGCAATGCTACCTCACTTACTACAAGATGTATATGCATATAGCTAAATACTGTAATTGTTGAAACATAGTGTACGAATAAGGTGCTCAGACTGGATATAATTGAAACACCTCCAGCGAAATGAAATGTATGTTTTCAAGTAATTCAAACAAATATTATAAAGTGTTCTAGTGATTGTGATGTTTTCGCCTCCAAAAACCGGCAACACGCGAGGAAAATACCTTTGTAAATATGTGCAAGGCCATTTCCCCTCCCACCCTCCGGAGACTGCCAAACATGAGAACAGAGGCCCACGCCGCGCTGCCCCACCTCCCCCAACTAGACTGGAGCCGCTTCAAAGATGTGTAGCCCCCTCTGCAGCACCCAAGGCCACGGGGCCGCCACCTGCATTATTTACAGCACAGCAGTAAACCTCTGCCTGAACCCACCCTTCCAAAAGGCGCCCCCTCGTAAACCCCACAACCCACCAGATCATCTTAGACTTATGGCCCTGTGCAATCAGGACACCCAACACTGTGGCAACACACAGCGGCACATTTATAACCACATCTAACAAGACAGGGAGGCTTGTACCGTCCGTCCCATGCCCTGAAGCTTAGCCCCTCAACCTAGGACTCCGGTCAACAGGACGCTGGTAACCATGCCCTGATGAATGACCATTAGACCCCTCACAAGGTGCATTCCTCCTGTGTTGCATTAACCTGTAGAATAACCTATTGGAAGATTTACTAAAGAAGATAATATTGCAATGACTGACTGCGGTGTGCATGGCCTAGGGCAAATAAGTCAGGAAAAGACATTCATCTCTGACACTGGCCGCGATGGCACAACAACACCGCCCGGATGAACTCTGCCAACATGCCAGGCCCAGCCCAACCCACGAGGCTGACCAGTGACGTTCTCCAGCCACGGCCAACCACATCGCAGCAGCACCTATAGTTAGTCATCGCCACCCAATCCCATTGAACTTGTGCCCCCTATAGTATGTAGGTTCTTATGACGTTTTTTGTAAATATATACGCCTGTCTTTGCTATTGTCAGACAGAGCGCTCTCTCGCAGTTTGCAGAGTTCTTTGCATGCCATATTCTGATTGATAAACTCCCATTTAAGCTCACCCGCACTCTGTCTTGGCCTTATTCCCTACTTGGGAGAGTCCTTCATTGTCTCTCATTGCGGGGAGGATCGTGCTGGCTGGGGACGCTTGCCTTTAGTAGGCAGGAGTGGAGAGTACCCTCAGATTTTGTCTTTCGCGCCAATGCAACCCCTGAAACGGTATCTGTACCATCCTTTTCCTAGATCTAGAAGGGGGTGCAAGTGTCAGCTAAAAGAATTGTTGTAATTGGTACTGACATTCATGAATGTGCGTGGCGCACAATGTTGTGCACTGACCCCAATATACCATTACATGAATTCACAAATGAAGAGTTGTTCGCTGACAACAACGACTCGGAAATTGTGTAAGAAATAAGCATTCATTGTGATATTATGGTGCAGTACAGAAAAGTGCCAAGCCCCCTCATGGCTATCATCAGCGGACCACCACCCTTTTGTGAGAAAGACATGCAGCAGGTCCCGCCCCACTTGTGGACCACCAACCCCCATGATACGGGATTGTTAAATGAAGTGACCCCTGTAAGGATAACACTTAAGCCAGGTGCTATACTATACAGTTTGAATTAATACCCCCTGTCAAGGGAAGCGGAAGATGGGATTCGAGAGACACTGAGCACTCATAGCAAGGCATAATTGTCCCCTTTACGTCCCCATGCAACACTGCTGTGTACCTCATAAAGAAAGCTACAGGGGGGAGTTGGAGAATGATGCAGGACATCCACCCCCTCAACGATATTGTCCAGAAGGAGTTTCCTCTTGTCCCAAATCCTGCCTCCATCTTGTGCAGCATCCCAAAACAAGCCACTCACTTTACCGTGGTGGGTATGAAGAACACCTTCTTCTCAGTGCTACTCGACCCTGAATCACAGTACCTCACAGTTTCTACCCGGGGAGGGAGGAGATATGAACACTGTTGATGCCCAAAGGTTATTGCGAACGTCCCAGCATATTCAATAGAATATTGCACCAAGACCTTGACAATATTCAAGTTCCTAGCACAATCCTTCAGTATGTAGATGACCTACTGTCTGCAGTGAGAATGAAAAAAGCTGCCGAAGAGATTCCATTGTCCTGCTCCAACTCCTAGCACAAAAGGGGTACATGGTAGACATGAAAAAGCTTGAGTTCTGTTTGGCAGAGGTCCTGTACTTGGGCTAACTTATTTCCAAAGATGATAAAAGATTAATCCCTGACAGAGTGGCTACAGTACGAGCCACTGCCAAACTAAACCGCAAAAGAAATGCAAAAGTTCCAAGAACTTTGCAACTACTGTAGAGCATGGATCCTAGAGTATGCAGCGTACACAAGGCCTCTCCAGCAAGGGTTGAAGGAAGCACAGAGAAAAGAAATGTATCGCATGGACAGCAGAAAGGGTGACAACTTTCAATGATTTAAAAGGTTTCATTCCAACTGACCCAGTACTAGCAACCCCCGACTATGATCAGGAATTATATCTCTTTTCACACTCTAATGGCACTCTCACGACAGCAGTACTGACACAGAAAAGTTCCATGGGACACAGGCCACTTGCCTATTATACAGGCACACCAGATTCAGTTATGCAAGGTCAATTTGCGTGCAAACAGGCCCTTGCAGCAGCCGCCTTTGCTATTGAGAAAATAGCAACATTTGTCATAGGATGCTCCGTCACTCTGTACGTTTAACAATCGCGGTTTGCGATACTGGAACAATATAAATCCACCCTACCCAGTATCTGGCAAACCACACTTCAAGTTTTAGGCTTTCAAATAAACCTTGATATCTTGCTTTCAGAGCAAATACTTTTATTGTGAACCAAAATCAGAGACTGTATTTGTTTGTTAAATGAAAACCCGGCACTGGAGTGGCAATGTTCCAGTGATACCTTTAAGGTAGTTTGTACAACCCACTATTGAGGGAATCTACAATCACTGACAAGAAAGGGAAGACAAGCCTCTCAAAGGTAGTTAACGTGGACAGAGTGAAAAAGCTCAACTCTCAAGTGTGGGGCCGGTGGGGAAGCGAGGGGGTCAGGCAGGCACAAAAGGCATCATTGGTGCACACACTTATCTCAAGCAAATACACAACATTGATATGATAAATATATACTGTTATAATGATACATTAATAGAACGCTGAAGTCAAATGAGTGCCTAGCGCATAATGGACAGTATTAATGAATACAGTATATTATAAAAACAGTGAAGGTCTTTGATTTCTCATCACCCCAATAATTATATGTGTGCCCACTATCACAGATAGACACCATAAAATTACTAGGATGGGACAAGGGCACCATACAGCCTACAAAGCCGGTAAAATAGTCTAGTGTATGCACACATTAGTAAAGTGCCCTGAAAGAAGAAAAAAAAAACCTTTACCCACGTTATATATGGAAGGTCCTACATTAGGAGGTTTGCAGCCAACACAGACAAAGGGCAGAAAGAAAAGGGAACCAGACAGTTTATCCCACAGGAAAAATAGTCTAGAAATCCTTAAGTCAATCATCAACACTCACATTAATGTCAACCCTCTAGGGCAGAGGTAATCAAACTGTGGGGCACGCACAAAAGGATGGTATCTTTTTCTGGACATCATAGATGTCCAGGAAAAAATATAATGCCTGCCCACTGCCCCAAATTGGACAATGTTTGGCTTGTTACCAAATTTATTTTAAAAAAAGGTCTCTAAAATGCAACATTTTTGGGATTCCAAGATGGCCGCCGGAGAGTGAAGTCGCGCTCCTCTGCGCTCTGTGCGGGGCCTACTCTAAGGTGGCAATTAAGCGGCTCTAACAAAGACATTTAATCCTTATGCCTCTCCCGGAGGCGAAACGGAGCTGCCAATAATGGGAAACGGGCAGGCAGCGGAATCTCACCCCGAGCGGGCAAAAGGCAAAGGTGTTAACGCTGACCCCGGCATTGGGAGCGCCACAAGAATTTGCTCACTGGGAGGCAGATGGCAGATATGCCCCCCAGCACTCCAAGAGGCACACTGCTGGTGGCGGAGGGCCTCCCGCCGCTCTCAGGGACAGCGATGTGAGCCGTGCCGTCTAAATGACAGTGAAGCCGGCGGCAGGTCCCAGATACAGGTTGGGACGGAAAGGAGAGTGTTCGAAAGGCCTCCAACTGAGTTGGGAAGCAGGAGAAGCAGCGGCCACAGGCGGCACTCTAGCTGGAAGCAAGGAGGCAAAGTAAGGCAGGAGCGGGGCCCAGGGAAGCACAAAGGTGGCGTGGACACTAGCAGGATTAGTGAGGCTGCGAGGTCTGGAGCGAGAGCGGAACCAGGCCCCAGCAGCATGCCACAAAGATAAGAGCTCACTGGCAGAAGTCAAGCACAGCACCCAGGATCCCCACTGAACAGCACAATACTGGGAGCAACCCTTTGGCGCAGGGCCCCCGCTGATCAGTGCCACACAGGGAACAGCCCATGGAGCCAGACAGGAAGTGACAAGGGGACAGCAAGGCACAGGAACAGTTGGGCCCTAACTGCAACCTGGAAGGAGGAGACCGAGGGGTGCCCAACGCCCAGGGGGCCCAGCGAGCCCAGAGAGCCAAGAGATAGCCTGGGAAACAGCAGAGGAATCGCAAGCACCAATGAGTCAGTGGAAGGGGTTGGCGAAGTTACAGCATAAAAGTGGAGGGGATGCCCAACACCGCAGGCAGCAGAGTACACCCGGTCAGCAGAGCCGCCCGGCAGGAGTACAAAAGGAGGTCAGAAGCAGAAGTAAATACCCCACGAGGGCTGGAGATCAGACAGTTTGTTGGCAGAGTGCCCAAGAGGACCCCACCACCCATCTCAGATGCAAAGAGGCAAAGGGAAACAGACCCCAGTAATACAGGGAGCACATGAGAACACAAAAAGGGGAAATTGGAACAGTGCTGGAGGCAACATACAGAGGAGAACACATCAAGCAAGCCATGCCAGCGGCAGAAGGGAAGAGAGGGCCTACAGGAAGACTGACATGGCACTCGGCAAAGAAGACCTTAAAAACTGCCTGAAGGACATGAAGAGGATGGCAGTGACCTTTCAGGACCAAATGACAAATTTGAAGGACAAACTAAAAAGCTCTCTGAAAGAGGTCAGGGAAGAAATCAACGCCCTCGGAGGTAGGGTGGACATAGTGGAGCAGGGACTTCTTGGAACAAATAGACACGGCAACACACATTTTGAAATCCAAGCGGAGGACCTTGAGAACCTCTAGGAGTTCAAAAATAAGAATAAAAGGCCTGGCTGAGCCCTACATGCACCCACCTTAAGTTAATAGTGCAACAGTGCGACCGTGCTGACAGGCTAAGCTCCGGAGAACATTCAAACTGCATCCACAGGGTCAGCCCCAGAAGGTCTGGTCTGGGAGACAGGCCAAGAGACGTGCTGGCTGTACTGGCCTCTTACAGAGAGAAGTAAAGGAGCCTCAGCACGGCCAGAGGACAGATGTCCATCATAAACGGATCACACGTCCTCCTGTATCAAGACGACCTGGCAGCGTCCACACTACAGAAGAGAAGGGCAATGGGCCCAGTGACGAAGGTGCTCATAGACAACAAAATTCCTTATAAATGGACATTTCCCTTTGGCCTACTGTTCTCCTGGGAAGGGAAGCAACAACGGGCCACCACATACTCCAAAGGACTTTCAATCTTGGGGTTGGATGAGGTTGCAGAACCCTCCAATAAGAATAGGCAGGGTCCGCCCGAGGAGTAGGCCCTGGATGACAGCAAATGGGAGAAGAGACCAGCTAAAAGGCTCGCTCACAAAACCGGGCAGACCAGAATGAGTGACGTGCGGTGGGGTCAGTTGTTACAAGGGGCAAGCAGGGGGGGGGGGCGGGATTCAAGAGACTAAGCTGAAACAAAGGGTAAGGGCCCAAAAAAAAGACAACGTCACGGTAGTGAATAAGCCATTAAGAATCCTCTTGCATAACCTAGGGGGCCTTAACACTGTTGAAATGGAAGAAGCTGGAAGCACAAATAAAAAGGTGTGCTGCCGACGTCGTCCTCCTAAAAGAGACATTAAAAGAGGCGACAATCCTAGATTACGCATACACCAGATCACTCAAATCTACCAGGCCAATGCCAGGAATGAAACGGCTGTGGTCCCAATAGGCCTCAAATACACCAGGAGCAAACGTAATCCGTACCATGGGCGACCTGAACGCCTGGTACAGATTCCTCCAAATCAGCCTGGGAGACATGGTGCTCACAATTGGCACTATATATGCCCCAAACACGCAACAGGAGGTGTTTGTATATCTGGTCCTGGGGAAATTGGAAGGCTTTGCCATGGGGGAGATTCTCTTGATGGGGGACTTCAACTCAACCTAGGACCCGGACAAAGATAGGGGTGGACAAGCGACCAGCAGGGGTCCTGGCCCGTCAACAACTCTCCGACATAGCACTGAAAGACCTGTGGAGAGCTAAAAAATGGGTTGTGGCAGGGTACACATGCTTCTCCCACGTTCATCAAACATTCTCTAGGATCGACTATGCATGGGGAACACCGGGGGTACTTGGGACACTGATGGAAATCAAGGTAGACCCCCCCCCATCTCCCAGTCTGATCACATTGCCATATGGGTGTATTTGAGAGGTGGGACCCCGAGAACCTTGGTCTGGTCATGGAAGATGCTGAGGGAAGTATTACAAAACACAGTATTGCAAGAATCAGCGAGAGACAAAGTTAGAACCTACTTTGAATTGAATGACACAGGGGGCTCCCCTAGGCGTAGTATGGGACGCATTTAAGGTAGTGTTCAGGGGGAAATCATTTCTATGAACTTGCAAAGGATAAAGGAGAAGGGAAGATTACAAAAGGCCATGGAGGCAGAATTGGAAAAGGCTCAAAAGGAACTAGCAGGGGGAGAAAAAAAAAACAGGGCGAACTACAGCATGCTACAAGAGAGCATGAGACAATTAGACTGCAGGCAGGGCAGAAAAATCACTCCTTAACCTGAAACAGCAATATTAGGCCAGGGCAAACAAGGCAGATAAAATGTTAGCACAACTATTGAAGCAACAGAGTAGTAAGTGCAACTCCAATGGTATCAGGTTGGTGGACGGCACGGTCTCCACAGAGTTCAGGGACATCATAGATTCCCTATCGACCGAATATACGCAGCTTTACACTTCAGAGAGACCGGAGCTACAGACCATACAGGACATCTTAGATAGGGTACAGATGCCTAAGGTGACCCAGGAAGACTGGGATTCTCTCGAAAAGGAAAGATCAGAGGAAGCGGTAGAACAAATGATTAAATGTCTCCCCAGCAACAAAGCGTTGGGCCCAGACGGATACCATGCGCTCCTCTATAAAAGCTAAGCAAAGACCTCATGCCATTCCTTACGAAGTTATACAATTCCTTCCGGCAAATGGGGGGGGAATAACATGCTCTATGTCGGAAGCGAAGGTGGTCCTTTTCAGGAAACTGAATAAAGACCTAACATGCTGCGGATTGGGGTTGTTTTACCGTGGTGGAAAGGTCTGCGATGGAAATGACTGCATGAGAAATGTACGATGTACATAAATGTTCATACATTTCTCATGCGGACATCCATTGTAAAACAACCCCAGACCTAACCCCTGCCCACACCGCCCAGCCCCCTACTTACCTTTCAGCTCAAAGCGCTGCATCCCTGCGACGCTGGTTCCCTTTCACTTCTGTGATCAGGAACTGGTGCCGCAGGGTCCTTTTCTTTGGGTCGGGCAGCAGCGGGGGGTGTCCACTGCAACCCCTGCTCACTACACTGGAGTATAGTGAGCGGGGTGTTGCGGGTACACCCCCTCAGCCTTTTTTTTTTAAACCTACCCCACCAAAATATACATACCACAAAAGGTTCAAACCTTTTGTAGTTCGAACTTTTGGTGGTATGCATTTTAGGTGTTTTGGTGGGATGGTAAATTTGATTGTCATTTCGGTCAATTTCCATGCTGCGGCTCATATCAACCAATAGCGCTGCTGAACTTAGATGCCAATATATACACGAGGATCCAGGCGACTAACGCTCACCTGGTATCCACGGGGACGTCACTCAGCCTGTTCTGACCTCTTACAACCTCTAACCCTTCCCTGGAGGCTATTCGACTGGAGACTGGGCCTGAAACACAGGATTGGTAGAGTTTAACTCCCTTTTGTCTCTGTGTGCTTAAACCCCTTCTTCCCCGGGGTCCAACCCTTCCCTTTGATCCAGAGCTCACCTTGTTTTCTTGGATAGTGTGCTCTCCATCCTGCTTTCAGCGCAGGGGCGCGTTGATTGATGTGGGCTTGTTGCTGCCTAGTTACTTCACTGGCAAGAGTCAGACAGGTAAGTATAATGAGTCATTTCAACAGTTCTCTTAACTTCGTTCCTTTCCTTCCTTAGATGATGGCCGGCGTCCGAGGATAGCGGCGTGCTGCTGAGATGAGTAACGCTGAAGGTGAGAGAGCACGATGCACCCCTTATGTATTTGCATTGAACTGAGTTCTTTTTCTGTGTCTTAGGTGCCGCGACGTGTTCAGCGTGGATGCCGGTTATGAACAACAAACGCAGTGGGTAAGCGCGGTATGCAGCGCCTCCAGATGTTTCCACGCTAACCTGGAGTGTCTTTTCCCTCTTGCAGATGGATGAGACGTTCCGGAGACAAGAGTTCCCCCAGAGAGGCTGGGATTCAGGTAAGCGTTTGAAGCTCGTACAGTATTTAAAATAAGCGAAGATTTGCAGAATGCTTACTAATGCCTTTTTTCTGTTCTTTTCCCTTTTCCTTAGGAGGCGGTGTGCCGGGATGGGAATGACACTGCCGAAGATGCCCAAACAGAAGGAGCGATGAATGATGGGCAAAAGCGCTGCTAGGTAAGGCTGTTCCCAACGGTGTTCTTGTTCTTGCAGGAGCTGAGCGCAGAAGAAAGATGCAGGCCTACTGGAGACCGATCCGAACACGGTGAGTGTCACGCTGCAGGTGCAGAAAACGCAAAGCAGGTTTCTCAGCCTGGGTGTGGCTTAAATAGTCTCTGGATAGCCCAGGTGTCTCTGGGCTGAACCACACCCAAAAGACTAGACCGCACATGCAGTTCTGGGAACCAAAATATATGGGGGCATCCATCTTGTCCCCATCAATGCACTACAAGTCCAATCCCCAATGTTATCCTATGGGAGTGAGTGAGTCTGGTGCCACAAGTGCCAAGTCTGACTCCAAGTGGGTCTTTGGAGGGATGGAGAGGCCCTTGAGGGCCATTTAGGTGATCGTGGCCTGGCTCCAGCCGGACATCTTGGAGGGCTGGGGACATGAGGGGCAGGAATCATGACAGTGACTAGATCAAAGAAGATTCTGCTAACTGTGATAGATCAAGATCAGTCAGGTTTCATCTTCGGGAGGCAGACATGGGATAACAAAAGAAAGGTCATACACCTGATAGAGAAGGCAGAGAAACAGACCCCAGCGGTCCTGATATCCCTAGATTTCAAAAAGGCTTTTGACAGGGTGGAATGGCCATACCTGTTCCAGGTAAGGAAACATATGGGGTTCGGGCCAAATTTGAGGCTATCAATGAGGCTATCCATCAACACATATCGGACACCATACGAATTGAGCGTGGCACAAGGCAGGGATGCCCGCTGTCCCCACACCTATATGCAATCTACCTAGAACCACTCTTCGCCTCGACTAGAACATAAACAGGTATCCCTTTCTAGGGGTGGCAGGGGGGGGAGATAATCTGTGCACCCAAGACAGCAGCATATGCAGAAGACATGCTGATGACATTAGTAAATCCAGAAACCTCAATCCCAGCCTTTTGGGGAATAAGAAATATCTTGGGCTCAAAATAAATATGACCAGGTCAGAAGTCCTAAAACTGGGCCTAACAAGAGAACAATTGACGGACATGCACAGGTGCTCCCCCTTCAGAATGGCTGTGGGTAGTATATCATACCTAGGGGTAGAACTGACAGATATCAACTCTGCTATTTACTTTCGAACGCAGCACTGCGAGCGCTGCTCTTGCTGCCTGGCCGCTTCCTGGAGGGGGCGGGGCCTACTACCATCACGTGACGGATCACGTGATCACCTCACTCCTCATATTGCCGGCACAACCACCCTTGCGGCGTTAAGCCCTGGAGGCAGTAAGGGCTGGAGCCGCTGTTTGGCTGTGAGTACTGTGGTCTACGTCCATCTTAAGCTACCAGGGAACGGGGTGGAGAGTCGGACTCTGGCAGCTCCATTAGCCGCCGGGCGTTCCCAACCCTGCAACTGAGTGTTTACTTCAAACTCATTTCCCAATTGTGGATATATTAGATGTTTTTAAACTGACAAAACCAGAATTATATCAGAGGTTTCGAGCTGTTTTTCCCTCCGGTTTTAACGTAAATACATTCCTTTTGGCACTATTATAGTATAGAAGGTCTTGGTTTTTATATTAGTCCTGTTCCCAGCCTTTTTTTATAAAAATAAAAAAAAAAAAATTGGGTGTTTCGCACTTTAGAGGTTACGAGCTGTTCTTCCCTCAGGGTGTTCTTTTTCTCTTCTCTAATATCTTTTAATACATCTCTTTTCTGGTCTTCTTTCTTTTTTATAATATGCCCGCACTCAGAAGCAGGTTTGAAACTGCTGAGAGTCAAGCTATTAAGATAGCAGAGGACCAATCAGGCTCTCTGACTCATCGTGAGGCGCTCAATAGTATTGACCACATTGAAAATATGGCTGCCTCGATTTCATTGGTTGAGAATAGCAATGAAAATTCAAATATTAGACCGGAAGGGAGCCCGAAGGGACATCCCACCATAGATCCTGCAATTTTGAATGTTGTAACGTTGACTGAAGCAAATGTGGACATACCAGACAGAGGATATGGGGGCAAATAGGGACATACCAGACTCTAGACAGGAACTCACAGATGAGGAATGTCTTCAACAAAGTCAAATTGATACTAAAAGGGTAGTCAGGTATCATGCGTTCACCCCTCTTCAGAAGAGGATCATTACTTGGAAATTACAGGCAGGAGATAAACAATGCTTGGAGTCTCCGATATGGAAGGGGAAACAACCCGGTGGAACTCTGCAATTCACCCATATTTCGCCGGCAACATTTATTTTTGGGAAGGATAATAATGATAAGGTGCAGAAGTACCTCGATTCTCCTCAGTCGGGGAGCTCTAAGCAGGCGGGTGGGAGGGACCAATCTAAAGAGACCCCCATCTGCTCTAAGTATAATCTCAACCAGCCCATTGGAGAGAGTGATTTGGATGATTCCTTTTTTACTACGGCAGATGCTACAGGTCATCTGCTGAAAGAAATAGTTGATTTAGAGATACCAATAGGTAGATTTTTGTCCAAAGACAAGGGGTTGAGGAGCTTATCAGAGGGTGCGCCACTTGATTTACTCTCACAAAATAGAAATACGCCTACAATGTGGAAACAACAAGAGGGTAAACATCTATCCCCTATTAGACCGATCATAAAGACACTTATACCATCCATACACTAAGACTAGGCATACCCAAACAGATATGGAAAGGAATGACTTGCCCATAACTGTAGATAAAGCTATCGATCCTCAGCAAACCATATTGGAAAATCTTGGGGTAGCCGAAGATAAACAGGAGTCTCCGGGTCTGAGAAGGGAGGAGAGAGGAGATCACCTGATACCACTTTTATCCAATCTACACATTAGTTTGAACTTGGCCTTGAAAACCCTAGGTGAATCCCAAGAGACGATTGGGTGCTCTTTGGTAGGACAACAAGCGGCTTTCAACCAATTGGTGACTCGTCTGGCTTTCTTAGAGGGTATAGTGGAGGTTAAGAACCTTAACGAACAGACTACTAAAGAAAAGAGTCTATCTGAAAAATACAGAGAGGAACTAGATTCTAGGTTAATGAACATGGACGCTAAGATTACTACTCTGTTGGAAGTTATGCTGACAGGAGATCGCCCCACCACGTCAAATATGGTGGCAGAGGATCGAGCCTCCTGGGGAATAGGAGATAATAAAATCAATAACGAAAACTATGGGAAGGAACTGTGCTGTCCAGATAGTCTTTCGGTCCTTCTGGATGCCATAATTATGGCAACAGAAGGGCCCATTCAGGAACAGGACAGTGAAAAGTCCAGCCCTCAGATGCAGGTGAGAGAAACGATAAAAGAGGGGGAATGTTTAAACATTAGTAGTGAGGGCTCAATAATCTCCCAACATAATTCTTCAAAAAAAGGACAAAAATGTAAACAAAATACAAATTACAGAGAGGAACAATTAGCAGTTCAGGTATTAGAAATAGGTTCTAATATGAATAATGATGTACCTGCTCCAGTTATTAGCTCGAACTACAATATAAATGAGATGCCCCAATCCCCTGTCGGTAGACGAAAAAAGACAAAAAAGCAGTCTATGATGCCCAAAAAAAGCAAAAATATGCCTAATACAAAAATTAAAGGCAGAAATGCGAATCTTAAAGGTATTAGAAATATCCCGGCTCAGGAAGAGCCTGATGATAGGGGGAACCACAAGGTATCTAATAAAGAAGATGGTCAGGTTTGGGGGGAACCTAGTATTAAAGACTCCCTGCCCAGGGGGGAAATCAATACTGACCTAAATACAGAGGAGAATAATATACTAAAAGTTGGTCTGGAGCGCATACAAACTAAACAAACAAAGATGACAGCCTTCGGTAAAATAATTAGTACCAAACATGCTAGAACATCCGTAGGTACACAACAAATTGGGCACCCTATTACTTCTCAAGAAATTCCAGCAGTAGCATCTCCCAGTACTTCCCCCCCCTTACAAGGACCGATGGTGTCAGTTGAGAAGGGGACTGAATTTACTAGTAATAATACGAGAGATACCCTCCAAGATACATATCTATCCAAAACCCAAGAATCTTGAGGAAAGGCTGTGTTTAAATCTAGTACTGACCATATAATGAAGCAATCGAGTCTGGTCGAGCACCCTATAAAGATCGGTACAGGGAAGATACTGGGTTGGATCAATAATAATGATACAGATTCGCAGGTTTACTTAAATAGAACTTACCTTTTAAGTCTGTTTAAAAAGATTCCCTTATTACGAGCAATAACAACTGATGACATAGATTCCATCTCTCTACCTAATCATAATAACCATCGTATGGTAAGTTGTTTTCATTCAGCGATGGTAGCAGATATGGTACGTGCTCAAGAAAAGAATCTCACCTCTTTGGGTTATGATCTAACTACGCTAGCAGATGACAAAGAGGTTGATAAGTTTCTTCAATATAAGGAAACAGATAACGACCAAATTCAACAAACCTCACAATCAGGCAATAATAAATTAGAAAACTTGGGTCCAGGGTTGGCACTAATTTCTAGCCTTCTAAATAGTGGCCAGGATTGGTCATGGTTACAGCCAGCACTTAAAACCTTGGAGATATTCAGACAAGATAGCGGGCGTTCCTAACAGTTCTAATATAGATGTGATTTCCTGGAATTCATGCGGGGGAGCTCACCTTGATATGTTTTTGAATAAAAGGGATAGCTATGTGCGCCCCCGTATTTATTTTTTTCAGGAAACCATGATGTTGTCTGATATACATATAGAAGGTTTCTATACTTTTTCTTCTTTAGAATCGCGTGGACCTTTGAGGAGACCTAGTGGTGGTCTGATTATTGCTATTGATCGTAATCTGGGGTTTTATGGGGAGGTGATCTTTAGGAGTGAGTGGCTTTTGGGCATCATTCTCACTTCAGAGCATAGGGTTGAACCGATTCTCTTGCTGAATCTCTATTGGAACCCGTTAAAAGTGGGAATGGATGAAGTGGAAGATACTCTGAATATGATTCTGGGAGGATGGTTCGAGAAAGGGTTTGGCAATCGCATTATCTTGGTAGGGGATTTCAACTCGGCCTGCGCCGAGGGCTCCTCACTAAATGAAAGGGGGGTGATTCCCAGACTGTTCCCTCCACATATTAAAAGAGGCATACGGTGGGATAATTATCTCGATCATTGGGACCTGGGTCTTTTAGATCATGCTTGGGATTGGGACTTACCAAAATTTACTTGGAAAAGAGGAAGTAATAAGTCTAGAATCGACTTTTTCTATGTTTCAAATAGCTGGAAGCAAGCTTGTGGAAAGTTGACACTTATGGAGGTGGAATTGGGTGATCATATTCCCTTATGTTTTTCTCTTTCCATTCCAAATGTGGGTAATTATATTAATCCCTCGCTGTGTGGTCTAAAGGCTGGAAATAATGGGAGAAGGGTTGTATGGAATAAGAAAATAATTATGAAATTTAATAACCTGGTTTTGGGTCTCCTATCCAGAAGGTCGCCTCATATTACTAGTGGTGAAGATTTAGATCTGGGAGGATTCTACTACAATACTATATTGTCATGTGTCTATAAAATTAGTAGCACCAGCGATAGGGAGGTCACAAAACCTAGGATGAGGGTGGGTGACCCCAGAATCCAAACCTCTAAGCGTAACAAATATAGTGAAATCAAAGCTTTGAAGAAAATGCCCATTCCCTTCTCCGAATTTCAGCTTAGAAAGAAAAAAATTATATTGAAACATAAAAATCTGATCAAATCACTGAGAATGGATCAATATTATGAAGCACACCAATTGATGCAATCTTTGTAAGGGCAGAGATGTTAAATTTTGGGCAACTATTAATTCTATGCTTATGCCTGCAAAAGACAAACTTGATTGCCCGATCCAAGCAGAAGTGTGGAGTGCTTTTTATAAGCAAAAGTTTGCTTTACCTGTTGACCTCACAAGAGTACAGGACCTGGATTTAGGTCCCCCCGTGGTGGAAGACTGTGGGTGGGATTTAGAGGACATCAAATGGGCCATTAACAAACTTAAACCTTCTAGAGCACCCGGCCCGGATGGCATTCCACCGTTCGTCATAAAGACATCCCCTGGAATATGGGCTGATTTGCTCAAACCAATATTTGATGATATTTTCAAAAACCATACTATTCCTAAAACCTGGGCCCAGAGTATTATTGTCCCTATATTTAAAAAAGGGGACGTCCTTAATCCCCAGAATTATAGACCTATAGCCCTTTTAGATGCAGCTAGTAAGGTCTTTGGCATTCTTCTTTTAAGGGATATTAATAAATTTACTAGAAGGAATGTCTGCTTCAGTAAATTTCAGGTTGGCTTTAGAGAAGGTTTGGGAACAGACTTGAACGGAAATATTTTGGCTCACTTAAGAGACACAGTCCATCAAACTAAAATGGGTGAAGTCTATATGGCTTCCTTGGATCTCTCTAACGCCTTTGACGGGGTCATTAGAGATAGATTGTGGTCCAAAATGTTAGCAATGAATTTTCCACGCAAGACTGTTCAACTCTTGGCTCTATTGCATAGAAACACCTCTGTCAGGGTGCGCTTATCTTATGAAGGCTTCCTTTCAGATCCCATTGAGACTGAGGTGGGGGTTAAGCAGGGCTGTTCACTTGCACCCACGCTCTTCAACCTGTACGTCAGCGATGTGGAGGATATGTGGCAGGGTCCTTCCATCGCTCCCGTTAGGATGGGAAGTTTGGTTATTGAGTGGATGGCCTTTGCGGATGATTTCATTCTTTTCGATCGGACCCCACGGGGTCTCCGTAGAAGGATGGATATTTTCTACCAATATGCTATGATGAATAATCTTTCCCCCAATGCATCTAAATCTCGAACGATTGTAATCTCTAAGAAGAGAGTTGTCAAATCTTATGTTTGGAAGATGGGGGACAACCCTGTGGAACAAGTGCAGGCTATAACATATTTGGGCTATAATTTCTCTAACAACTCTAGTCTAAAGAGGTGGAAATTGGGTCTCGCAGAAAAAGCATCTAAATTAAAAACTCAAATGAAATTTTTCAGGGTTCGAGTATGTAAATTTTCGCTCCTACCCATTAGACGCTTCTACCTAGCTAAATGTGAGCCGGTTTTCTTATATGGTCTGGATATCTGTACCAAGGATATGAGTTCCTATTTAAATGTGGTTCAGGGAAAACTATGGAAGGAAGTAATGGGCCTTTCCTTGGCAATCCCTAATGCCATTATCCGGCACGAATTATGTCTTGTCTCACTTAAAGCCAGATATTTGTGGAGACAGCTTTCCTTTTTTAGAAAAATGAACGATCCTCTTAAGAATACCCTTTACGAGTTGTTGAATAGGGTGATTAAATCTGGGTCAGTTCAATCAAGGGATTTAGTGACAGAATGAATTCTCTGCTATCTATTTTGGGCTCTAGTTCAGACGACTTGGTGCAACGACCCGGCCTAGTTAAGAAATTGTTATTCAAGGCGGATTGGGTGGATACAGTCAATAAAATAGAGTCCTATGCAACTTATAAAGAATATGCTAAATTTGTACATGCAAGGGAATGTATCCCCATTTACTTGCTTAGATTCCCTTGCTACAGGGCGAGAACCACATTTATGCGTTTCAGACTCAATCAGATGCCGACCCTAGAAAGAATTCATTATTGTATACATAAAGAAAAGGTGCCTAATTATACTTTACTTTGTCTTACATGTCGTTTCTGTGGAGAAACTGACATGCTAGAAACTCTCAAGCACCTCGTCTTAACATGTGTCCATTTTGGGTTGAAACAAGCTCTATTCCTCACCGACAGATTTGATGAGGATTTAGAAATGTCGAAAAATTTGTTCTGGAGTCGCTGTATGTGGGGAGCTAATATTTCTCTGATTCTGGCATTGAACTCATTGCTCCAAAATATAATGGAGGAATTGGAAGCCAGAAATAGAGAATTGTTTGTGTAGGTAAATATAGGATACTAATGGGTAATGATATTAACAAGGCGTATAATTACTATGTAATGTGTTTTTAGGGCTGAGAAGGAATTTTTTTAAGAATTTTTTAAGAATGTTTTTAAGAATTTTGTATAATGTTGATGTCTTTGATGTTTTAGATGAAATTTCTTGCTGTGTTTCTTCTTTTGTATGGTATGATAACCATCTTCTGTGTTAGTGTGTTCACACATGCTTATGTATTGGTAGTATGAAAGGTAACAATGTGTTTTCTTTTTCCTATTTCTTCGCTTGTGGCATATGTTGTATAAGGTTTTATGCAAACTAATAATACAACAATAAAAATAATAAAAAAAAAAAAATTAAGATATCAACTCTTCATAAGGCCAACTACCCAGAGTTAATAAGGAAAGTCTGAGAAGACTGAGTTGCCCCCCCCCTCCGTATCTCCTGGCTGGGGCGCATAACTAAAGTGAAAATGGTGATTCTCCCCAGACTCTAATACACATTTCAGACACTCCCAATTGCAATCCGCAGACATTCTTTAAGACACTGAATAAAATGATATCGAAATTCGTCTGACAGATTAAACGCCCAGGGTCGCTTTGGATTTGCTCATGACTCAAACAAAAAGGCGCGTTGGTTTACCAAATTTACATAGATACTATGAAGCGGCCCAATTGAGAGTGGTGCGGGAGTGGTTGACGGAAAGCATGGAAAAGGTTTGGGCAAGGCGATGGCTGGCTGCCCACTGGCAGGGTTATTATGGCTACCAGGGAAAGATAGGCCCCAAAGCGCCAGACACTGTACGGTCCTCCGGACAACATGCAACATATGGGATAGATGGATGAAAAGGGGTTACCTCTCAACATGCCCCTCCCCATTTACCCCTCTGGGGTAAACAGGGGTGCACTAAGATCAGGGACATGGTGTCGGAAGATGAGGTAGAGACATCTGAAGAGTGCAAAGCCCATATGGGAGTGAAAGAAACAGACAGACATCAATATACACAGCTAAGACACTGGTTAAGGCAGTCAGAAATACCCAGTGCAGCAACCAGACAGCTGATGGAATTTGAAAGATATATAACCACTCACTCGGGTGAGAAGAGTTTTACCTTGAGCATATATTCGATCCTTCTGAGATGCGCAGCGCAGGAGGATTGGCCGTACCAGGCAGCTTGGGAGAGAGCAGGAACGGATGTTCCACGGGAACAGTGTAAGAGCTATGGATAAACATCCCGAAGTTGACCAGGTCTATACAACTACAGGTGGCCTGGTATAAGAGGATGCTAAAATGGCACTGTACGCCCAATAAACTGCACAAAATGTACAAAAGGGTTTCCCCAGGAGTGGAGGGGCTGCAAGGGTTTAGGGTACTGGAGGCACATATGGTGGGACTGCCCCAAGATAAAGAAATTCTGGGAGAAGGTGAAGGGTCAGATAACAAATATGATGCCATAATTGCATTTCCTTTCCCTTGGGAAGAACGTATGCGTGCTGTTGGACCCCGAACAATACACAATTTCGAAACCCCAAAAGAAAGCCCCGATGACGCTTCTGATAACAGCGTGGCTAGTGAAAGCAAAGAACTTGAAACAAAACAAAACAAAAAAAACAAAAACAGAAATAAAACAAACTCTGGGTTGTGGCAATGGAATGGACCACATACCGAATACAAGGGGATGTAGACACGTTTTGGGGAGATTGGGATGAGGTGTTGGCCTACCTAAAAAGCAAATCTATGCAACAATGGTGCCCACAGAACTGGAGGATACTGGATTTAAGGTGAAGCATGTATGAAAACAACCGGACCCCAGGAACTGAGGGTTACAAGAACGCTCACACGACTATGTTGGCGAAGGCATTGCGCAAACCGGGGTGGGGGGGGCGAGTTCACGGAGCAAATGTTACAAAAATACGTTTTAAATGCAACATTTTAACCCATTATTTTAAAGATTTCCTGAGGGTAGAACCCTTCCGACCCCCCTTGATTGGTTTGGGGTCCCTTTTCTGCGCTCAGTCGCTATGGCATATGCGGGGGAAAGATTTATGCCCCTCCACAAAAACAAAACAAAAAATAATTATTCACCAGCTGCCACTGCCCCTGGGACTCTGCTGGGAGTAGGGTGGGGACAGCTCGGACTGCGGTGGGAGCCGGGTGGGGGCCATGGTATGGGGAACCATGGGCTAGTGGTGGAGATCCCAGTGTCTGCAGAGCGATGGGGGAGAGCCCAGGGACTAGGCCGAGTAATATGAGGGAGCTCAGAGACTGATGGGGAGTAGGTGGGGGAGCCCAGGGACTACACTGGGAGTAGAGTGCAGTGACAGCACGGAAATGTTCATAGCCATTTGTCATTTGGGGGGGGCTGGCCTGCCCATATTTTGCTCGGGGGGCCCAGGCCAAAAATGTTTGAAGACCACTGCGGTATTCAAACTGTGGGGTGCGCCCCCACAGGGGGGTGGGCTCGGATGCACCCCGGGGGAGCAGTGAGAGCCCAGCATGAAATGTGTAAAAAATAAAAAATAAATTTCAAAAAGAGAACATTTAGATTGGAAGAAATGAGCAGGGGCGGCTCACATGGTCGGGCTGAAGCATGAAACTGTCTGACAGAAATGAAAAAGTGGCCCAAAGTTGTAAATGGATATTCATTCCTTTTTTTTTTTTTGGTTAAAAAAACCTTTACAAAATAAGTCCACATAACAAGAACATTTACAATTTTTCATCATCAAAAAACTTTTAGACAAACCAAATCAATTAAAGCAACCGTAACAATAAATCAATAAATACAATACAATAAATACAATTATTCACAATCATATTTCTTAAGTTCATATAATGCAGTCCCCAATAACTAAAATTTCAAGAAAGAGGAGACCATTCCTTCAATTGCAACTATATCATCCTCAGACTTTAAAAACATAATAGTATGTTGGTTCGGATAATAGCAAAAATAAAACACAAAACTCAATCCACAACAATTTATAATCAGCACTTTAAGCATTTTGGCATCAATCCAATTCTAATCCCAAGGTAGCCACTTACTGATAAGTAATTTTCTTTCTAATAATGTCAAAAAGTGAATTAAACACAAAATACGTTTTTGACTCCTGCCCCACATGCATCTTTGCCATAAAATCTCCCTGCTCAAAGCAAATCCGGAGCCAAGATACTCTCCAAACAGCTTTCCTGTCAGGTTCAAAATTAACACAGTAAACAGTCAGATGTTTCAATGATTCTTGGATATTATTGATGTTGCAGAATCTACAGTCCCCATTCTTATTCTTATTTTTGAACTGTTTCCAATTCATCAGAATATTCATTCCTTTATTCACAGACTGTTTCAATAGTACCCAAGGGGGTGCTCGAGTTAAAATGCAAGTAAATTGTGACATTTAAAGAATATTTATTCAGCAGCAATGGTCAAAATTACTAACTGCATAGTGAAGTAACTCATCAAATTGGCCTACATTTGCCAAAAAGGTGACCCATTTTGACTGGCCCACACTAGCATTCTTGGTACAGGCATTGCCCTATGGGACAGTCCGAGTGTCAGCTCATCTATAATGGCGAGAAGGTGCCCATCCAGTGGCCACTTTGCCCATTATGGAGGAGCTAAGGAGGCAGCCCAGTGAAACAGTGAGCACTCCCTCAGCTGCTTGTTTCCAGAAGAGGGAGTGCTCCTGGGCTGGCTGAACCGTCAAAGGGAAACACTATTTCCCTTTGACAGTGCAGTTCCCCAGCCGTACATGCTCACTGAGCCATGCAAGGCTGGGGCGTTGTGCTTTGCCAGCATTACATAGCCCATTGGAAATGTTGGCTGGGGCACTGCATGTCTGTATGTGCGAGGGGGAGCTCCTGCACCACATCGCACATACGGACAGAGCAGTCTGGAGCAGGGCATTTCAGCACCCACATGCAAGCCAATGCAGAAGGTGTGAGTGTAGGGGGGTGCGAGTAGGCGAGTAGGGGGGTGCGAGTAGGGGGGTGCGAGTAGGGGGGGTGAAGGTGTGTGTGTGTGTGTGTGAGTGAAGGTGTGTGTGTGAAAGTGAAGGTGTGTGAAAGTGAAGGTGTGTGAGTGAAGGTGTGTGTGTGTGTGTGAGAGAAGGTGTGTGTGTGATCTGCCTAAATGCCTTTGTTGCACAATCCCCCTACCCACCTGCCAAAATCAGCTCTCCTTCTGAGGCGCTGTGGAGCCCAGGGGACAGGGATTGTATTTTTTTCTATCAGAGATGTCCATTAAAAAATGCCATGCTCTCCCCATTGGCACCCCAGCGCCTTGCATACACACAATCATGTTGATTGTGTTGGGGACAGAGATGGTATCTTTTTACTGGACTTCTATCATACATGTCCAATAAGAAAAAAAGTTATGCCTGCCCCCTGGGCCCACCAGCACCAATAGAAAACGGTTTATCCATTGATCCTTTTTTTTTTGTTTTTTAAAGTATGCTCTATAATGCAATGATAATATAATATTCGCGGGGGTTGGGGGGAATATACTATTACCAACAAATTTAACTGGGACGAGGAGACTGGAAGAAGACACGCCGAAGCAGAGGCATAGAGACGTGGAGTTAATGAGAGCCACGGCAACCATGAGCATGAAAACTGCCCTCGGGTCCGGTGCCTGCTGGGCCTAGAGACCCAAGCTACTCCTCACTGATGAGGCCCAACAACGCCATGTCATGTCATGGGATGGTTGTGGTCTCGTGCAGAAGGGAAGTGACTAAGCAGTTTGGGCTGGACTGCCTCTTTTTGGGTGGGACCAAGTCAGATTTGCATATGGTCTTTCCCCTTTAGTAATGGCTTGGCAGGCGAAGAACAATGGTCTACAAGGTTGCCCAATGGAATGCCAGAGATTAAGGTTAATTCTAAACCTTCCACCCATCAACTCTAGTTTTGCCATCAGTCCAGATAAGCATGACCTTGCTCCTGCTTGTAATGGTGCTGACAGATTTTGCTTGTGTAACTAAAGTAGAAGGGGCAGAATGCCCTGTGATTGCACACCAACAGATGCGGTCCTATGTGATGAGGTTAGCAATCTGGTATTGAATAGAGGGGATTTGTAGCCACTTCCCCGGCTTAGTGTTTTAGCCCGCATTTGCGCTGTGATTTTAGCATGGTTATATTTTATTGATCTATTTTTTAAATTTGTTCTTATAGTTTGAAAACTGAGTGTAGATTTGAAGGCCGCGAGATAGTCTAGAGCCAGCGATTGGATTCCGCTTCGCTGCAGAGTCCTTTAAAGGAGACTACAAGCCCCGGTAGCCCTGGAGTTTGAGCCCATTCAAATGTGCAAATAAGGCACAAGAGCGCCGGTGCAAGATCTCGGTATATGGCGGTCCGTGAAGGACGGGAAGACGCAGAAGGTACGCCCGCTCTATTTACTGATCTGTAAAGGAACTATCTAACCAAGAATATGGGTATGCATGAGGTATTGAAAGCTAGCGAGGCTGCTAGGGCTAAATTAGATAATATTGAAACATTTGCAACACGCCATAGTATTGTAATGCAAACACGGCAAATAAATGATGCCCCTCCACCACCACCTGAACCTACTAACATTCCTTAACCTCTCGTTTCTCGGGCTTGAATTATTCCTGTGAGGTTGCTTTCAAGGCCCACATGGATATCAAGCCCACAGTTAAACTATGGGCTAAGACGATTGGAAGGAGGAAATGTCAGAATAAAACACCTATTCAGTATGATAATGTCTGTTAATTAAAAAGTTGAGAGAAAGAATGGAAACAAGGACACTAGCATGGCCTGCGCTGCACGGTGCCTCAAATGGTTACTACTAAACACTAGATCCCAGTTAAAATATGCTACAGAAGTAGCATCATATATCAGTAGCCAAGACATTGATATATGTGCCATTAAAGAAACATGGAGTTACGAGGCAGCTGGGCCGACACTAACACTAGCCATTCCAGAAGGTTATAGTATGGTACAGCAATATAGAGCTATGGGAAAAGGAGGCGGGCTGGCATTTATATATAAATCTAGCCTGGATGTGTGGGAAGGAGAATCCATCACTAGTGAAGGGATCGAGATTAAACATTAAAGTCAGGACAAATGCTCAATCTACTGTAAATATGTTGCTAATCTATAGACCCTCCCACCCCTATGCTGGATTTTGCTAGCTAACTATGCAACATTCTATTGCCACTGTTGAAGGTGAACACCAGGGCAATTCTATGACAAGACCGGAGGCGAGCATTATGCTTTAAACTCCTTTAATACTGCCAATCACAGCATTTCAAAACATAAAAATCAAAACCATATTTCTTTTTTTTTTTTCCTTCAACTTCACAAGAAGAAATTTAACTCAAACCAAGTAGAGCTTTACATAACTCGCTCTGTAGTGAACCTACAACTTCCAAGAGGTTCTAGGGGTTCAGTAGTCCTAGCCTCGCTCTCATCCTCCAATGAGTAAGTCCCTGAAGGTATAAGACAGTCTACACTCCGGGTCCCTTCCTCTTCTTTTTTGCTGCCATTCTCAGCTAAGTACCCCACAATGATTGTTTGGCTTCGAAGCTTAAGAGCGTCATATTTTTCAGTCGTTTATGAGAAGTGTATGTAAATTCAATGCAAGATTGATGGTTACATGCAGCCACGTGCTATAATTTAAGAGTGTAGGGTGAACGGCGCGCGCTCTCGTTGTATTATTTTGGAATCCTACCGCTTTAGTTAGGTAGTAGTAAGATCCTGCTAGCGTTATTGCTCGCATTTGGGTTCCATTCAGTTGATGCTGTTTCTGTTCTTTCGATCTCCAGTCAGCAGCGCCTAAAGACGGCTGCGGAGACAGTCGCACGGCATTCTGAGCATGCGCAATGGGGTAGTAGAGTCTTCTAACGGTAACGAACATTCATAGAAGACACGGAGCATCTCAGAGAGTTTAAATACCGCACAGGCTTCGAGCTATTTCTGCTCACGAGGGCAGGCGAAAAGAATATCAAGAGCGTGGATATATTAAAAAAAAAAAATCCTCTTATCTTCCCATTGCGCTCAAGGGAGAAGGTTTCAGGATTCTCTCCTTTGACTTGAAGGCATACATTTTAAAGCGCACACACACTTCTGCTTGGGAAGTGTATTCTCCATTCTAAAGACTAAAATGGCCTCAGACAGAGGTGAGGAGTACTGGGAATAATACGAGGAGCAGGATGCAGAGCTCCAAGAAGAGCTTGATCTATCTTAGTTTTAAGAAAGTCTTAGGGGACTCCCTGATTAAAGCAGTGGCACAGGGGGTTCAGCCTATTCAAGAGAGACTACAAGTTCTCGAGAATCTTTTGGACACAAAAGCTGGCTTACTTGACGATCCAGGTGAGGGGACCTCCACCAACACTATTGAGAAGACGAATAGGGGGTGTGAAGCTGCCCGGAAGAGGAAGCACTCTTCTACCCCCCCCAGGCTCTATAAAGGGGATGAGAGAGAAGCCCCAGGAGGCAGCTGATGTGTTCCTCAGACTGAAGAAAGCTTTCCTGTCCAAATCAGCGGTGCCCAGCCTCCCACACCAGACCTCAGGGGTGAATAATATGGGGGAAACAGTCTCATCATTAGAGGAGTTCGACCAAGAGGAGGAAGGGGAGAGACTAAGCATTGACGACGTACCAGATAAGGTGACAGGTACGGGAAAAGCCAGCATAGTGCAGAGTACCCCTGATAATCATGAGGATGAGGATTAGGATATGTCAGATATGTTTGAGCCAGAGGCGATCAGACATCCACGGTCCACGAAGTAGATCCCATCGCCAAGGGTGGCGGTGTATATGGCTCAAAGAATTAGGAAACCCTTAGAGAAAGACGTCAGATTTCGCCTCAAATCTGAATGCCCAAGGCCAGAGCTTAGTGTCAAAGTATCCGAGACTTCTGACTTGGACCCAAAGATGCTCTTATTCATTTCGAAAGCAAGTAAAGACTTATGTAAAGGCATGGATCGCTCTTGGCGCTCTTGCCAGGATAAAGTACTGGCCCTGACAGGTCCCATAGCGAAAGTATGGACCTTGCTGAAAGAGCCAAAGATACGGGGGAACCGATAGACCCATCCATTCTAGCAGGTTGGGCACAACGTGCCGTATGCTTGCTAGGTAATGCTAATTCAGCCATTTCAGCAGAGCGGAAGAGGTCAATGCTCCTCAAGATAGACGCAAAGCTGGGCGATCTAGCCTCTTATGAGGCAGGTAGGGCGCCCAAGGCCTACTCTTTGGGGACACCTTCGTAAAGGAGATGAGCAGATTTGTGGGTGCATATACAGCTTTGGAGAAGGCTCAGGCCTCAATCAAGAAAGTGTTTCCTGGACGGGTTTTTGCTGGGGCCGGTCGATTCAGAGGCCGTTCGACCGGCCGCTTCAACGCGAATAGAAGGCCACAAGGACCAAGGGCACGATATTGGGAGTCGCGCCAACAAGACGCATTTTTCCTGAACAGAGGTAGAAGCTTCAGAGGGAGAAGAGGCAGAGGGAGAAGAGGCAGAGGCTACTTCAGGCATCAACATGCCAATTCAGGTGAGAAAGCGCAGTGCGTTATAACCGCCAGTAGGGGGCAGGACCTTGCAATTTATAGACAACTGGCGCAAGCTTTCATCAGACGTTTAGGTACTTCAGACAGCCCAGAGCTGTCAGCTAGATTTTCTGGGGTCGCCCTTGCAGCTAAACCTGCCCCCGAGGATGCGTTGTGCAGTAGAAGAGAAAGGTCTATTAGACAAGGAGATTCAGGCGTTAGCAGAAAAGCACGCGATAGAGAGCGCAGCCACACTCAATAGGTTTCTTGAGCAACTTGTTTTTAGTGCACAGAAAAGGCAAAGTGCGTCCAGTGATAAACTTGAAAGAGTTGAACAGCAGGATAGCATACTGACACTTCAAGATGGAGGGAATCCATCTACTAGCAGATCTTCTCATGAAGGAGGACTGGCTAGTGCAATTAGATCTGAAGGATGCATTGACGATTCCCATCGCCCAACATTACCGCCATTTCCTACAATTCAATTGGAAAGGGCAAAGATGGCAATTCAAGACCCTTCCTTTCGGCCTAGCGTCAGCCCTGTGGGTATTTACCAAGCTAATGAGACCACTGGCAGCAGCCTTAAGAGACGAAGGTGTCAGGATGATTATATACCTAGACGATATCCTGCTTATGGCAGAAGACAGACAGGTTGCAACAACAGATGCAGCGAGCCATGTCACGGATCGTAGGACTAGGATTCCTAATAAATCAGCGCTAAGACCATGCAAAAGAATAGAATTCCTAGGTTTTAAAATAGACACAAAGAAAGCCACGTTAGAACTTCCCATGTGCAAGATCAGAGCGATAAAAAGAGACCTGAAAGCAGCTCTGAAGACACCGGGTATATTGCTTCGGAATCTAGCCAGTATAGTTGGCCTGCTAGCAGCATCAATCCAGGCGATATTTCCAGGTCCTCTTCACTATCGAGCACTACAGAGGCTCAAGATACAGCATTTACAAAAAGGATAGAAATATCACCACCTAGTTCCTCTAGATCAGGAGAGCAGATCGGAGATCGAATGGTGGCTCAGCAATATGGAAGCCTGGAACGGCCGTGCCATATTCAGGAACTCACCAGAGATCGTCAGAGTCAGACACCAGCAGATCAGGCTGGGGAGCGAGATGTGGGCTCGTAGAGACAGGAAGAAAATGGTCGCAGGAGGAGCTGCAATTGCACATCAACTGTCTAGAGCTCTTAGCGGGATCCTTTGCAGTTCAGGCATTTACCAAGGATGGCGCGAGATGTTGCATCCTGCTAAGGATGGACAACATCTCAGCAGTGAAATACATCAACAAACTGGGGGCACTCGATCCAAGAGGTTAGCGGAATTAGCCAAAGGCTTCTCGCACGATTGCTTGTCAAGAGAAATAGCAGTAAAAGCAGAATATCTTCCGGGAGCAAGCAATTCAGTAGCGGATTGGAACTCCAGGTATCTGACAGAATCGAGCGTCTTGATGCTGCATGCATCCGTATTCGAGAAGGTACGGCAGAAGTGGGGTCCGTTCGACACAGATCTTTTTGCATGCATCAAGACTAAATACCCAACTGCCAAAGTATTTCAGTTGGAGACTAGATCCCGGAGCAGCAGGGACAGATGCGTTTTTCCACAGTTGGAGAACTCACATTCATTACGCCTTTCCCCCATTCGCGATGCTGGCAAGGGCACTAGCAAAGGTCCACAGAGAGAAAGCAGACATAGTCCTGGTGACACCAGAGTGGAAATCTCAAGCCTGGTTTCCAGTTCTGATGGAACTTTCTATGGATTTTCCTCAGAGGATTGCGAACAGACGAGACCTACTAGTAGATCCGAAAGGCAATCCTCATTATCTGATTCAGAGCAAGTCTCTGAACCTGACAGCTTGCAGCATTTCAGGCGCAGATGGTGTTTGCCAGGCCTTTCAGAGGAAACTACACAACTCATCAAATTATCATGCCGCTCCCCCCACCGCATCTACAGTCAGGAGCTATAATTCCGCTTGGCAAGCCTGGGAATTGTGGTGCAGAGAGAGGGGTGTTCCTCCAATTTCAGTTTCTATAGAGCACATATTGAATTTCCTAGCGTCCCTAACAATGAGCGGGAAGGCATTCAGAACAGTGGGAGTGTATAGGTCAGCCACTTCAGCCGGGCATGAGCTTGTTGAGGGAGTTCCAGTAGGAGAGCACCCGGCAGTCTCCAGACTGCTTAAAGGGATCAAAGTCACGAAACCCCCACTTCCTAGATATTCAGTCCTCTGGGACGTAAACAAGATATTACAACTTTTCAAACAATGGCCTAGGAACAACCTATTAACAGGAAGAAAGCTATCAGAAAAATTGGCGACTTTACTCAGTTTAGTTTCTTGTAGAAGAGTGTCGGATGTGAAAGTGCTAGAAATCAACAGAAAGATTTTCTACCCAGAAGGTGTAGCATTTAACATAGCGCAGCTTACTAAAACAAATTCCAAAGTGATTTTGAATCCCTATTTCCAAGATAACGACAACTTATGTGTAGCGAAATGTATTAAATGTTATGAAGCAGCGACAGCAAGTGTTCAACCTCGTAACGCAATTGCTTATAGCGTGCAGGAGACCTTTTAAAGTGGTCACATCTGCCACCATAGCGAGATGGGTGAAAGATCATGGAACAAGCTGGCATAGATATTTCTTTTTTCGGAGCTCATTCAACCAGACTATCTATGGCTTCCGGAGCTTTTTCAGACGCTTTCCCGCTGCAGGAGATCTTGAAGGCGGCAGATTGGTCCAGCGACTCAGTTTTCAGAACTTTCTATTTTAAACCAGTGGCAAATATGGCAAGGACAATTGTGCAAAGCTTTGAACAAGCATAATGCTCGCCTCCGGTCTAATCATAGAATGAAGATTGCCAAAGCGCATAGCGCATGAAGTCTTGATTCTATTAAAGACACGGAGGCGAGCATTAACCCACCCAAAAAGCAATCTCGCTGTGTAGAAATGATGGTCTGGTTATGTGATTTGGTATATGCACTCAATGCTGTAGAGTTCAGCGAATTCCCACCCGAATGGTATCGTTTTTCTTTGATTAAGGGGAAGATCAGAAGAAATCCAGCGAGTGAGAGAAAGACAGACGAGAACAACAGTGGAGTGCAAGCAATTCAAGAGAGACTTAAAAGGCAGAGAGTTTAACAGTTTCACAAAAAGAAGAGGAAGGGACCCGGAGTGTAGACTGTCTGATACCTTCAGGGACTTACTCCTTGGAGGATGAGAGCGAGGCTAGGACTACTGAACCCCTAGAGCCTTTTGGGAGTTGTAGGTTCACTGCAGAGCGAGTTATGTACAGCTCTACTTGGTTTGAGTTATATTTATTCTTGTGAAGTTGAGAAACAAAAAAAATAAAACAAAAAAGAGAAGCATGGTTTGATTTTTATGTTTTGAAATGCTGTGATTGGCAGTACTAAAGGAGTTTAAAGCATAATGCTTGCCTCCGTGTCTTTAATAGAATCAAGACTTCCTGCGCTATGCGCTTTGGCAATCTTCATGGTCTTGGAGATTTAAACTTGTGGTGGGGAAACGAGAATGATCCTATGGCAAAGACTGGAACACTCCTTAGACAATCTGGGTTTTACACAGCATATTATGGTGCCAACCCATGAAAAGGGAAATATTCTAAGTGCATAGTTTCACATAATACCAAAATAAATTTATGTTTATCACCATGACCTTCGTGGTACCTTTTCTTTATACACTGTACCATAAATACCGAAAAACGTGTTCGATTCAAATCAGGAAAAAAAGGCTTCTATAATGGCTAGAAACTTAGTAAACCAAAGCACTAGAACCCTGGTTAACCTCATTATCGGAAAAAAGTTTAAAAACGTACTACGACAGACCAGATGGCGAATATTTATAAGCAGGTAATACAAGAAGATACCAACTCACTTGCCCCTCAGAAATCTAAACAAGTGGTAGTGAAATCTAAACAAGCGGTTGAAAGAAATAATAACCTGTGGTTCTCGGCTGAGCTACAAAAGCTCAAAGCCATTAAACAAAAACATTTCAATATATGGAAACAAACTCAAAATGCATCTGATAAAGAGAGTTTTCGGATTGCTACCAAAGAATTTAGACAAGCTGTGATTGAATCAAAAATTCGTTTTTTATAAAAAGGATCACTTAGGCACAGCCAAGCTCCAAAGAAAGTACTAAAAGAGTTGGAAAAGCTGTGTAAGACTAACAGACACTATTGAAAAGAATGTTACATGGTGTAACACGATCAAAATGCGCCGATGGGAAAAATAGATACAATAAGGAAAAATATCGAAATTAAAAAGAATACTCATCACCAAATAGAGATGTTGTCACCCAACAATCAGAGTCTTGAACCTCGGTTTTGTCAACCAACAACCAGAGAGTCTTGAAGCTCGGTTTAACTTTAAACATGTTACAGAAATTGAAGCTCGGTTTAACTTTAAACATGTTACAGAAATTGAATTGATGGAAAGCATCACCAATCTGAAACCTACAAACTGTAAGGGTGACCGATGCCCACCTATGGTAATTAAGGCATGTACTCCACACAACTGATGGGCGTGATCTACAGAATTGTAAATGCCTCATTTGCAGATAAACATGTACCTGAGGATTTAAAAAAATGTGTGGATTACCCCACTAATCAAAAAACCTGGTATTTGCCCACAGACAGCGTTAAATGATCATCCAATTACAAACCACACCATTTTGTTAAAGATCTAAATGAGAATAATATTCTGAATAAATGGCAATCAGGCTTTAGACAGGGACATAGTACAGAGTACAGAGTCGGCCTCATTAGACTTAAAATCCCGACTAATACAGTATATCGATAAAGGACAGGTGGTAGCACTAATGTTACTGGATCTGTCTGCCGCCTTCGATCTGGTGGACCACGGGAAACTGGTCGCCAGATTGAGGGAGGTAGTGAGATTTTCAGAAAATGCAGCCGTGTGGGTTGAGTCATTTCTGAACAGTCGAACCTGCATAGTATGGAGTGGGGACGGAGAGGGCACCCCCATGATTCTCAATTGTGGGGTGCCACAGGGCGCTTGCCCCTCGCACGTCGCTATCTAACATTTACAGTGCCTTTTTTTCAATATGCTGAAGAAAAAAAAAAAAAGAACATAGGTTTTACCAACTTCGCCGATGACACTCAATGTGTCATTCCCATGTCAGGCCAATATAAGGAGGATGAAAAAAGGTTACATGAGAGCTATGAAATCATCCAATGGTGATGAGAGAAAACGGCTTAGCACTACATAAAGAGAAAACAGAGTTGATGGTAATTGGTACAAGCCAAAAAATGTACAAACTTGAAGAGGGCTACAAACACTTTGAAATAGCTGGGTGTGTCCTAGAAACAAAAAAAAGTGAAAACCCTGGGGGTGGTCTTGGACCAACATGAAGGCACACGTAGGTAGCCTGATGTATTCTACAGCCTATCATATCAAACTGCTGGCCCAACTTGGACCTTTCATTTCCCAAACAGACTATTTCAAGGGCCATTGTGGGGTCTAAAATCGACTATTGTAGTACTCTACTGGTGGGAGAAGCAAAGTCTGATATCTTTAGACTACAGACACTCCAAAACACCATGTAGGGCTAATAAAAGGCAGACCCGGTCTCGGAAGCTAGACAGGGTCTGCACTGGCTTCCCATTGCTGCCAGAATCCACTTTCGGCTGCTGACTATCACCCACAAATGTCTTAGGGGGTTCTGGCCCACGCGAATTAACAGAAGCACTGACAACATTTTTTTATATTCGAACGCTGAGGTCGAATAATGCAAATCAACTACAAATTTCCAAATGCAGCCTTACCCAAGTTAGTAAAAGTGTGTTTTTTTATGGCAGCTCCCAAGGCATGGAATGATATCCCACCTGAACTTAGAGACATCAATTCTATAGCAGTTTTCAGAAAAGGAAAGAAACTGCTACTCTAATAAAAAGTTGACTTTGGCTATTTTTTGCTTACCGTTATGAGATCTTTTCTAACTATTTGTCGCGCCCTCACACCCCCAGGTTTTATGGTTGTGCTATACAAATGAATAAAGTAAATGGATGGGAACCCCTCCGAGTCGGGGGTGGAAGACCAAGAAGGGAGATACCCCAAGGTGGGCAGTGGCAATCAAGAGGGCTCCAATTCCTGTTCACCCCCATTGTGTCAGTATGTTTCTATGCAGACCATCTCCAGCTTTGCCTCCAATGTCAGATACTTGCCAGTGTCTCTCTCTGGCTTTCAGAGTTACGTCTGCAGAATCCGAAGCCAAGAAAAAACAAAACAGAAGCTATTAGAAGCATTGCCGGCCCGCTGCAATGATCGGCCGCCAAGAGTGGGAGATATGAGGACGGGAAAGGAAGCGGAAGCACTGCTACGAACATGCACCAGCGGAGACTGTGCTCGAAGAGAAAGAGAGCAACAGAGGTAGAGTGTGCAAGAAAACCGACCATCCCAGGCAGCCATCTCCAGTACGGATTGAGCTTGTGTGGAAAAGTGGCCAGTGCTTATCCGCTATACCCACCCACCCACACCCACACCCACACACACACACCCCCCCATGCATGTTTGTGTGGAGATTGTGTAGAAACTGTGTGTAAGGAGTGATTGTGAAGCAGATATTACTCAGCAAAAGGGGATGTTTGAGTAGTGTGGAGGGACGAGTGGTAGTGTGGAGCGGAGAGTAGTAGTGTGGAGGAAGCAAAAAGGGGGAAGCAAGACATGGGAGGAGTGAGAACATCGAAGCGACAGAAGATGGTTCCATGTCCCTACATCAACAGTTTTTTAAAAGTTATTTTTAACGAAGAAATTACTTTATTAAATCTGTTTATTTTGTAATTATTTTGGCTGGGGTGTCTCTCCTCCCCCTGAACCCCTTAAGCCCTTAAGCCCCACCCTTCCTATTGCTATTATCCTTCCCCCACCCTTTTTAACCCCTTAACCCCCCATATATTTAGATGAGTGCGTTCAAAATAATAGTTTCGTTAAAAATTACTTTGAAAAACACCTGTCGAAGGAACACGATACCACAGAAGAATGGTGGGAGGAGCGAGGCAGAATGGAGAAACAGCAAGACTAGAAAAGGGAGCTGTAAGAGTGAGCGATAGGCGTGGCCTCAAACCGCGTATTTGCAAGGCACCATCCAAATTCCCATTAGAATACTAACCACTGTATAGTATAGTGTAGGGGGACTTAAAGAGTCTAGCGAGATAAGGAGTTCGGCCTTTAGGTCCCCGGTACTTTGTCCCTTCACCGACAGGAATTTAGAAGACGTATTTTAGTTTGCCGGGATGACGCCAACAAAACGCATCGCAAAAAGCAGGGCGGTGGGGGTAAAAGGTTAGAGGGGGTGAGGAAAGCCCCCTCCCCCAAATTGGGACAGCAATAGTCCCCACAAAATCTCCAATAAAAACCCTTGAACCACCTCAGACTTGATACTGATACTTAAACCCTCATTTCAGTGCTAGGCTGAAACCTTAAGACTCAATTCCAACTTTACACATCTTTGTAACATTTGTTTTGCTGTTTTAGCAGACTCTTCTTGCTGGATGCAAAAACATTTAGGAAGTTACCCAAACAAAATCACTTAATGGGATGACAGTGTGTCAATCTATACATTATTTATGTTTCAAAACTACTATTCATTGAACGCTTTATTTCAATGCCTAAATAGGTGCCATTTTTGACGAACGAAAGCTCAACCCTAGAAGTATAGGCATGAGCCCTGCAGAGGACAGTGGAGTGTGGTTTATATATTGCCCATTGAACTTACTCGAAAGCAAAGAACAGGCTGCAGGTTCCCATAATGAGTATCAGCGTTAGGTAGAATATTCCCTTCTGTCGAGCCATCATGACCCTTCCGTCACAGCAGAACGTGTTCTTCCCAGGCAGCTTCTCCCATTTGCGGGTCACCTTCTTCCTCACCATCATAACTGACATGGTGACGCCTTCTTTGCAAGGGGATTCCTTTTGAATCAAGCCCTGTGGGGCAGCCCTTACAGGTGGGATTATAACCTGAAAAATGCCAGCTGCTACATCGTCGTCGTCGTTTCAGCTGTGCAAGGCATCTCACAGGACACTGGCTGAGCCCCTGAAAAGGACAAAATAGATCATGGTTACCCAGGTCACATGTTCAGCACCAGTACATGAAAATAAGGTGATGGCGTTCAGAATTGCACACGTGAGGATGATCAGCTCAACTGTGCTGCATTGGAGGGCAAGGCTGGTTCACATGACAGGGTGTGGACTTTTATACAATGGACAAGCCAAACAGTTAAAGGCAAACAAATGTTTTGCAAAAACTGACAAGATAGGCTAACAGAATAGCTCATCGCTATTGTGAACATGTTAAAAAGTAGATTCTCCAAAATTACATCTGAATGTTAAGTCAAATTCTCTTTACAGAAGCCCAAACTACCAACCCTGATTTTAAAACGAACACTTTCAGAAATAAGACTACAAACCTTGGAACATGTCCCACAAACAGTTCACAAGATAAAAGCTCCATTTGTACTGATCAAAAGGAAAACGCTTCTGCAGTTTAACCAAAACAAAACCTTCTCTTGCATGCCAAGCCTGCATACCACTGGACTAGGGAGCCAAAAGAGACTTTCTGAACAGCTGCGGGCATAGTCTAGATTTCGCAACAGCCCGATAATAGGAAGCTAAAGATCAATTGATAACTGGATTAATTCTCCCGAGCGACGGCAGAAAGACGACCAAGCCCATCAAGTTTGGCCATTTTACTAAATATTAGTATACGACTGTAAAAAAAATGTTGTCACCTTTCCCTGCTGCCTAACACTTGCCATGTCAAACGGATGTCATGGTTTCAGACAATCATACTTTTGCTACAATTGGGTTTTTACTTAGAGCACAGAATAGCAAGGAGTGTGAATTATGCCATAATTTGAGGAAGCATGATTAACAGAGAAAATATTCCTAGAGCGCACCATTTGGAAACTGTAAGGTCTCAAAGGGCTGATTGGCATAAAACTGTCACCCTTATTTTGCTAGCAGCTGTCAAACCTTGAAATGACTGCCCTCAGATCTCACCAGCAGTGGAAGAAAGGTGAGGAAGAGCATGGATATAATATGGTATTTATAACGCGCCTTTACACAAGTGCTTCAAGGCGCGACGAGGCAAGGGAGGGGGAACAGAGGGAAGACCGACAACGATCTTACTAGGCCTGGTGAAATTAGCGGCGAAGCTAAGGATCCTAATACCAAACTTGAGAAACCAATCACATTTACAATGGTTAAGCCTTGACAACCATAGTTTCGCCCCAGCCACCCTATCAGAATGGCTTTGGGTACCAAAGGACAAATTGACTCGCAGGATCCGGTAGCATCCTATATTGGGCACTATCTGGGAAATCTGGAGGGATGGAGCAGACATGCAAGGCATAACAATGTGGCCATCCCCTTTGAGACACATTAGGACACCAGGGATTCGGGAAGAGATTCCGGACCATGGCAGGTTCCAGGGGGTGATTCGAGGTGGGTCTTGAGCAGGTTGGACAACTTTGGAGGGGAGGTAACTTCGTCACCATCACTGATCTTGAGAGCGCACTAGACATAGGAACATTATCCGTTTTTCACTTTCTCCAATTTAAGGGTACATTAATGAGGGGACCATGGAAAGAGAAAATACAAAGAGACCCCACCCCCTTTGAATCACTTCTAGATACTCTCACTGAAACCAAAGGGCTGGTCTCAATCATTTACAGAACTCGGATAGATGTCAGGAAGGGGTCCACGACCAAGCTCAGGAATAGATGGCACACAGATATGAACCTGGAAATCGATTCTGAATTATAGGCTAAGATGTGTAAGGGAACTTCTACAGTATAAACTGCATGCTACTAAACTTCATAGGTGGCAATACGACCTCCATAGATTGTCCAAGATGTTTCAAACAGCGAGTCCCCTATGCTGGCGACAATGTGGTGAAAGTGCAAATTACTGGCACGTGTGGTGGGGGTGCCCCAGAGTAAGTGTTCTGGGATGAAATCCTCGGTTGGATCAAGGATATAGAACGGATCAACGCGAGCGCCTCTTCTTGTGTTTGGGTTGGAGAGATGAGTTTAGAAGGGCAACGGGGCTGATCGCCCCTCTATTGTTAGTGGCACAAGCATGTATAGTGATCAAATGGAAAGCAGTCGCGGCCCCAAGTAAGGAGTGGGATAAGGTTGCCACTAACATATGTTGATGGAAAGGATTACTGCGGCTCTACACGGGAGATCCGCACAATATGAAACATTGTGGAAAGACTACATTGACAAATACGTTACCTGTCCCCAGACCAATATGGGTATCTGAATTCCAACATGAAATGTCATGATGCATATGGCTAAGGGGTGAGTGGGGAAGAGTTATGAGAGGTGGGGCACACCTAGCACTTATGAGAAAATGTTCTGGAGAGCACCTTGGTTTGTTGTCCTTTAACCAATAATATTGTAAGAGACCCAAATCTGTACATGAGTGGCAGTCTCAAGAAAAAGACTTACTAGTGGATTCATTTTGAATTTAACACTGTTCCTGAGAGGGAGGCGGGAGGGTGAGGGGGAAAGGTGTTGAGATGGGGTTCTACCATTTGTGGAAGAAGGGTATGAAGGTTTTCCCTTCTCTGTTTGAGAACTATGTAGTGAATAGTACATGTATGTTGATTAATATGTTAGGTTGAAAACTTAATAAACACCAAATTTAAAAAACAAAAAAAGCAAACTACACCATCTCCCGTGCTCCTTCTGGTATGTCCAGATTTTAATATAGTATGTGCGAGGTATCAGACTAGGAAGGGGATCGATTGCAGCAAGGGTCTCCGAGACCCTTCCAAGGAGGGGTGAGCTGACGTAGCGGGTCCCCCGTCTGCTGTAGCTCATGCCAGGAAACTCCTAGAGTAAACATTTTAAACACTAAACGTGGTAAAGAGGGGTCACGGTTGGGATCCCTATAAAATTCACTCTGGTGTCTGTCCATTAGTCATCTAAGAACACAGGGTGTAGCCAATCTCCTGTTAACAGCCATTTTATTTAGCAGGTGAAGTACCCCAACTCTACCCAGCAGGCTGGGCTGGTTGATCTCCATGGGAACCTAGCCTGCTCTGGGGAATTTGTTTTCTACATATCATTTGATGCACTTCTCTGAGATTGCCAGCCTTCTCGGTCTATCCCCCCTCCCCCCAACCCTAGATAGGCGGCACATCAGCTCCCACTAGGGACAGTCCTCACACAAGTGCTACCCAATGATGGTTGGAGGGCCAGCTTTTTCTAAATCAGAAGGCTGCTAAAAAAGAAATTGAAATTATAAAAAGTGACCTGGACTTTTGTGCATCTCGATAGCCCTCCCCACCTCCTCTGATGTGATCAACTGCCATTAATACCGAAGGGGGGGGTGTGGGGGGGGGGGGGGGTAATTGGGCATGAGGCGAGTGCAAAGGGCCCCGAACACTACTGAAGGGATACAAATTTATGCAATTCGAGTTTTGGCTGCCGATTTCCCCAATAAAGAATGGTGTCTAGATTTCAACCTTACTGGATACCATTATCTTACCAACACAAACGGCAATTGTTAAGTGTCATGCACACCATCCCCTTTGTGATGGGATCCAAACTGAATGCTTTTGCAGATACTGCTGTAAAAGAGACCTCTGTTTCTGGCTCTCAGGTGGAATATGTATTAATGCAAATAAGCCAGGTTAGAACCCATTATTTTCCTCATTACAAGATTAAACTAGAATAGAGGATGCTGCCCAGAGTAAGGAAAGAGCTCTTGGTGCACTGTGGGATGTCTTCCTCCCCCAGATATCCTGGTAGGATCAAAATGGTCACCTAGTTGATCTGAATTTACTATTATCCTACTTGGCTTAAAGGGGAAGTTCGCTCAAAAAGGTTATTGTCCTGATCGTTTGGGCATGTATGTTTAAGCAGATTTTTTTTTTTAAGGTCAAATACAAAGTCCTATGTACCTTACCTTAGTTTTCCACACTTTTACATCCGTTGATGCATCGCCCTAAGTTCAAGTGCGCTTGCGGCGTGAATACAGATCGCCCGCCCCTCAAACCGATATCACTAGACGGGTTTGGCCATTTTCACAACGCCAATGCAAGTCTAATTTCGACGTTCTCTGTGCACAAGCAATTGTGCACGGTATATCCTCAACAAGTATAAACAAACCCTTTCTGATCAGACAACATTGGAGTTGCTTTTTCAATCGTTCACTGCATTTAGTTTAGATCGCCCATGACTAATTTCTACTCTGTTCAGCATCTTCCTAGTACAAAGCTCTTGCAAACAGGTACTTACAATATCAGAACGGATTTCACTTGTGCGTTTTACATTTGTCGTATAATGGCAACAATACAGCCCTACAATTACGAGCCCGAGTATTCCGAGGAGGAACTTATGGTAAGAGAAAGATGCAGAAACGATGGGGAAATCTGACAATAGTTGGGAAGATCAATCACCGGGGCCTGAGCCTAGTCGCATGGAAGACGTTTCAACCTGGTGTACATGTAATTGTTGCAAGGCCATGCCAATCGTGGTGGAGAACTGCTGCTGCCAAGAAAACGGTGGATGCTCGGCCTACATAGCCGAAGAAGACACCACCACCATGCGTTACCAAGCTGCAGAACTTCAGGGCAGCCTGCCTCACAAGGTCTGTGTTGAGGATTATGACAGTGCTTCTGCATGAACTTCGCTCAACAGTTTGCCCTCGCAATCCAAGTAAGGAGTAAGTATGCTCTAGATGTGATGTTATTTTGACATGTTTAACTTGTTTGATCACTGAAGAATTAATTTAGCTTGTAAATTGAATACATTTCTCTCGCTTTTTGGAATCGAGTGTTCCATCGCTTACATGTCTTTCACTTTCAACTAAAAACCAATATTATTCTATGACCCAAACCGTTCTGGCTTAAATGGGTGTTCACTTTTGTAATGTGTCGATACTTCAAAGCCCAAGTTAATTTTTCTAGAAAGTTACTTTTCTAAGGGCAACTATGCCACATAATTTAGGCTGCATTTTCAAGTAAGGTGGTACACTTCTCAGGTTCATTCAATTAAAATATGTATGTTTCTCTTTCACAGATAGTACAGGCTGGCAGTCTAGCGTTCGTTTACATGGTGGCTTTATGAGAGGCTTGGAATCCGCATTCGATGAGTAATACCTGTCAGTGTCGTTCAGGCCATTCGTGCCCTATTCCCCAGTGACAGCAGACAGTACAGGGGATTTTCACAAACTGTGCTGCAACCTCAAGTATATAATTTGTAGTTTGTTTGTGCCATCAACATCACCAAAATTAAATTAAATACAAATGAGCATATACAAATAGTTGTTTGAATTTTTCAGCGAGTCAAAAATACGCTCAATCGTCTATGAGGGTCATAAAAGAATGGTTGTGCCCTTTTGTGCTCTCCTCGTCCCCATACATGCCAGCCCCTCGATTAACTCGCCCCCCCCTCCGGTACTGGGTGGGTGGGAACCGCCAAGGCGCCAAACACCATGTACACTTCAAAGGGATCTTCCACATAGGGACCATTGTTCAGATAACCTCACCCAAACCAGATGTCTGCAGATTCCCCTCTTCAAGACCCTGCCCGAGCAATCAACATAACTTTGTATTCCTTCAGCAGTGTTCCAGGCCTTTTGTGCTCGCCTCATGCTCATCCATCCATCCATCCATCCATGCACCCATGCACCCATGCACCCATCCCCTGCCAGTATCAATGGCAGTTCACACCTATGGCCATGCGGTCCCAAGGGGACTGGGAACACTGTAGGTGCCAAACACCAAGTGCGCCTCAAAGGGTTATTTTGCACAAGGACCACTGTTCACATGGGCTCCCAAGACCCAGTACCGCCAAACTTCCCTGTTCAAGTCCATCCATTCCCCTCCCTCTCTCCCCAGTATCGATGGCAGTTTGCACTAAGACCATGCGCTGGAAAGGCAGCTGGGTGGGTGTGGACGCACAAGGTGCCACAAGCTGTTGATAGCTAGCCTCTGTGTAGCACTGAAAATGTACATTACGCATGAAACAAAATTATGCAGACTGTTTTTGTGTTGGCAATAAAAGTCTTCATCTTTTATTAAACATAATAAACCAAACAAGATTACGGTGTTCATCACAGATCAACAGGTGTGCATCGTTATCATAGTTCTGTACTTTTTGGGCACTTGGACCGTAAAACAAGAACTGGCCCTCGTTAGCTCACCGACTGCCACCATTGTGGGCTGTCAGGTCCGTGTGTTGGGACCTACATCTTGTCTGGTGAGCTCACTTGCAGGCAGCTTCCTATCAGGAAGAGGATATCAGTTTTCCACATGACCAGGCCAGACCCAGTGTCTCCAGACTCCCCTCTTCAAGACCCCGTCCCTGCAATCAACATATGTTTGTCCATTGAGCAGTGTTCCGGGCCTTTTGTGCTCACCTCGTCCTCATCCATCTTGCTGCCTAGTATCAATGGCAGTTGGCACCTATGAACAGGGTCGTACTGGGCCATAAGATTGCTTCAGCTACCAATGAAAAAGTGGCACACAGTTCGAAGTCGCTATGCATTCCTTTTCGGACACCGTTTGAATATTACCCAAAAGTGAGTTTTTTTTATGAAAAGGTGATGCAAATGTGCATTTAAAAAAATAGATATTCAGCAACAGTGTTCACTACTACTAGCCGCATACTGAAGTAACTCAAACTGACACACATTGGCCAAATAAATTAGTAGGCCACTTGACCCACACAAGCATTTTGCGTTGTGTTTCAACCCTGGCCCCATTGCCCTATAGGCTGTACAAGCAAGCCTATGCCTGTGTGCTCGCAAGAGGGCTGGTTGAGTGGGTATGGCAGATGTGAAACATTGCCATCAAGGCTGAGTGTGGGTCAACAAACATCACACATTCAGAAACACACCCAATTTTCTAAGCTTTGTAAGCACCTTGACATTTACCTGGAGAACATCTCTGAGATCTACAAAGTAAATTGTCATCGAGCTTCCTGTTCCACGGCTACTTGTTCCCCCTGCTTGCTGAATTGGCTCATTTGTCTGTCAAAGTAAGAGTAGGTCACCGATTTACTTCTCCATGTTCATCGAACTCTGCTCTGAAAGTTTCTATCGATTTCCACCTAATGTACCCAGTATTTTAATGTTCATTTATCTCAAAGACTTCACCATTATCGAAAGTTTGATGTATTTTGATCTCTGTAAAAAGCACATTGCATCACTGTGCATTGTAATAGAATGGAATGTTCCGTATTCCATAATTGCAAGAATGCTTTCTTTTGATGCTTGAAAATTCGTTCAATGGACGAGTAACATGTTACAATTTGCGGTACATGAATCAATTTGGTAAGAAAGTTATCGCTGTGTTCATTGGACTAGGTTACACAGGTTTTCTTTATTTAACAAAAACTTTGCAGACAAAGCTGTGTTATAATTCCTTTATTCACATTCATACGGTAGGTTATAATTAATTATATATTTTTATACAGATCTTACAAACTTTTCAAGAATGCCTTCTTGCATTGTTATGGGTTGCCCTTCTGTGAGCCCTGCCAAAACTCAAGGCACAGTCCTGCATACATTCCCGAAGGATATTGATTGAATAAGAAGATGGATTACAAATTGTGGTTTTCCAGTGGACGAGACGAGATTGAAAGTTGAGCCCATGCTGTTTTGGACTACGCGAAGGCCAATCGATTCCAACTCTGCAGCCTGCACTTTACTGACGATATGTAAACCAAAAAAGGTGGACCCAGAATTCTTCGTAAATTGCTTCCAAATGCAATTCCGACTCAATTTTGGCACACGCTGACTCAGGTGAGCTGTGGACGATGAACGCGTTACATTTGTTGGTATGTAGGACGATGGGCTGCATAAATAAGTATTCTCTATGATCTCTTGATTTATTTAAAGTTGTGTAATGAAAAGGTAACTTCATGAACGGTTTAGAGCTTCGGTGTGTATTTACATGAAAGTTGTATTTCTCAAGTTTTCATAGTTCACAGATTCAACAGAATTTTCAAATGTTTCTCTTTAGCAAACTTCATATATCCCTGCTTTTGAGAGCCTCTAATAAATAAGTGAAATGTGACCCTTAGTAAAAACTTCCATAGTGTCCTTTAAAAGTCGCATTATGTTTTCAAAATGTGTTGGTTGACATATCCTTTACGTAGAGCACACTGATGGAAGTACAGACTACCAGTGACGAAACCACCGACAAGTCTAATATCCCCAATGGTGAGCCCTACCAACTTGCACAAAGTCTTATTTTAGAGCGTTGGATGCGGCCACATTTCTAATACTAATTTACCTTTTCCATTGTACTATTTTCTGACAATGTACTGAAAATGAAGGCGCAAGATTCTGCACCAATTACTTTTCCGGAGTCAACATCAACCTCACTCGCCTATCAAGTAATTATATCGTACATGAACTATGTACATGTGTTATGCTTGGAATTTCAACATATTGAAAATGATTATGTATAGTATTTTTTATTTACACAAATTGGCATTTTGGGTGTCTCTGTATGTACCATTATCTGTATCCAATTTTTCAATTAGCTTTTTCATCTGTATTAAAACAAGTACTGTTCTATAGGGGGATGCTGGAACTTCGACTACAATCACTTCCTCCTTTGCAACAGGTCCAGAGTACTTTGATACTGAAATGCATGTAACCTTGCACCGTTTCAAACCTTTCTGATTATGGTTCGAATGTTACACTTCTACCCTAATGCATAATAGATTACAAAGGAAACATTACAAAGCAAACTACTTTTGAAGGCAACATTATAAATCACTATGTTTTGCAGAGTGATCTCAGATCAAGACCACGTGTCATCTCATAAGGTTATCAGGTGAAATCTGAAATGTATATTATGACCAAATCACGTAAACTGTTTGAGGGTATGTTCATACAAATGTTCCATTTGTGTTGCAACAACATAGTAGATGGTTCATAATCATTTTAAATTACATTGTGCGGAAGAGCTCTGTGCAATGAAAGATTTTAATTTTCAGTACGTTGGACTTACTTTTTTTTAATGATTATTCTATTCAAGGAATGTACTTGAGATGTGGAATTAGAAGAGACACATGGACCAGTGGTATACAATTTTATGTTGTAATGTTTTCTAGTCCGTCAAGTTGGTTCTGTTGTAGATATGTAAATATGTTTGTTGGCATGGAAATGGAACTTGCTTGATTTAAACCACATAAAATGCACTTTTTTGGGGGCGTGGCTTGGTGCCATGGCAGACGGACAGGCTCTGTAAGAGCTCCCGACCGAAGCAACGCAGCCTCCGACAATGCCCTAGTGAGAGCGCACCCAGCTATATGGAAATCGCAGCACCCGGCTGCGGAAGAAGAGGCACATTTGGCTCAATTCGTGAGCCCCCAAGCGCAGAGGATCCCGTGATCTGCTCGGCCCTCAAGCAAAGCAGGAAGTAGTAACGGTCGCCGACAGCAAGATGGCCGCCAATTACGTGTAGCCTTGCCACGGCCAGCGGCGGAGCGCATCCCCGGGGTCCGAGCATCTCCGGGAGCTGGTGACTAGCCCCTCAAGTCGCCCCACTAGCGCCCCAGCAGGACTCCCGTGCATTCTGGGCAAACAGTCCCCGTCGGGGCCACGATCTGCCAAGCAAATCAGCAGAGCGGGCAGGCAGCACCCTCCTTCGCCTCACAGCCGCTCCGGAAGGTCCGTGACCAGCATCAGTCCGGCGAGGTCCCACGGCAGATGCACTGAGCTGAATAAGTGCCGGGCGAAGGAACTGAAGCAGCCCGCCTCAGCGCACCCTACCCCTCAGGCGAACTAAGCAACAGAGAATCTCCCATGAAACTAAGCCACCCACCGCAGAAACACAGCGTTCGAACCCGGGAGCTCACCCCGGAATCTCGGCAGCCCCGATCACTGGCACCCGAAGCACAGAGCGGGGGAGAGGACGACCAGCGGCCTCGCTCTCCACAGCGCCAGCCCTCCCTCCCCCCCGCTGGAGCACTGTGCCACCATAAAGGTGAAGGTTACCCCCACCGCTGCTCTTGCCGCTAACCATCTACCAGCCACGGACAGGGGGGGGGAAAAAAAAAAAACGCTGGGACCTCCCGGATCCCCAAACTGCCCCCACACCTCTCATACTAGGAGCGGCACAATCTCCTCCTCGCCCGAAGCAACAGACTACCCCTAAACTCTGCCAGCGTCTGAATCTTCAACCGGACACAATGCGCCTCATACAGACCCCATCACCCTGCTAAACAACGACGCCAAGCTGTTCGCAAAGATCCTAGCAAATAGACTAGCTCTGGCTCTGCCAAGCATAATCCACCCGGACCAGACCGCGTTCATCCCGGGCCGCAATACCCACGACAATATCAGGCGCACGATCAACATAATCGAATCGGCTAACAGAATGGGAGCGGAACTCCTAATCATGTCACTCGACGCAAACAAAGCCTTCGACAGACTGGACTGGGGCTACACCCAGGAAACACTGCGCCATTACAAATTTGGCCCAAACTTCTCCAAATGGATCCTATCCAATTACCAACACCTCTCCACGTCCCTCAGAGTGAACGGAAGCAAATCCGAAAGAATAAACATCACAAGAGGCACAAGGCAGGGCTGCCCCCTGTCCCCCCCTGGCACTCTCGATGGAGCCTTTCGTGGATAGAATTCGAGCGAACCCAAGGATCCATGGCCTCTCGGTCGGCGGGGAGTCCTACAAAATCTCCCTGTATGCAGATGACATACTCCTGACAACCACTCAACCAGAAGAGTCCATGCCAGCCATCTGGCGAGAATTAGAGCAGTTCAAAGAAGCAGCTGGATTCCAAGTAAACTTCACGAAATCTGCAGCAATGAGTATCAACATGCAGAAGAGACGCAGGACCTCCTTAGGGGCCAAATACCCGATCCCACGAGTAGAACAGCTCCTCACCTACCTTGGCGTCCAAATCCCAAAGAAACCGGAAAGAATCTACAAAATAAATTTCCGCCCATTATTTACAGATCTCCGAAGGGACCTGGCCAGATGGCAAACGCAGGAAATCTCCTGGTTTGGCAGGATCACCGCCGTCAAAATGAATCTAATCCCAAGACTACTATACCACTGCCTAGCCCTCCCAGTAACAGTCCGTAAGAAAGCTATCCACAAGCTACAAGCCGACATCCTAAAATTCATCTGGGAAGGGAAGCCGCGGATACCAAAGCGCATCATGCTCCGAAGCACAGCATTAGGCGGCCTTGCGGTCCCAGACGTGGGCAGGTACTGCCTGGCGGCCCAGCTCTCCCACGCCTTCGCATGGAAACTGCAGGACCCCCGTCCTCATTGGCTGATACTGGAGGAGAACTGGTGCCTGACGCCAATAGAAGGCCTACCCCACACAAGAAGCCCCATCTACCCTCCTAATAAGGAACCACTAACAGCAACAAAAAACACAGTGGCAAGCTGGAGGAAGGCAGCCGCCAATGGAACCGCAGAACCACGATAGGCCCATTCACTCCCATCTGGGACAACCCTGACTTCTCCCCAGGCATATCCCCAAACAGCTGCGGCAAATGGAAAGCTGGAGGACTGCGCGTCATCGCGGACTTCTTCGAAAATGGCAACCCGCTCAACTTTGAAGCCTGCAAATCCAAATTCCTAGTCCCTGAACCCGAAAGGTTTCGATATGCACAACTTAGGCACTGGCTATCAAACGAAGGAGTCAAACTAAGCAGAAGTAGAGAACCATCGGCCCTAGAGAAAACCCTTACTGCCACCCCTCCCAAAGGCAGGGTAGCAACCCTGTATAGGCTTCTGGACAGAATGGACCCAAACAAAAAGGAGCCCTACATGTTAAAGCGGGAAGAGGACATCGGCAGAGAGATAGATCCGAAAGAATGGAACGGCATCTGGACCCGCGTGCACAAGAGCTCCAAATGCGTAACCAACAAAGAAGGAGAAATAAGGTGCGTTATAGATGGTTTCGAACCCCTGAGATCCTCAACAAATGCAACCCCTCAATCCCATTGCACTGCTGGAGAGGATTCTCCGTCAAAGTCACGCTATTCCACCTACTGTGGGCCTGCCCTAAAGCAACCCAATTCTGGCGGGAAGTCATCGGCCAAATCAAACTAATCACAGGCCTCACTATCCCATGGGACCCGGGAGTGATCCTACTGGGAGCATCAGGCAAAGGCCGATTCCCCCTAACCGGCTGCCTAGCGGACCTCTTCTCTCACCTTCTAACGGCAGCAAAAATATCAATCGCCAGGCTCTGGAAGCATCCTGAGGGCCCTTCCATACCTATGTGGTGGACTAAATGCTGGGAAATAGTGGCCGCAGAAAAAAATCACTGCGGTGTGCTTCGACAATAGAAGTAAATTCCAACAAATATGGGCCCCTTTCCTAGATTACACCCAACAATTCCCGGGAGTAGCAAGACAACCCCCAACCTTACGCTGGATGGAGAAGCTTGACTAAGGACACCAAGGTAAGGGGAAACGAAAGCATACCCCCGAGACCTCAACGAACACCAGCATCAATAATCCGCCAACGTCCTTGTCACCACTCGAACCTGAACCCAGGGGTCAGCCCCCGCTCCAAAGTACTGCAGCAGAAAGACTCCCACGACAGTTGAATGTGAATACTGATGCTCCCTTGTCTCCCCTCTCACCCCCCCAATGTTTCCTTTTGAACCTCAGTTTTTCTGTTTTACTTATTAACCGAATAACGCCTCAATGTCACTTCAGATAAGAGGACTCACTGGAGACTAGACGTTTTTTTACTTTTTGTTTGTTACTCTAGTAAAATAATAAAAAAAGCTTTTTGAAAAAAAAAATGCACTTTTTTCGGCTTGATGTTGCAGTCGGCAAAGAGAAGGCCACTGTTTCGAAGCAAAGTAAGAAAACAAGGGTAAATAACTAACCAGTTTGTTTTGGAGAAGTTAAGCAGATGTTTTAGTCACATTATGTTTTAGTTGGAAAATCGTATCTTCTGTATGTGTGCTATACATGCATGGAGCATGTTTTTCTATACATCTGTTAAGAGGCCCAGAAGGAAGAGGAGTATAAAGACTCAGACAACTGAAACTAAAGATGTCGCTTGCCAAACGGATTTCACAATGGAGCAACTACTATTTGAGGCGCAGCATGGTCCAGTCGATATTCAGACTCGTGATGCTTATGTCCAGTGGCTGGGAAATTAATGGAATGTAACCTGCAACCGTACAAAGTTACCATGGACCACTGCTACTTTGTACAAACTCGAGCAGATGAAACTGAAGACAATGAAGATGCATTGCTATTGCTTGCAGACCCTTTAACACAATCTACACCCTCTAACAATGTTCCACCCAACAACAAACATTCAATGTTACCCGTTTCTCCAATTCATATCACAGCCTGAACTAACAGAGGTTGAAGCTTCAATGCAATTGACTGAGGCATTTGCTCAAGATCTGAACTTCAGTTTGCCTAGTTTGGGGGAATTGTCTACCACTGTCGAGACACAAAACACAATACTGCCAGACAACTGGCTATTAAAAGAGCAAAAATACACTGTATTCGACAGCTGCCTGCTAGAGATTGTACAAATGCTGAAATGCGATCATAAATTAAGAGGGAACATATGCAGGGAGCCATTGGTGAAAGTGTCTTGTGTATTACAAGGCACCAACCTGAAAATCCAGGCCATCTGTGTCCACCTCCATAATACATTTTCATGGTATGCTCAACCGATGCTCGGCAAAGTGCCTGCAGGAAATCTATTTTTTTCAACAGATTTACTGTTCAGCGGATCGACTTTCAGTAAGATTTCTAGTTTGTCCATTTGTGGGACCCGAGTTACTTGCTAAAACCCAGTACTACAAATATCAAAAGGGAATTCTTGTTCCCAGCTATTAGTCATGCCTGGAAAGTCGAAAAGATGTCAGTGGACAGTACATTCTTTGGCAAATGTTTCAGGCTAGCTGGCGATGGACAGTACGACAGTCCAGGATTTTCCACTAAGTACTGCACATACCACTTTCAAAACATGGAAAGAAAAAAATGGCGAGTTCGGTGATCGTGCAAGTGTCTGAAAGTTCATCGTATGTGGCCATGGAGAAACATGGGTTCATTAAATCCATCAAACATCTGGAATCCAGGGGAATGCAAATAGACTTGATAGCCACTGACTGGCATGTTTCAATAGCCAAGGCCATACGAGAGCAGTTTCCACACATTCAGCATCAATATGATGTATAGCACATTGCCAAATCAAGCAATAAAAAAAATTAAAGCTGCTGGTAAAAAAATAAAATAGGTTCGGAAAATATTTTGAAGTGGTGTCAGTCCATCAGCAACCATCTTTGGTGGAGCGCCAAAACTTGTGATGGATCTTTAGAAATTCTACTTGAAAAATGGCATTCATTGATGCACCATTGTTCCAACGTACACTCATGGACAGAAAACCAACATTTCCACAAATGTGCACACAGACCTTTATCGAAAGAGCAGAACACAAGAAGAAGTGGTTGGTGCCATGTTCCCCGCCACACAAAGCACTGGAAAAGTGAGTACGATAAAACGCTTTCAAGAGACCTGAAGAATTCTGCCATACTGGAGATTTGGAGGGGTTCCATAATGTCCCTCAAGTACAGGCCGCCAAGGTTGCATTTCGGCATAGACGGTATCGAGGCCAAAACAAGACTAGGTGTACTTGCGCACAACAAAAACGTTGGGAGGGGAAAAAGCCAAAACTGCAGGATGCTTCATTACCTCATGGCCTTTAGAAAAAAAGGCAAAAAATGGGTGGCCAAGCCAATATACGAGGATATGGATTTTGAATTTGTGAAAGATCTGACATTGACTGTGTTGGCCACGCATACTCATGGAATGGATCCTGATTTTGTTCCCAGGACACATACAATGCCACAAAACATTGCAAATTAGCATTGTCCTCCAAAATCGGAAATGGTTGACAGGTTGACTTCCAAATTTAATTGATTTGTAGCAGTCTTCAAAATCTGCTCACAATAACAATTGAACTGAAAAGAAACTAAAATTGAATATTACACCCCAATAACTGTTATCCTGAATCAGTTATTGGTTTATACTGTACCTAGTATCAGAGTTTCACTAGATCAGAGAAATATATTGTCCAGTTGATTAAGTAAGTTATTTCTTGCTGAGCGTCACAGTAGTAAATCCTAACTATTGGTTTTGAGTTCCCAAGAACTCCTGTTAGGATTTACAACTTAGGCTATGACAGAATTGCCCCTATAGAGCGTGATTTTCTGACCTCCACCCAAAATGGGGCTGTGTGAAGTGGGCAGGGATTCAGACATTGTGTTCTATGGTGAGGGATGCCCCCAGGGATTTAGTCTAGCGCTAGGACTGTTCCCTTGAGTGTTTGCACCCTTTCACATACTTGACATAATACAGCCAGGAAATATTTTGTGCAATTCGTTTAGACTCAGACCTCATTATGAAGCATTACTCAAAAATGTGAAACTGACACTTGAAGGTAGCAAGTCAATATATTTAATATTACTTCTTGTCTACCAGCTCTAATTCTCATTTACACCTGCTATGGAAGCAGCAATTCTAACGTAACATCTTACCAAACATGTGAAGAGCGTTATTGCGTGAGCTAAAAGCATGATTTACAACAAAATATAAAGTACAATTCATCATTTTAAGATACCAGCTTGAGAAACATGGAGTTTATGTTATGTTGGTCTATACTAAGCTATGGTATGATCAGGAGTGATGCAACATAAAGCACGCCTTTAGTCTCAGAATACATGCATACGGTTCGACTTCAAACTCACGCTTTCAGGCCTTGCCGAGCTGCATGCGAAATTGACCACGACTTCCTAACGATCGGGCATGCTCGCCTTTGTTCGTGCCTTCTGCTCGGGGAGCTGCAATGGATGCCTCTTCCCAACCCCCACGATTTATTCAGCAGCGCTCGGTGTGCGTTTCTCTACCCAGTCAGCCTGTGCTTGTCATATTAAAGCGGGACATGGTCTGTTTAAAATGTGTGCGTCATTTCCTTGGCATGCAAAGCTAAAGTCGAGAGCTTAAACCTGCTCCTGTGCTTTGCGTTGCCTACATGATGTACCCATGTTCAAAATCAAGAAACATGCGATGTACTTGATCCTTGGTTTTTTCCCTTAGAGAACATGGATTTCCACTTGAGGACAGAGCACCATGTGTGTTCTGCTCCTAGACCACTTTAAACCTCATTCTAGTAAATGCTTTGCTGAACAGGGTAAGAGCGATACTCGTCTGTGCACACATTCAACTGTCCGTGTGTATTTTTGGTATCGTACTTCCCATCCTTGGCTTATCTAATCTGACTGGTGCGAAAAAGGCATCCCTTCAATTTAGCAATTTGAGACAGGGAGCTGCTATTCTGTGGTTAGAAAGAGGAAGTTATCATGTGCTGTTCATAGCCTTTGCTAGAGCCAAGCAACAGACCAACGTGTAGTCAGCAAAGAACAAACGCATAGTTTGTATTCAATGGAGCCTAAATCACAGTATGCGTCTATGCTTGTCCTTTGAAAGTGGCTGCTGTATTCTAAGTGAACATGTGCTTTGTGCTCAACCAACACTTGTGTCTTACTAAAAATTTGCCTAGTGTCTTAATATGACTCATTAATCCGTGACAGTTCTATGCTTTGGTCCATGTACCTTCAAGTATAGTGTTGTGTTTTTATAAATATTACTCACCGTAATCATATTTCTGATGCTTGTATCGGCTTAGATTCACATGCTGTGCATAGGCCGACATCTAGTCGAAGCTGCAGAGTATTACAGTTTTTGTTTTTGAAACTCGAAAGGGGACGTCAAATAGGGTGTGCCGGTAATACTAACCCTAGTGTGACGTCCCCTGATCCCTCACGCGTCTAGGTCCCTCAGATTATATTTTTCTGACATGAGGAGTAGCGCGAGTACAGAAATATTCAAGCAGATACAAGCTCACAAGTTTATGCATCTTCTCTCAGAGGGGAGAAATGGCAGACGCATGTGAATATAAACAGATACAAGCATCAGAAATACGATTATGGTGAGTAATGCATCCCTTCTGAGGCTTGTGGAATCTGCTTAGATCACATGCTGTGCATAGATTAGCGAGCAGTGAAAGAAGGAGGAGGCAGTGGGATGTGAGAAGGTTCATGAGCTGTATCTGTCTTGGAATGAGTGTCAATGCAGTAGTGCTGAGTGAAGGTATGTACAGAGCTCCATGTAGCTGCTTTGCAAATACTGTCTAATGGGACATTTGCAATGAGGGCCAGAGAGGCTCCTGTACCTCTTGTGGAGCGGGCCCTTGGAGTAAAAGGAAGTGTTCTCTGATAGGGAATAGCACAGTTGGATACATCTGACTATCTCACTAGAGATGGCATTTTTAGAAATGCGGTCACCGTCTCTGCCTAGCGCTATGGAGACAAACAATTGATCTGTTTTCCTTAGCGGTCTGGTCTTGTCTACGTAGTAGAGGACTGCTCTCCTCACATCTAGTGTGTGGAGTTTAACCTCAGCTGAGCTTTTGGGTTCTTGGAAGAAAGCCGGTAGCTCAATTGACTGGTTTACATGAAATTTGGAGATTAATTTAGGTGATAACCTAGGGTAAGTACGTAAAACCAGCTCGTCTTTGTGCACAACAAAGTAAGGATCCTGCACTGACAAAGCTTGAATTTCCCTGACCCTTCTTATGGAAGTGATAGCCACTAAGAAGGCAGTCTTATAAGTGAGGTGTTTGAGACTAGACTTGTGCATAGGCTCGAAAGGGGTTCCCTGAGCTTAGCGAATACCACATTGAGGTCCCACACTGGCGGTGTGTTAGAAATTGGAGAGTGGAGGCTCTTTACCCCTTCCATAAATTCTTTGATGACTGGTACTTTCCATCATGAGACCTTATTGTGGGAGGTTGTGTAGGCGGACAAAGCTGCCAGGTGGAGTGGAGTTCCCCTGGAACATGTTAGGCTGACAGGTAAATCTTCTGTTTGAGTGGCCATTTCCAAATTTGTTGGGCAAGCCTGGACAGATTTTGAGAACGAGTGCCCCCCCTGTTTGTTTATGTAAAATATTGCAGTTGTGCTGTCTGTAAGGAGCTGCACTGACTGGTTCGATAAAAGGGGTTTGAATGGCCGAAGCGCTCTGAATACTGCTACAAGTTCCAGCAGATTGATGTGATTCTAAGCAACCTTGCGAGACCAGAGACCCTGAGCTGTGTGGCGAAGGTAGTGAGCTCCCCACCCTGTTAAGGAGGCGTCTGTTGCGACGACGGCTTGAACCTCTGGGTCGTAGAAGGGTTTTCCTTACGTTCGATTCTCTATCATCCACCAGCGAAGATTCTGTACTAGTGTTGGAGAAATGACCACTAGATCGTCCCACTGACCACTTGCCTGAGACCACTGTTTCGTCAACCACTCCTGCATGGGTCGCAGGCGCATGTGCAGAACCAGGTAAATGCAAGACGCCATCATGCCTACCAAATGCATTGCTTTGCGCACCCTTATTTGGGGACCGGCTTGATATTGAGGAATTTGCAGTAACACATTTCAAATTCTTTCCTCCGACGGAAAGGCCAACCCCTCTTGAGCATTTAGGACAGCTCCTAGAAACTGTGCTTGGCACGAGGCTGGACTTTTTCTCATTGATGGAGAAGCCCAATTGAAAGAGGAGGTTGATGGTTCTTTGGATTTTGTGTCTGCAAATTAGGAGGGGGGGTGGGAGGATGCCCCTGTAATGAGCCAGTCGTCCAGGTAAGGGTACACTGGCATTGCCTCCCTGCGCAGGGGCGCTGCCACCACCGCCAGTACCTTGGTGAATACCCTTGGAGCCGAGGCTATTCCGAAGGGCAGCACCTTGAATTGGTAGTGCTGGTTCACTATCTTGAAACGCAAGAATCTTATGTGCGCTGGGAACATTTATTTATTTGGTTTTGTATAGCGCCGATCAGCCCTGGGGCATCGTAGCGCTGGTTACAGAATGCTTGTTGATTACAGAGATTAGTTACATACAGGCTGTGCAATGTTCTTGGTCTGCTTACATAGTGGTGCAGACTTAAGAGTCAAGTTACAGGTTAGTTAGAAGGTTACAGATGATCATGGTCTGAATTCAGTTTAGGTACATTTGCAGATGCAGAGTAATTAGTTAAACAGTTTTGTTTTAAGCATTTTTCTGAACACAGTATAGGATTTCTCATTTCTTAGTGCTGTGGGGAGTGTGTTCCAATTCTTTGGGGCTAGATATTGGAAGCTGGCACCGCCCGCTTTTGATCTTTTGAAAGTAGGGATGGTGATCTGGTTGGAGAGGTGGGTTCTAATGGGTCTGGAGGAAGTGCAGGGGGTGTTTCTTTCGGATAGGTAGGGGGGAGCGATATGAAAGATTGAAATATGAAAATAGGCATATTTCATATACAGTGTTGCCATGTAATTCCCTTTTTTTTAGTAGGGGGGGGGATTACCTCTTGTAGCGTAGTCATGCGGAACTTTTGTGGCTTGACACTTGTTTGCAGGACGCAAATCTAATACTGGCCGCATTGTGAGATCTTTCTTTGGCACAAGGAAGTAGGTTGAATAAATACCCCCGTTTACCTGATTTGCCGGGACGACCTCTATGGCGTCCTTTGATAGCAGAGTTGCAATCTCCTCGAGGAGAATTTTCTGATGTTCCTGAGAGTGTACTCTGTTGAGGACGATGGTCGTGGGGGCACTCTAACTCGATGCAGTAGCCTCCGGACACTGTGGACAGCACCCATCTGTCAGAGGTGATCCCCTCCAATGCGTGGGTGAAGTTGGTAAAGCGCCCCCTACTGGGGATGCATGGGAGGGGACCTGAAGCGGAACGTCGCTGTTTGACAGGTGGCATACCACCTCTAGCGGGGCTGCCTCTTCCACGTTCATAACCTCTGTGCTGCCCTCTTGGGTAGCCCTGGGAATATTGCGACTGGTAATTCCCCCATGATAAGCCCTGGTTTTGGCTATAGTTTCACCCTCTCTGGGAATTTTGGCCTCGAAAGCAGCAAATATTACTGTTTCCCCTCTGTCCAGAGGGTTTGTTGGTGAGTTGACCAATGGATTTTAAAGGTGTCATACTCATCTTTAGCCGTTTTGAGGACATCTTCGATGGCTTTGCCGAACAATACTTAGGCTCGACCGGCATGCCGATCAGTGTTACCCGAGTTTCCGGCTCGAATCCAGATTGTCTGAAACATGCATGCTTCAATGATCGTACCTTCAGCGATTATTCTACCGGCATTATCAGCCGCGTCGAAGTTAGTTTTCAGGAGGCAGCCCGACACTGCCCTCCCCTCAGCTGCCACTTGCGCTTACTGGGTCTTTAAAGGTTCAGGTGCGGAGGAAAGCAAAGCAGATACTTCCTCCCACTTAGGGCAATTATAACTTGCTAAGAGGGTAGCACTGTTGGCTATTTTAGCCTGATAAGCTGCAGATTAAGCGACTTTTCTCCCTAGACCATAGATTCTTTTGCTTTCCCTATCCGGAGGAGCCTCTGAGGAAGAAAGTGGTTCCGCTCTCTTTCCAGTGGTGGCAACTACCAGGGAATCTGGTTTTAGTTGTCCTGCGATATATAAATGGTCAGAGGGAGCAGCACGAAATAACTTCTCAACACGTGGATTTACTGCATGTGTGAGGTTAGGTGTCTGCAAAGAAGGCAGAATTCTGCACTGAACTGATTTTAGTAAGAGGATGGACTGAGTTACTGGCCTTCTGTCTCCCAGGTTTTGCTCTGCGAAATCCCTGTCCTCCTGAACTTCCTGTTTATCTATCTGGAAGTGTTCAGCAGCCTCAGCCAACGCCTCATTAAGGAGAGGCTGGTTATCGACTGGAGAATCATTAACAGGAGGGTCCTTAGAAATTGGGAATTCTAAAGTGTAAGCTTCAGCCTCATCTTCAGCCTCCTGGTCCTCATCATCCCCGTCGTAGTAAGGGTCTGCAGCCTGTTCCTCCTCGAATTGAGGGTCAGGTTCTTCATGGTAAGAATTTTGGTCATAAGGCTCCACTACTAAGTCCTGAAAGGGAGTACCAGAGCGAGCCCTCTTCGGAGGGGGTTGAGGAGACACAGGAGTGGCCCTGGAACCAGAAGGAGCTGAGGCAGGAGGGGTGTTCCTATAACTCTGAAAATAGTTTGGATCTTTTTCATAAAAAATCTGCCATAAAGGTCATCCTTTTCATTAGTCTGTCTATATCCTGAGAGCTCCATTCTTTGGAGCTTGGTATAATAACAGAATGAGGGGTAAGGCCCATGCTGGAAGTGTAACTTTGGTATTGGGGGCTGACTGAGGTCCTTTTGGTTTTTTAGCAGCCTTGTTCTCCCTATGCTTCTCTTTAGCTAGAAGTGAACTTACTTGACGTTTTGGGGCCTTCCGCTTGGGTCCAATGCATCATGTCGACTCTCCGAGGCATGATCCGACGAGGAGAGTCGAATTGGGTTAGACGCTGGGCATCCAGTTTCGGTAGTGGGTCGTGACACAGTGTCGTGGACCGGGTCTCGGCGGCGGTTTGATGGACGACACCTTTTCCATCTGAGGACGGGTGGGTCTTGTCGTGAGGCGATCGGGAACGGCCAGAGGACAAGGATTTAGTGGGCCGCTCCCTAGGTGTCGACCGTTGCCGATCGCTCGACACGTGTCGACTCTCGGCTGGAGCTAGTGTGCTTGGTGGATGTACGTGTTGCGCTTTTGCCGCCGGGTGTGGTCCCCACAACATGGCTGCCGGCCAGTCCTACGGTAGCTGAATCCTCCCTCGCCGTCCGATTTGGCGGCGTTGCTGCCATCGCTGAATGCTCCCTCTACATCCATGGCCTTGAGCTGCCTGGCGTAGTGGGCCCAGCGCTTAGTGGAGCGGTCCTTTAGGGTTTTAGGCTTAAATAGTCGGTAAGCCCGACAAGATGTCTCAAAGTGGTCCCGAGGGAAACACAAATTGCAAACAGTATCCACTCAGGGGAACTTTTTGTTACGTTTGGGGCAGAATTTAAATAGAGTACTCTCCATAAGGTCAAGGTATGGCAGTGCGGCGAATATATGTAGGAAAAAAGGGGAATACTCCCCCCACTCTCCCTACTGACTGGCACGAGGCCCGAGGTGGCCTTCCAATGCCTGGGGTCCGTCGCAGCAGTCTTCAACGGAAGTCTCTCCGATTGTCACCAGCGTCGTTCTTCGGCGCTCTGGGAATAAAGGATAGGAACAGATGTAACAGTAATTGAAATATAGATAAGGCTGTATGCCGAAAGGAACTCTGCACACATGCGACCAACACACACACACACACGTAATAGAGTTATCTTCCTGAAAAAGTCGGAACTTTTAAATATTTAGGGACTCCTATGGGGCAGGCACAGTGCTCTTTGAAAGGCACGGTTACAAATATGATTTCCCGATATAAAGCAAAGTTTTAATGGAGTTAACCAAGAAAGTCAAGGTTAGAAATCACCTCTAAGCTCACCGCAGAGGTCATACTTGCCAACCCTACCAATTTAGGCAGAAGGCTACTGCTTTTATTCAGTCCTACCGCCTACAGATTTGGCAGGCAATGCATGTGATTCTACAGCAGACTGCTTGAGACTGGACCCAGGACAAAGCATGCAACACATTAGTCCGTCTGAGCGTTGGGCGGGTAAGTGATTACTGGGCTCAGACCAATCCACAGAACCAACAGCTACGTGACTGCCCTGAACTCTTGCCGCGACAGGCCTTAGGTAAACCGCCAGTGAATGCAAGGGGCTGCGCATACCACCATCACACAGCGTCAGACTGAGGAGGGTATCAGGCTACATGCTGTTCAGTGTTCACCTTGCACTGCAGAACTAAATATGTATTGGCCAGGCTGCTGCTACAGAGCACTGGGAAACGTTGCCTACCAGCTCTGTGTGATTTCCTTCTGTGAAGTTAAGCAATTGAATTCAGTGTCAAAGTACCATTCCGAATTATGCATTTGAACATCTCTCCATGTTGTGCAGTTTGATGGGTTGTGTATTTTAGAATGCTCCAGTGGTGCCAATAATTATGTTTTGTATTTTCCTGTGATGTCATTATTATGCAAAGTATTATTTTTGAAACTTGAAAAATCCCACATCTTTTTGGTCACAGAATGTTGGCAAGTATGAGAGGTTACCAGGTATAATTCAGTTAATCAGTGGGAAAGGGGTGAAGGAATACAGATGATGGAACAGAAGATTTCAGCCTAAGTTAACGTGTGATTATGTATTGTAGATTCTCCAGCAAAGTCCAAAGTAAGATGAAAGGGGACATGCACGTTGGTGAGCTCGCTGTTTGTTATTTTCTCCAATTACCCTTCTGGGCTGTCCAGTCTGGCTGAAACTTAAAGACATCCACCAGCAGGTCAGACGTTTCAGTGTAGTCTGTGCAGTTCAGCAGCCTCTGCAGGAGTAAATTACTGGCACCTGACAGTACCAGGGCGGAGAGGAATTCACCAGAAACATTAGGATGGAGAGTAAGCGTTTATTTCCATTCTCCCTCCTGCCCTGGGAACTTGAAAGGTGTTTGGGATACCAACACAGAATGAATACAGAAGGTGTGAGCGGGAGCGCAAGGGCAGCACATTTACCCATTATTTCACATAAGCATCCTGTGACGGTTTACGGACATAGGGAAGGCAGTCAATGCTCAATGTGCATGCTCCAGCAGGAGAGAGCTCATGGATGAGGCTAAGTGTCTCCATTCCAGTCACACTCAAGCTCTCTTATTCCGGTCTTGCATAAACTGGGGCAGAACCAGCCTCAAAATGTTGAGGGAGGGTGGGAGAGCTGAAAAGGATTTTTCATAAAGTGGGAGGGGCACACATAATCATTGATAGCGCCTGCAAGGGCACCACCGACGTTATCTTTGATTAATGCATAGATAACAAATAACTCTCGGTAATTATGAACTTTTTTTCATGTGGGGGATGAGATACGGGCCTCCTGTCATTTTAGAAAGAGTATATGAACAGTGGGATCTGACATGTAAACAAACTCCTCAGCCGGCTGAACATCCTGAACAGTATCCACCAACAGCAAGTTAACGCGATGTGCAGCACAATGAACATATCATGCTAGCACCATCACAGCACTGCCCCACTACATTGACAACACACAAACCAGCTTTTTGCATGATTTCAAACAATGCATAGGCTAGACTATAAGCATCTAAATGGTCAAGCGGTTGAAATGTAAGAAAATACTCACGAACCTCAAAGCTATCCTTTGCACAATAATGTGCACAAATGCTACACTTTCGACAAATCACGCGTTTCATCCGCAATAATGTACATCATGCCAGCCTACTGAAAGTCATGCACTATATTTTGCAAGATTTGAGATGCACAGATAGCTAATAATTAATTTTGAATCTCATGGCCAACGCAATGACTATTATTTGGCATACATTCAAATTTTGAAGCAAATACAGGATCAAACCCCTTCACAGGGTGAACTAATCCCGGAAAATTAGCTTTACCAAGAGAATCAGAAGTTTCATCTCGGCCTCTGAATGCTAATCCTTGTCTTGCCAAATAAATAATTCGCTGAGACAGCCTATGTATTTTCCATTCTCAGACACTAGCGTTTGATGAGATTTTGACTAAAATACTGCCATCTCTTTTACTTTGCTTTGCTTTGAAAGCATCCCATCAAGCCATGCTGTTGAAATGGGACTTACATATAGAGTGCTTTTCTAAACAGCCCAGCAAGTGATTCCAGTTTGTAAAACCAAATTTAAACAAATACTGCTTCTACACCGTCATGAGCTGGCAAGAACACAAAACATGCATAGCAGAATCTTGCATCTTTCGCAATACTGTACCCGAGCCTTTGTGTAGTATTCTGGACAAAAAGGACCTATACAGTTGGGCAAACAATGTGTTGGGAAAAACTGCAAGTTGAGATTGCATTTGTTTGCATTATCTTTAGTTGGTTTATCTCAACATTACCATCTGTGCTGTGGGCAAGTTCTTTGTACAAGTTTTGATCTGTGCTCGTAGCGGTTGGCTGCATAGCTATTTCGGATAACATGGCTGCTGAGTCTTTTCTACTTTTGGTACATCGTCTACAGTAGATGCAGTAGAGACAGCATCAAAAAGTGTGGCAAGTGTGACTTGCCTACAATTGCTTGTGCAGTCTCCCGATTTGCTAGCAGCCATCATTGATGGTCACCCTCGTTGGCTTATTTGGCTTAGCTTTGCCTTTTCTGTGGGTCTCCGTTTTCCCTGCGGGTTCGTCTCACTCTGGCTTGGGTAACCACTGGTATGTATCTGAATATGTCTGTTCTCAAGTGACCCAAGAAAAGGGGATTATGGTACGGGGGGGGCCTACATCAGGCGTGCAGACAACATATGAGACATAATAAGAGTGTTTATATACACAGAATGTTAGTGCCTAACCTTGTTGCAGCTGCCATTGTACAGGTAAAGAAGAAAGAGTGCAGTAGGTACACAAAAGCAGAGAAGTCTCTTCCAATTACATTATTACAAGCCAAGTACATGGGGAATGTGGGCAAATAAAGAATAGTGGGGAGTCGAGTAGGTTTGCGTTGGGCACATTCAGCCCTAGTGTTGGTACAGCTTGTTCCCTAGTCTCTGGTCCTGTCACTGATAGTGTTAGTTGTGGGATGTTCTGACCCACTGGCTCTGCCCTGCAACATCACTGTGCGCTGCTTTCATCAAAACAGAATGGCCGCCGAAAAGCCTTATGTGCGCTAGAAATCACTGAGAAGTGCGCAGGGAAACCTGAAAAATAGGCCGCCAATCCATTTTGCCTATGTCAGTGGTAAAACAGGAGACCACACTGCCAAAACCCATCATTGGGCTGCCCGCAGAGTTAGAGGAAACTGCTTGAAAAGGCATTGCTACATTCCAAAGGAAAACCCAGAAGTGCTTTAAAATCCGTTTTTCCTTGGCCGTTGAAAAGTGCAAAATCAAAGTCCAAACATCAGAAAAGATCCAACATCCTTGTTGGATGTTAAACATCACTTTATTTGAATAATCCCCACAAGAACAATGTCAGGAGAAGTACCTTTCATCACAAAAATATCCCCATTCAAAAGGGTGCTTGCTTGGGAAAATATGTCAGAATATGGGCGCAGTACCGCCGCTCGCCTGTGTCAAAGCCATCATTTATTTATACTGTTAGTTTGAAACTTGTATCTTAAAAACAAATTATTGAAAAGAAGAGACTTGCCACCAAAAGCAATATAGGTTGCCACTATTTAATGTCTATGTTGAAAAAGACTGGAATTGAAGATAAGTTTGTTCTTTGTGGAAATTAGTTACAAATTTAAAAACAGGCAATGTCACAATTTACTGTAAGGTAACCTGATTCAGCTAAACTTCAAAGAGGCTTCCCCCACTAAGAAACACACCACCCTTCTCCTTCCAACCAAAAGGGCAGGAATTCTCAGTTGGATTTTAATGGGGGGGGGAGATTTGCTCTGCTGCTCTGGAAAAGAGACAATAGGCTTCTTGAACTGAAATGAAATGCAAATTCAGGTGTCGACAGAAGCCAACTGCTGGCAGGAAGAAGCCTTGGACTACTCTGGCCCAGCTAAACCTTGGGGGTGGGGACAGACAGTTGTTTATTCTGAAAGCACAGAAAAGTATATTTTGAAAAAAAAAGACTCATAGAAAACTGAACAAAATTGGTAAAAATCTGTAAATATAGTGTTAAAATGAAATTTCTGCTCACAGTTTGAAACTACTCTGGAATCTGTGCGATATTCAGAGACCAGACCACTAAAATGTTGATAATGTAGCAATTGTGATCATGCTATGAATATGAAAGTTTACAGGATTATGCCCAGATGTCATGCGCATGTATGTGGAAAAATGTGTAGAGATCTGACACTGGGTAACCAACCAAAAGCGCAAAAAATGGTCAGTTTTGAACCGAAACTCTCAAGAAGATGGGACTTTGACGGATACGTGCTTTATTAAATATGTGATGTGATTATGTATTATTAACAAGTTGGTGATATTGTAAATATGCTTTATAAGAAAAATAAGTTTTCTGTGTGGAAACAAAGAGGAGGTTTTTCCCTGGACCATAAACACAGCGTCATCATGACACATCATGACACTCTGGTTGCTTCTCAAATCAGGGGAGAGGGGAATTCTCTGACCAATCGGATTCCTAGAGGTTGGGCTTAGTATAATCAGCCTACCCACCGTTTGGGAAATAGTTAAATAGGGACTGTTTAGGACCTAGAGAGACACACACACACACATTCACCCATCAACTGATTTACTGGCGAAGCGCTCTGCAGGAGAATCCAGATCCAGACTCCAGAACTCTGAAAGCAGAAGGCCTAATTCCAAAGCTGAAACTTTCTCAGCTTGACCTTTAAAATCTTGCAACCTGATTTTAACCCCAGACTTCCAAGGGGCACACCAAAATTGAAAGGCCTGGCTGTGCTGTTTTCTGCTTCTTGCCAAGAACTCTTGCCAGAACCCTGAGATCCAAACCAGTAGAGCAGAGCTGTAACCAGATAGCTATAACTCCAGAAACAACCCGTCAGATCCAGTTTGGAGGCCGTGCAGAGACCCAGTGCTGTGCTGCGTGCAGAACCGTGTGCCTGAGTCCTGTTTGGTGGGCTAGCAGAATTCCAGTCCAAAACCTTTGACCAGATCTTTGACGGGCATATTCCAAACCATAGTTGTGAGTATCTAGCATAGAATTGTCCATAGCCAATCTCTTAGCTTTAAGTAATCCAATCCCAAACCTTTCTAGCATATCCATAACTGCATTGTACAATCTCTTGTCTTTTCTGAATCTTTCCCTCATCCATATAGTCCTTTGTTAATTGTAGTGATAAAATCATCTTTGTGCTGATATATTTGCTGAAGAAAGGCAAGCGTCTCGGCAGATAGAACCATCCGGGGGCCTCACTGGATCAGTGGCTGTGCTGTCGTGTAGCTTGTGGCTTCATAGACTCCCTAGTGTAAAAAACCTTGGTTTGTAATATTCAAAAGCGCATCTTTCATTTGAAAATCTTGACTCTTTTTGAGAAAAATCGACCTCTACTAAATCCTCCAACTCCTTACAGTTTTTCTGTAATTGCGTTTCTCGTGCGCTGAAAAGTTTGCTGCGATTCTGCATTTGGCTCAATTTCACCACATGTAAAATAGCTATTTCTTGCATTCAACCTCTGAATTCAGTTTCCTATCTGCCAGTCATTCAATCATCATTGCTAGTGTTTACCTGAAGCTATCCAAAGCGGCTCCCACTAGTTTTGAATCCAATTTAATGATTTAAAGTCATTTTTCAGTGTTTTCCCTATTAATTTAAAATCACATTCAAAAGCATTCGACCAGTTTTAAAATCATTCCCGTTTTTCTCTAAGCTTGCTGGGGGGAACTGGGATTGAAACTGCATTTGCAGAGTGTTTATTCCTGCAACCTGTTTTCTCTCCTTCCATCTCTATATTGCATATTAGGGGGGGATTGAGTAGTATCAGGGGGAAAGAGTGATTACATTGCATTTGATTGAACACACAAGTATTATTTCTGTACTGCATTAATTTCCTATCATTGCATTTCATTGAACCCACACAAAGTTTATTCTATGCTACATTATTCTTCTCATCCATACTCCTGATTAAAGAGACTGTTGAGTGTAATATCACCCAACGCTGATCACTGTATAAATATTAATAGTGTGATATCTAGATATTGTTCAAATTCATAAACGTGTGATATATATATATATATATATATATATAATATATAGTTCAATTCATAAAATAAATCTTAGCTTTGCAAAACAACCTACTTCTTGGTTCAGTGAGACCCCAGGGGAGGTGGGGGGGGGGTCCTTGAGGTTTGATTATTGTACACACTTTAATGCTTTAATGAATGGATTATACCCAGAGAGGTCGCACTGATCCACGAGAATCTTAGGAAGGCATGCCTTGGTACCGCTTGGAGGTGAGGGGGTCACAGGGTATATTTTAGGAGTAGAACGGCCGCCAAAATGACTTAAGTTGTGTTTAATGGGTCAGAGTGATGTGCTATGGGGGAGAGGCCCTGGACAGACCACTGCATGCAAGTAAGGGGGCTTTGAGCCAGTGTCACTTAATGCAGATTCAGAATACACCTGAAACTGGAGCTCCAGCCCATAGGAGCGCTGGTGATTGCATTCCACCCCCACCCAAAATCATTTCCCAAACACTCATGCATTACATTTTTAGCGACCTAGGGGCAGTTCTAGCTTGTGTGTGTTTTGTCGGAATAATCTAATTGCTGGTCCAGTTCATGACTGCACATTGTCGAGGATATAGATCAAACAAGCAATGGCAAAGCCAACAGTTTGGGCATTTGCTAGGCACTGTTAATACCTGGCTGTGAAATTGCAACAGCTGGAAAAGGGTGCAATTACATGGACATAGCATTGGCTAACCAAGACCAAGTGCCAGCTGCTGGCTTTGTTAATGCTTGTTTTTACCAAGCTTCAGTGCAAGGAAGAGATACTATTCACACACTAAAAGCGCTTTGAAGCACTTCACTGTGTGTATAAGCACTTTACAAATAAACAATTACAATCAAGTGGCTGAAGCCGCACTTAAGACACGTTTATTACACGATCCTACTACAACTTGACCGTTTACACAAAGGATGGCCGATGGTGCCTATTAAGGGAGCGTGTACATTTTCAGCACAACCTGGGCTGTAAAAAGTGCAGGTAAACCTCCCGCCCTGGGTTTACATTTCAAGTGACATTCCTGCTCATTTCGACAAGCTATGCAGAACTTCAGAGGAAATTACTCTTCCAGCCCATCATGACCATCCTCCCGCCTCGAGTACCTATTCCAGCAGTGCACCCATACCTGCCTACATTCCAAAATAAACAACACGGAGATCCATGTCACTGCAAGACCATGCCTGTACGTTCAGAAGGCCATGCCCACATTTTCGCACGGGGGTAGTGATGTGGAAGTTTTTGTGGCAGGGCATGGGGCTGAAGTGTAACTTTTCATTTTTAAATGAAAGTGGACACATTAATAAAGGTTGCGCTCCCATTACAAAGAATGCATTGTGAATGCTTCATGATATCATCCTGTTTACATGATAGTTGTTCAGAACGACAGGGAGAGAGCAAGAGCAATGGTGCAGAAGACATGAGGGAACACCAGAAAACCCAGAGACTCCACGCTCTTCTCCGGACACCCGGAGAAGAGCGTGAAAACCCTCAGTCGCCTGGTTAAACATGGAGCTTAGGCAGGTATGAGTGCACCACAAATGTTAATGTACCTGCTTCAATCGCTCGATGGCTGGCTTTTAAAAGCGCTCTTGGCTTAAGTCCTGCTGTTGGAGGGGTCTCATCGGCTGGCTGGCATCCAAAAGCCAACACCAACATCAGGTGTCCGCTTATGCCCCAAGCAGTGCAGTGGGGTGGGGTGGGGTGATGGTGACCCCGGGGCATGCAAGTTACTTTCAACATATGCACATCAAAAGGCAGCGCCAGCACCTGCTGCCAACCTCAGCAGATCAGCCTCACCAGGGCCAAGAAACTGCCTGGATTGGCAATCCCTGGCCATATTTTGAGAGGGCCCTCTCAAGCCCATGCCTGGTGCCGCCCCTGTGCATAAGCAGAGGTTAGACCCTCCATGGCACACAAGGAGTACAAGACTTTAAAGAGGCAGAGACTCAAATAAAGTTCAACCTGCTTAATAACAAGCATTTCAAATGAATTTGGAAAACTACAATTGTGCATAGGAAGATGTCCAGTAACACTGTTGAAAGGAGGGGGCGCAGTTGCGCGAGCAGCGAGATGGCGGCCATCGAGTAACGCTCTGTGTGTGAAGCAAGATTCCTGACAAAAAGAAGCATATGTGGCGAAACTGGTGTGGAAATCGTTGGACAGCAATATGAACGCTGGGCGCACAACTAGCTCTGACGGTGGGCTGTTTGCTTCTAGACCCACAGAGTAATTAAGCCTGAAAGTGAGACTGGCCCTGATGGAGCAGACCGACTGCAGTGAGCGGCAGGGAGGCAGAGACTTTTCAGTCGGAGTGAATAGTGTGACGGAAAGGCGAAGTAGACTCCCTCCCTCCCCCCCCCCCCAGCTACTGTGAAAACATGCAGGCTTTGAAGGAGGATTGTGTGCAAGTGCACAGCGGCGGGCTGTGGCGACGCCCGCCACATTTCGGATACTACGCAATGAGAGGCAAGGCCGTGTGGAGGTGGGCCCGTCGCAAACTGCTGGGCTCTATGTCAGCACCCGCAAGTGCCATGGGAAGTGAGGCAGTACCTGCGGTCTGCGCACCACGGGCAGTAAAGTAGGCCCAGTGAAGGGAGAATGACTTACGGCGGCGCATGAGAGCCCCTGCTCATTCTGGATCCAGCCACAGCACAGCGCCCGGACGCTGTGTCAGGAGTGCTTGCGAACAACGTAACAAGAAGGACAGGACCTGTAGCTCTGTGTGCGGTGAAGACTGATAAACGATCCATGTCTCCAGTCCTCCTGCCGCTCCATTTATTGTCACCCCCTGTGACTGTGCCGTTACATGGTGGTTGGAGCAGAGGGAATCAAGGACGGTGAATGCTGCTTCCTCGACACTGGAAGGCTGTGACGTTTCGACTTTGCATTGCAACAGGAATCCATCATACGTTTGCGGTGAGTGTGGGCTGGGCACCAAAGAGCAGCTATGGAAACCCATAGCTGCTGTTGTACCACGAACAGGGCGGTGCCCCCCCCCCTTTCTGGGTTGGTAGACAAAACTCCCTTTCTATCAAGAAGAGCGTGATTGCGGCTTGACTGTGCAGCCTAGGGGGATAAGGGGACCCTTTTGAGGTCTGTCACTTTGCCTCCCCCCTCACTGCCTTTTTGAGATCTGTCACATGCTTCTTCCTTTTCCCCACCTCAATGTCACCACTATGGAGTGCATAGAATGTGGTGACTTGTGGGTCTGTAGGGCACGGTTGCCAGAGATCTTGAAATAAACAGCACCTGGGGCAAATTACCAGAGGAAAGCCGCCTAGCAAGGCGCTTTGAGTGCAACTGGAGAACATCTGAGGAGGTTTGGTACACTGTTGCGCTGCAATCCTGTGGCACAGTTGGTATCCTTATTGGTTGAGTGCGCTGTAAACTTGCTCACCCCAGATCTATCATTCCGCTGAACAGCAGGCTAATAAGGTGGACGGCATTCACAACATCATGCCTAAAGGCGCTGGCCCCAAAAAGAGTGGCGCATGGATAAGTATACCAGACCTACCTCGAGACAGGCGCCACCACCATTGCCCGTTGATCTGCAGGGTATCATAGCCATCATGCAGAAAGGTTTAGTTTCCATTAATAGCAAGTTGGAGGGCATAAATATTGATGGTAATACAATCCGATGCCTACTGGAAAAGGCCACTCAACGCAGTACAGAGACGGAGACGCGGATCAGCGCTGCGGAAGATGCCATAACAGCATTACAAGGGACTGTGACGAATATGGCAAAAGATTTCGGCAGCATTAAGATGAAGTGTGAAGATCTGGAGGCAAGATCAAGGTGCAATGATGTTCGCATTATAGGTGTGCTGGAGGATGCCTTGATATGGAGACGGCAACAGAAGACCTGGTGAAGGAATTGTTGGGGGATCCTGGATGGCCTCAGATGTTTGTAATGGAGCGGGCGATGATGGCAAAGCCGCGACCCGGTGGGTTCCATAGGCCAATAATTGCACACCTCATGAACTACAGGGACAGATATTTGGCTTTTGAGGGCGGCACGAGCAAAGCAGGAATTGAGGATGGGCTCCGGCGTGGTCCGTATATTCCCAGACTACATATTGGCTGTACAACAGGAGAGATGCTCATTTGTGGGGGATAAGAAACCTTTAAGGGAAACGCAGAATCCCTTACACTATGCTGTATCCTGCTAGATTGCATTTACAATACAATAAGACTTACTTTTTACGTTTCCTCAAGAGGCTGCATCATTTGTAGAGGCAAACATTCCTCTGCTGGAGGGGCAGGCGCTGAAGGCACCTTAGAATCTGACATCACTTTTGTGCCACACCCGATTTGTGAAAATTTTGATGCGTTTATGGTAACGTCTGTTAGACTCCTACAGTTATGGTTTTAATCTAGCCAAGGCAAAATATAGTAAGCAGAGGTCTTCGCTCACCATGGTAGCAGTCGCCCCCAATGCAAGTGCATATATTTGTTGGGCAGGGCAGGGGGGGTGAGGGGGGGAGTGAGGATATAGGGCTCGACATAGTCAAGGTTTGGGGCACTATGAGGGGGGGGGGGCTTGGGGTGAAACAGTTATAAAAAAAAATGCACAGGTTAAGCACTGCACATTATGGTTTGGTCAAGAGATGGCACATAGTTGAGTGGAATGTTCGGAGGCATATAAGGGATGTCGGCTAGAAGTGGTCAGAATGATAGTAAGTTATTGAGATGGAATGTGCGGGGCTTGGGTATCCCAGGGAAGATGCGTAAATTGATGGCATATGTTAACTGACAGGGGGCCAAGCTTCTGTTATTGGCAGAAACACACCTGCTGGGGCACCAGGCACGTAAGGTTGCCCCTGGTTGGGGAGATCAACGTTATTACACTTCTTACTCTACCAGAGCAAGGGGGGTGGCGGGTCATGATCCTGGTACACAAGTCATTGCCATTCCCGCACTATGCGACCGAGAGTGACTGCAGCAAATTTGTGATTGCACACGGGAAATTTGCGGATGTCCTCTTGATTAACATATATGGTCCACATATGGCCCACGTGTGGATAATTCAGAGTTTTATGATGCCATATTCCAAAAAATGCGCTAGGTACCCACCGCACTAGTAATGTGTGGCAATGATCTTAACATGATACTCAATGTACACCTGGACCGCACACCCAGAACCCTGACAAGCGCAGCACATACTATACATACGCACATTGGAGGATTTGGGTCTGAGGGATGTTTGGCGCACGCTACATGGCACACAAAGGGCTTTCACTTTTTATTCATCAGTGCATGATATGCATTCACGCATAGACTTTTGGTTGACATCACACAGGCTGGTGCATTGGGTGACAGAGTGCGACATACTGCCCAGAACCCTGTCCGACCATTCCCCTATGCCGCTTTCACTGAGCATTCCGGAGGGAGCGGCCCAGCAACCACAGTGGAGCTTCAAGGCTACATCCCTGCTAGATCCTGTCTTCCAGAGTAGTATGGCGCAACATACTACAGTCAGGGTCAGTTAGCACACAGGCTGTCCTACGGCAGGTGTTTAAAGTATATATGAGGGGGGGGTCACAATGTCGACTGAATTCGGGGTACTGTACATCAGGAGGGAATTAAAGAGGCGTGAAAACACTAGCGCAATTGTAAGCAGAATACGCTGAGAACCCGTTGCCACACATAAGCAAAGAAATAAAAACACGACGAATCGTGAGATGCAGAACACAGAGCTGCGTTACTTTGATAAGCCAGCAGCAGCGCACAGGTACAGGAAACATGAGACCGGGGAGGCTCCTGGCACGGGTAGTCCGTTGTGAGAGGGGCAGCACCACCACCCCATGCATAACCAGGAAGGACGCAGTGGTTGTCAATAGAGTGGAAGTAGTATGCAGGGTGCTGACACGAGAGCCTCTACTCGCCCCAGAGCACAGCTACAAGTGACAAGATTGATGTATATTTAGCCAGGATACCCACGACACTTGTCTGCAGAAGCTCGTAACGCACGGGAGGTATCCAGAACATTGAGTGACATTAAGGAAGCGATTAGGAGTCTACCGGGAGGGAAAGCCCCAGGTTCGGACGGTTTGGGTGCAGTTTTATACAAGGAATTCATATATATGCGTTATCTCCCTGTCTTTTATCGGTGTTGGCCGAGGAGCTTGAACTTGGTACCCTGCCGGAATCGATGTGCGAGGCGGTCATCACCCCATTATTAAAGCCTGGAAAGCCTCTGTACCGACCATTATTCCTAATAAACACTGACGCAAAAGTATTTGCTTCCAGACTTAATCCCTTAATGCCCTACATAGTGCACGAGGACCAGGCAGGATTTGTGCAGGGGAGATGGACAGCATCAAAAATTTGTCGGCTATATAATATAATGTTCAGGATTCCACATGACGTTGAGGGGGTTGCCGTGTCCCTAGACCTGCGGAAAGCATTCCACACAGTATACTGCCCTTTTTTGTTTAGGGTTCTGCATAACTACGGGTTTGGTCCAAACTTTATAAAGTGGGTGCAAATTCTATATACAAAGCTGTATGCCAGGGTGTGCGTGAATGGGGTGCTCTCATTAATACCAACTCTAGCTGGAGGCACCAGGCAGGGATGCTTGCTTTCGCCTTTACCGTTTGCTCTGGTGATAGAGCCCCTGGAGGATCTCATGAGGGCTAGGCATACCCGGGCCAGTATTAACATCGCTAGCCAGGTAGAACTTATAACGCTGTACGCAGACGATATCATGATTATGTCAGGGATCCAGGGAAATGCCTACAGAGGATACTAGTTGTGGTTCATGAGTTCGAGAAATACTCCGGTCTGCGTCTGAATAGCAACAAGTCTGAGATCTTCCCGTTAACAGACAACAGACAACATGCCTGAAATGAGTAACCCGTTTGGATTGAGATGGACACCTTACCATATAAAATATCTTGGGGTCGAGATCGCAAATTCTTCAACCCTTGTTCGTTCCCTTAATTATGACCCGCTGATCAATGCAATGTGTGCCAAACTAGAACGGTGGATTCAGCTCTCTTTTTCGTGGATGGGACAGGTGGCACTAACGAAAACGATTATTTTGCCCAAGCTATTTTATCTCTTTAGTAACATGCCAGTGTGGCCTGGCAGAGCCTTTTTCACTAAAATAAACAGAGCGTGCTCTTCATTTGTATGGAAGGGTCAGTTGGAAGCACCTCACATTGCGGTATGAATGGGGGGGGTAGCCCCTGACTGAGTTATATTACCTTGCTGCTCAAGCATACTATGCAGTGCACTAGGTGGTGGGAGGACCACAAAACATATGTGGACTTAGAAAGGCAGGGGAAGGCCACGTCAACACTGCTGCACGGGCTAGCGGTAGGAACGTGTGGGAATGTTAATTAGCTGGACCCTGTGTCAGTGACACAGCAGGCATGTTGGAGGTTAGTCAAGCTCCCCAGGAATACTGTATTATACAGTCCAGACATGCCAATCTGGGGCATGACGTTTCTAGACCAGTCAATGGACGCATTACTAGCACAAGGTGGGCACATTGAACTTGGGTGATTTGTTCCATGAAAGCCTATTTGTAAAGTGGGACATGAACAAGGTACAGGTGGGGGGCACCCCACTTCAGAAATTTCAATACTGCCGACTTCTGCTCAGCTGTGGCATCGACGGGAAGCCGGCTCTTGTGGGAATTCAGACCACAACAAAGTCTTAATTACATAATATCCCCAGGTACAACAAAGAAATCTGATTCAGCGCTATATAAACGAGCTCAGACGACCAGGGAGGTACAAATACCAGACATTAAAGGGGACTGGGAGAAGGACCTGGGAGTTACCTTCACCAAGACACGCTTTTTGCAATTATGCAGACTGTCAAAGCAGATAATCACAGGTTGATACACTTTAAGATTCTGAACACACTTTAAGATTCTGAACAGAGTTCACCTTACCCCAGCCCGCCTTAAGAGGATGTACACCACCATTGAAGGGAGCTGCCCCAGATGTGCGGAAGGGGACACTGATATAATGCACATGTTGAGGTCATGCGGGCATTGTCCGAATATTGGGACATGGTATGCTATGCGCTAGAGGAGATGGTGGACCAGCCCATGGTATGGAACACACAACATGTGTATTGGGCTATGTGCATAAACTGAATCCATTGAAGCGCAAATGGATAAATATTGGTCTGCTGTTAGGGCTATATTAATGAAATGGAAGAGTAAAATGGCCCCCACAATTGCAGACTGGCTCAGATATATGACCTGCGCAAATGACAAGTAAGAACTGTACGCCTGCCTGATGCCTCCGGCAAGACGGCCGAGGGACATTTGGGGAGGTTTCCGACAATACTTGATGAATACAAGCGAGGTGGAGGATGGTGAAGTAACTGTACTGTGAATAATATGTATTCCAAGTTGCCCTTGATGATGCTATTGGAATTAAATCTCTGTGTAATGCACTCTTTGGGAATGTGTGGTTCCAAGATGCTGCGCTTCTGTGCAAGTTAAATAAAGTTTACATTTTTTTTTAAAACAATGTTGAAAGGAAGGCAAAAAGGGCTTAAAAAGAACAATACATTCCGTTGCTCCAGAGACATCATAAAGACCAAGTTTGTGTAAATAAAGCTAGCTACGTAGATAGAGACAGCTAGGTTATTATAAATGGTGATAATTCAGAGAAAGTTACTAAACCAGTACATAAGTTCAGCACCAGTAAATGATAAAAGAAAGAGTAGGAAACTCAGAAAGTGAATACTAATAGGTTTCTCCTCCCAGCAGAGGACAGGGGCATCAAGGAAGGGGAGGTAATTGAACAAACTACATATTTGTCTGTCCTTTTATCCTGTTCTGCAAATTTTCAATCCGTGGGAAGGAAAACAATCTGTTATTTTATCCACTTTTCCTTTGCCTCCTGTGGTGAGCTGGTAGTACTAAAGCTGTAGACAAAATGCCCCAGGGGAGTCTGTCGTGTTCAGCAGCTCCTGCGGACGTCGGCAGTGGACACCGGACAATAACCCTCTGCAGGTTGGATATAAGCCACTGTCTGAGGCACAGGTGCGTCCAATAACATGCCCACATCGTCAAATTAAGGTGTTTAGCCACCTGAGAACCAAAACAGGAGTTGCATGGGCACCATGTCCACGATCAGGTCTGACTATGCGTAATCGAAACATTTGCTTGAGGCCATTGCTAGTTTAAGTCACTTATGGTTGCAACAGCAAAGACAGACACGTGATCACAGTTCAAGGGTTTTTATTAAACTGTATGCAGTGTGGAAAAACGCCTAATCTAAACCTAAATCTAAGATGGGAGCAAGCTTCGACCATCACATTTAAAATAAGGCAGTCCTATTGGCATCTTGTCAAATCAAAAAGGGCATATACTAAAAAAAATAAAAAATAAAAATGTAAAAAAATGATTCAACTATTGCCAAACCTTACATCTACATACAAAAGAGTGTGGGAAACGGTTCATAAGAAACAAAGAAGTGTTCACAAATAATAAGTCAGGATGCAATAGTCGTGGTCTCCCCGCCCCACGTTTTGAGCACGGGATAAGGTGGTACCTTTGAGCACAGCACACTTCGAGCTTCTCGAGCACAAGACAACAGTTCCGTTTGTAACTCAGGAGCCTTGATGGCCAATTCTCCTTCCAGTTTTCCAGTTGAAAGTCTCTTGCCTTTGAGGGTCGGAAAATAACCACAAAGTTCCTTTCCAAAACACATTGGGTGCTGGCTTCTCACCCTTCGATCCCCTTCTTCCGGGGCTTAGATCCACAAACCGTTCCTAGCACCATCATGACCGTCGGTGGTTGACTTCCTTACTTCCGAGGGCCTGATAGGTTCAAATGTAACAAATAAAAGTTCCTTTTCCGATTATATTTGAGGCGAGGATTCTTCACCCCCGAGTCCCCCTCTTCTGGGCTCAGCCACCCCTTGAATATCAGCCTACCTCCCATCGGGTTCACTTTGGCTTGTATTCAAAGACCTTTTCCTTTCCTGCATTCACATGTAGTAGGGATGATGGCTTCTCAACCCTCGATCCCTCTTGCCAGGCGCAGACCCACCACCCCCTCGACTGTAAGCTACTTTTCGGTACCCTTGTACCTATTAAAATCACAAGTCTTAATGTCTTTTTAAACAATAAACTGTTGACTTACCTTCGTCAGATTCACTCTTGTCACACATACAGTTCTGTCTCACTAAACGGGAGTCGTCTCGCGTAGCTTTCACTGGGTTGTCGGTCAAAGACTTTCCACTGTACAGAGGCTTTGGCTAGACCCCTGTATGACCACCTTCACCATTCCTTTGCAGCCTTCTACCTTCTCAAGGCCTTCTGGTATTAGCAGTTTCAACAAACACAGGATTGACCAGAGTCTCTCCAGTAAGCACCCACGTGGTGCCGGATCCTTCTGTAGCGGTCTTCTCTTTATTCTAACAGTTCTTTGAACTTCCCTTAAGTTGTTACTTTGTGGATTACGTTCAACACAGTTCGGTGCCTATCGGTTTTCCTTCAACTCACCGACTACGATGAACCGCTTGGTTTTTCAGAATATCTCTCCTTGTGAGCCTCTCGATATTTGCTGCCTTTCTCCTCCTCTTGAACTGCTGTGCCTGGATAGCTGTCTTGTTATGTGGTCTGCCTTTGCTCGTCCTGTGCTCTTGCGTTAGTGTTGGAAAGGTGGGTGTCAAGAGTATCCTATTAAGAGTTACTGTATGGAATTATAACCCTCGTACAAGAGGGGTTTGTCATCTCGGAAGGATGGTTTTTGTAGGGTTTGTGAAAGGATTGAGAGGGTTTGTGATTTGTGAGAACTGTAGGTGTTGGTCACATTTTACTGGGAGATAGGAAAATTATTCAAAGGGACGGGATTGATAGGGTTTGTCAAGGTAGATTGGGTTTTCGGGAATGCGTTATCAGAGGAGTATGGAAAAGAAGGATTGGGAATATCTTGGTAGAAGACAGGATAGCAATGATTCTGGGACTTGTAGATTTGGAGTGCAACAGGGTTTGGTCTCCTAGGGTATCTATCAGTTAGAGCAGTCATTGGATTTGGTAAATTCAGAGGAATGGTGGGATTCTAGTAAGGGAGTTTCATTGGTAGGAAGGGAGACAGAGGTGGTACAACCTACAAAAGGTCTTAGGGATCTCTTTGTCCTCCCCGGTATAATACTGTGTCTCACCTGAGATATTTTTCCCTCCTCCCACAAGCACAACCCCGGGCTCCCCTACCCAGGTGATCCTCCCTCGCTCACCGCCGGGCTTGGGATCCGAGCGTGCTAGCCCTTCCTAGAGGCCACCTGAATAAGGGATTATCGAGGTCTACTCGGGAGAATACCCTCAGGTTTCTCACAGAAGGCAGAGTGAAATGAACAGGTCTCGTAAAAAAACATTCTGTTAAAGCCATGCCCTCCAAAGTTACAGGATGCTCCGTTCAGACGTTCACGATTAACATAACTGACTAAATGTAGCAAACGTACTCCTTTGTGTAAGACTCATTGTGTAAAAACCTATTTTTTTTTAAAAAAAAGACGGATAGCTGTGTTCAGGGGCCACGACTTTTAGATGGATACCATGCCAGCTTCACTGTCCATTTCTGCATCGCTGTATGGAAATAAATGCTGACTCTACTTTTGCCGCCTGCGGTTGGCGATTTGATTCAGTTTTGGAAAGTGCACTTCTGCGAAAGGGCGTGATCCAATGCTGAAATGTTTCAGACCATTTCATAACGAAATGCTGTAATCCACACAGATATCTGTTCAGACGGTGATGTCATTACAGAGCCCAAGTGCCAAGGAGGGAGCCAAGTTATGGGAGGGGGGAATGAGTTGGCAAGGTAAGGATGCAGGCAATGTAACCCCAAAAAAGGAACTGTGGGCATGATACTTCACACATGGAGGCAAGCAGTGCGAGTGAGTGCAAGGAGGTGGCTACAAATCTACAGTACAGACGTTTCTTTGCTTGCGTCTTCTGAGTTACTGAGTCGTGGAGGTGGTGCTGGTGGTTTTGAAGACCGCATCGGGGAGGGATTGAGAAGGGGTGTGGGTTGGCCTAAAGAGGACAGCTTGTGGTAGGGCTGGGTGATACGGACCAAAGTCATATCTCGATATTTTTGGGCTGAATGGCGATACAACCTCTGTCGATATGGTTTATGTAGGTTAAATGCTCAGTTGTAAACCGCCAACTACATGCAAGATGTCCCAAACACCTTTATTTATAAGACATTGATCAAAATAAAGTGAACATACACGGACATACACACAGCTATGTAAATATCCCAGTGCAAATTTAAAAAAATAAAAGTATATGTCATAATGTATATATCTCGAAGGATATTGTCTCAGACTATGCCGATTTTGAAAATATATCGCTGTATCTCCAAAACTTCATATCGGCAAACCCTAGTTTGGGAGGTTCCAGTAGAGCTGCCACAGGCGTATGCTCCCAGGCTATCTTGGGAGCCTGGTGGGAGAAGAGTTGCATGCATTTACTTGCCATGTGTTGAGTGTAACACTTGTGCTTCTTTAAGGCAAGGCACTAGAGTACTCACCCCAAGACTAACTCATTTCCCCTCCTCATTTACATGTGTTTTGTAACATGGAAGGCCTTGGTCGGGGCTACAAGGATTTGCATTTTACAGATCGTTTTTTTGATGTTTTTGCTCAGTTGTGATCACTAGATAAGACCTATGGACTCCCACCAAAACCTAGTTTGGTTTAGATGGACCTACCACAAAAGTAGGATAAAGTCCAGACAGGTTGGTTATGTTATCATTGCTGACAAGGTAGACCATCTCATATGTTGCAGGTGTATTTACAGCCCATTATGAAACTGGTGATATGCACCAACATTCATTTTGGGGGTCTTACATGTGATTACTACCCCATTTAGAAGTTGAGCATTTGGATATATGACCCATTTGAGATTTGTCTGCTGCGTTCTTAGTCAGGACACTTGTGGACTGCATGGAACAGTGGGAGACTTGAATGTATATTGGCATGGGCTGTGCTGCTGATTGTATGAGGTCACACAGATGACAATTGGCTACATTGAAGTTGTAGCATTCATCTAAACATATTGTAATTTGCAGAGTGTCATCTGCACCAAGGCTTCAACTCGTGTACTGTGTTAATGTTGGTGGCAATTCTGTATGAGCATTAATGATAAATTCCAGAGTTCACGCGCGGGATGGCTCGGCACTCAGGTTGTACATTTCAAAGCACACTTACCCCGTCAGTCACCTGGACTGCCTGCCTCCATCTGTGCTACTCTGGCTCCTTCCGTACCAGGCCTTGCTGTGATTCTACCTCCTTTTGTAGTCTCAACGTCAAGCTGGCTTGTGCCCACTACCTTGAAATAGAAGTCTTATAGTGGATAGATGTTTTTCAACGCTGCTATCCAAACACCTCCTCTGCATTTGCCTCCATCTCATTAGCAAGCATCTGCAGCTCTGCTTATCAGAATTTGCGTTTACCCACCCACCCACATTCCTGGCATCTTACACTTGCCCTTGTCCCTCCCTGGTTGCGTTTGGGACTTGGATGACAACATATGGTCGCTTTTGATGGAGTTTTTAAAGATGACACCACTCGGCTTCTCATTTCAACAACACTTTTTCCTGCACATCAGCAATTCTGAACTTTTTGGGAGGAACTGCCGTTATGGCAATTCTTCCAAAAATTATGGTGGAGTGGAACATTTGCCAAAAAGTGACCGATTATCATTCGTTAAAGTATTTGGCAAAATTACAAAACACAAAATAACTTACCGCCATAGCTAATTACATAGAATCCCATTTATCATAATCTATTTTTGACATTTGTAGAGCGCATACATGCCCGGGGTAGGGATGTAACGGTATTACGGTATACCGTTAAAGATACCGTGAACCACTTAATTGAACAATAATAACCGTCACATTGTTTATACCGTTCATACCGTTAAGTGGGCTTTTCAATCTGATTTGTAAAGGCTGCAGTAAGCAAGTGCTGCACAGTCTTGGTCTTGCACTGTTGGATGTGCCTTCTGCTAAGTAGTTTCAGTTTGAGCAGTTTTTAATGCCATTCCATAAACCACACGTGCCTGACACAAAAGCAATATGTTAGCAATATGAAGAATAAATACAGTGCCAAGAAGGAAGAGGTTTTTTTTTTATGTACATTTTTTTTTAAAGCGCTCACACAGCCTGCAGGCATCGAGGCGCTGTTAAAGAAATTGGTTTTGTTTATTTAGTTGCGTAATTGTTTTTGTCTTTGTTGCGTATTTATAATGCACTCAAGCACCCAGAGGTTTCTAAGCGCAGACCCAGGGATCGAACCTGTGTTGCTTCGTGTCGTCTTGCTTCCAAGGCACGCACGTTGCCGCTGAGCTATCCTCCCGGGACTTTGGGTTGGTGGCTTTGGGGTTTATATTTTTATAATGGATAATGTTTTCTAAACATTTGACAATGGGGGATTTGCCTGGTTCTTTCATTGAATTTACATATAATAAGTCACACTGCGAAATGTAATCATCTCTGTGGATATTCCCTGCTGCCATACCAAAGGGTAACAGGTCTGTGATTACTGAACACCTTTTGGCCCGGAAGTGTGCGAGAGTGAGTGAGAGTGAGAGTGAGAGAGTGAGAGAGAATGCGCACAAGCGTATACTACCATCAGACTCCATTGATCTGTGGCATGCAGATTATCAAGATGGCAACATGTTCATCTTCACCAGTAGCCCATGGGGGGAGCTAAAAGCCTAAAAGGACCATTTAAGAAAAGCTATTCAGTTTGCTTTGCCAGTTGCAGCAGGCCCCCCCCTTTCCACGCGTGTTTGTGTTTAGTGGAAGCAAGGGGTGGCATTTCAGTGGAAGGTATGTTGAAAAGCCCAATTCTGGCCCTGGGTGCCTGGTTTTGTTTGTGATGATAAACCTGACAATTTATGACCTTTTAGAAAATATTTGTTAAGATTAGTTAACTCCACCTGGTATACCGCGATAACCATGATATACCGTCATTTGGCAAGAAGGTTATTGTACCGTCATAAAACTAATACCGTGACACCCCTAGCCAGGGGACGCAATTCCTCCAACATCTATAGATAAAACAGTAATTATGTATAGCGCAATTGACACTATGTTCTAAACTCCCAAGGAAGCCCTGTGTGTTTTGATCTGATCAAGGAAGGACTCCATATAAAAAAAAAAAAAAAAAACTCATGGATTTTTTTCTAGTTTTTAATCAAATGCGAGTCTTTTATCAAGTGTGAATTAGATTGAAGTGGTGCGAGTTCAGACACAACCAATGAGAACAGATCTATTAGAGCACTTGGCCATCTCTGAACAACAGGTACTGGTTAGTTCAAAGATCCCTGTGCAGGGATCTTGTAAAAGGGCACATTGATTTTTCAACAGCTCATGTTAAATTCTAGAGCGCTTATTGGAAACTTAGGTGGTCGTGCTATTTGACACATTACATATAACTGAACTAACAGAGATACTCAACTACTGCGTAGTTCATCTCAGGGTGCTAAAGTACAACGTCTGTTTTTGAGAACTGCAGAATAGTTGAACAGAAATCAACCCCAGGGCCCAAACAGACACATCTTTAGAAGGCGGTTGACCGTTAGTCTCTCTTGATTGGTTATCAAAAGGCACAACAGCCCTTCAAACAGACCTAAAGAGCAAAGGATACGGTAAGAACGTTTGTAGTTAAATTAAACATGACCAAGCATCAGACAGCCAATGTTTCAGTGTTGCTACGCCCTTCCATGAAAACGAACATGATTCAGAGTGACACAGAAGATCAGGTTATTTTACATTGCAATGCTTCGCTAAACAGTTTCATAATCCACATTCCAGGTCGCTCATTCAAGAGAAGGCAATACAGTCACCATCAGCAAACCACCAACCTACTTTTCAGATTTCTAGTGTAAGAAAAAAGGCATAATAAATAGAATGGATATTACTGCAAAAAAAACGATTTAGCTCCTCTGCACTAAAGTGAACATGGTTACGTGCAGGAAACCAGGTCACCAGCCACTCTATAGCCTTAAATACCACCATGCCAAAACCAAATCCTAGTGGCCCATCCAGGACCACATTGCATTGCTGCAGCAAGTTGAAGACCTTCAGGCACACCCAGCAGTCGTCTTACCTATCTAGGGAGCCCAGCTCCGCTCACCATAAACAGCCTTCACTCCTCTCCGAAAAGGATACCTTCCTTTGCCAATCCTGCAGGGCCTCTAGCGTGCGACCATGGTTATTATAAAGGTACTATTTAACCTCAAATGACAAGCAGCAGGCGTATAAGTGTTTGCATAGCTAAGAAGGCTTTCTTTGCAGGTTAAGTAAACCAACTAGTAACCCCAAACTGACTGCTCACACCAGTATCACCACCTATTCTCTTCAATGGTCACTCGTAGCCTTGTATGGTCCGACAGGTGAGCCAACACTGACACACAACACATGTAGGTCACCGCCAGGGAACGATCGGCTAATGAAGAGATGGCGAGAAGAATGATCTGCTTACATCATTTAGGATTTACATCACTTATGACTAATTTCAATTTCTGCCAGATCCACCCGTTTGGACGACATGAATACACACGCTGGCTGATAGCTATGGCCAAGCTGTTATGGCCAAGCTCTTCTTTTTGCTCTTCTACACCATCATTTTTTTGTTTTTTTTTGTTTTAAAGGAACGTGAGCAGTTCCATCATGCATACTAAAATATGTAGCAAAACAAAAGAGTTGATGGCTGGAAGGTTTAGAATAAATCTTGACCTCTGCATTGCTCTGGGCAAAAATATGTATGCAGCGCTTTGAAATACTCATTTGTACCATTGCATAAGAAAAAAACTGGCGTTTTTTGTCTGTTAGAATTAAAAACATGTTTTTGCTTCAGCTTTCAGAAACTGCGCACACTTAATTCAGAACAACCATGAGTGACTCCCGGCACATCGATCCCTTCCTTCAGCATAAACACTCATTACTGAACACGCAACTTTGAACAGAAATTAACCCCTAGCAATCGCCAGCCATGAAGGCAAATATCTTAACCAAGTCCAAAAGGACAGCACAGACCGTACACAGGACTACTGTCGCTTGTTTTCAGACAGCCCCCTTTTAGCAATCCCCAACCGTAGACGCAGTCTAATTAGATTAAACATGACAATGTCTGACCAACTGTGGTTATCGCGTGGCCTACGATCATCTGTTAACTCCCTGGTTACACAGAGGGTCATAAGAAGCAGGAAGTGAATACCCAGGAGTTTATTCAAAGAGGGGAACGGACACCTAACCACAGTAGAAAAGAAAAAAAAAAGTCTTCTAGGAAAGGCCCCCAGTGAGCTGCGCCTAAAGAGGTGAGGAATTACACCATTTCCAGAATCCCCAGCTTGCAGGCCTAAGGATAAATTCATTTAGATGGACATGCCTTCACTAGACACCCCTAGGGTTTTATTTATTTATTGGGCATTTATAATGTGCTTGTATGTATAGCATATGGTTTTTGAAGGCGCCAGAAAACAAGAGGGCGGGGGGAGGGTTGGGCGGGAATGCGGTCAGAGCGGAATGCATTGATGCTAAGATGGGAAGGGAAGCTTGGGGGTTTGGTGGGTGGGGGGCGGCCTGGGCTAGTTGAGTGCTAAGGGGAGGCCAGGTGGACAAGTGCCAGGGGAAAGTAGGGAGTGCACAAACGTGCGAGGACGGGGCTCTGTAGGGGGTGTGCTCGCTGTTATGAGGCCCAGAGACCACACCCCAGTCACAGGTCCTGCCACCCTCCCCCTGTTCTGCTGCCTTCACTCAGGGCTGCGCATGTGCCTTTGCAGGCACACGAGTATCTTTACAGTGCCCTCCTCTAGGTATCCAAAAAGCCAGGGAAGCCTGCAACTCAGGGAGGTAGAACAGAGTATTGTAGCCCAGCACTGCAATAGGATTGTGGGTTTCCACACAGAAAGGAGAGCATGTGTCTTGGGATAGCCAAACCTCAGGAACGCGAACTACTCTAGGGACACTGCCACAGGTCATAAGCTAAAAACGAGAAGGAACCCGGAAGAGCCAACATGCAGCCGGCAGTCCCAAGAAAGCAGAGAAGAATACTATTCCTGGCTATCCAGCCGTACAAACTCAGAAAACCAAAGGCACCTAGACTGAACGAAGGTCACTCCATATACGTGGACAGTACGACAGATCAACAGACCACCCACCACTTTTACTGAATAAAAACTGAATACAACTACAAATAGTAAATTGACACATAGGAGGAACCTGAAACCTCACCCCACACACAACCTCAAAATATGTTGAAATCAGTGGTATCAGTGGAGCGGTCACAGGAAGCAGTGCCAATTTTGTTACCTGAACTAAGAGTCATTTGTAAAAAAGCATCTTTAAAATAAAAATAAAAAAATTCCATGACTTGCTAGAAGCAAGGATAGCAAAAAAGCTTGTACATTAAAACAAGAAACCCCAACATATCGCTTACCAATTCCCGCTCCTCCCATTGGGAATGATAAATATTTATTTTTAGAAAATTGATACCGTCTTCAAAAAATACACAGAAGAGCAATAACGACTCATAATCCAGCAACATGTTAACAGTTCTGGGTGTAGGTTTTCAACCATCTGTATAACTCTAGCTGACAATTTTACTCTGGTTTGTTTCCGACACGGCACTTTTTTCCCCTTCAATGACCGGATCGCTGTTCCCTGTTAATGAGTTATAATCTTGTGAGAAACGCGTGGTTTTTACCGAGCAGTTGGCGGCTATTGGGATTCCTTCATCCTATGGCACAGTATATGTTTCATGCATCCCATCTAACAGATAGGGTGGAATGTGTTCTCTTTCTCAGATTGTGATCTCTTTTAGGATTTCACCCCAGTACGGTGGCACACTGAAGGAGTTTTTGGCACGACGTGGCGGTATCGCAAATTGCCAAGCTTACTTGGCACCGCATTTTGGCGTCTTCCCTGGCTGACTCTCCCCCCCCCCCCCCCCCAAGACAGCTTCAATTCCCCCTGTTAAATGTGTGCATGCACCCTAAAACAGGAGGCTCGCATTATGCTTTATACTTTCTTTAATACTGCCATATCAGCATTTTAAAACTTTAACTTTATGTTTTAGTTTTTCTTACATGTTACTTGGAAAAAAAACAAGTTACAAGTTTCGTATTTCAACAAAATTCAAACTGGGTTCTAGAAACCACGCTTCCCATAATGCTGAGGCCTTTGCAGTCCTGACCGCTTCCCTCGCACCAATCAGTGGCTAGATCGGGGTATAAACACTCTTCCCCCCTAGGTCCATTCCTCTTTCTTTTTGCTGCCATACTGAGATAAGTGTTATGTCTCATTATATGCTCTATAAAAGTTAGCAATTGCCTATTTGAAAATAATAGATATTAGAATGCCGTTACAATCAATAATATTTTAGATGATAGAATGACAAGTGTTCATTTAACAGCGTTTGTACCGTTCAGGGTATGAGGTCCGCACGCGTGTGCATTACCCTTTACCCGTAGTAGTTGTAATTTCGAGAGGGAGGAGAAGCGATGAGGAGCCGCGAGCAGAGCCGCTCGCCTCTGGCAGCCGACCCGTTCTCCTCAGGGATATGCGCAAATTCACACACGCCGGCTAACACGAAAGCACTAGGACCCTATAGCGGCCTGCATACACGCGTATAAGCGGAGGCGGCTCGCGCCGCCGAATGCGGAGTACATTAGGACCCAGCGAGGCAGATCCCGCCTCTGAACCTTCCCGTCATGCTCCACGTCCCTCTAACGCTCGTTTTCGCACGTATGTATAGCAAAACGGAGCGGGGAGGCATGCGAGTCAGTCCCTGAGAGGAATTATTCCACAAAAAAAAAAAAGAAATTATTTTGCATGAACTGCAGAGAATGTCGAACAGTTCACAGGCAAGCTAGAAAGGCATAGAGTGCAGTTAAAGTGAACTCTGATTCAGAGCCTTAATTTACAGCTGACTCCCAAGAAGTTAGCTCTGCTAACATTCAATGGCTCACTCATCGCACCCCAAAGATTCTCAGTCCACCACACCAGAGTGGAGTGAGCAAGAGTGGGAAGAAGAGCCCACTTGGCAAGACACTGATTTATCCCTCAGCTTCAAGAGGGTTCTGGGAGATTCACTTTCACAAGCGGTCTCTCAGGGGGTGCAACCTTTGACTGAAAGGTTGGCAATGCTGGAAGCATGCATGGCGGAGCAGCAGGAAGAGCTGGCAGCCAGGAAAAGACGGGCAGACAGCCCTGGGGAAGGGACGTCAACTGGACACCCTCAAAAGAGGGTTGAAAATAAGGGGTGTAAAAAAGCCCAAAAGAGTGCAGACTCTTTGACCCCCTCGGGCACAAAGGATAGGGTTAACTCTGTTCCCGAAAGCCAGAGCGACCCAGTCGCCAGATTGAAAGAAGCCTTTCTAGCAAAGTTGGCAGATGATCACAACTGACGCCCTGCCCCAGGGGTGGACAATTCAGGGATTATGAAGAGGGATACGCCCCTGACGACAAAGGCGGTGAAGAAGATGATATTCCTCAACCCAGTCCTCAAAATGTTCCCGAGGAGGAAGACAACATAATTGATATGTTTGACCCAGAGGCCATTAGACACCCAAAGTCATCCGAGTGGGCGCCCTCACCCAGAGTAGCGTTATACATGTCACAACACATCAGGAAGCGGCTGGACACATAAGTCCGCTCCCACATGCGATCAGAATGTCCACGCCCTGAGCTGCCTGGGAAGCTGGCGGATACACCAGACCTAGACTCAAATATGGTCACTTTTGTTACCAAATCCGCACAAGGCATTAGGAAAGGTGTCGATCGAGCATGGAAAGGGTGTCAGGACAGGCTCCTGGACTTAGCAGGACCACTGGCAAAAATTATGGACCTAGTGGAAAAGTCAAAAGACACTGGTATCCCAGTAGACAATCATGCCCTGGGTAACGGGGCACAAAGAGCAGGATGCCTATTGGGTAACGCCAACTGCGCTCCCTCTTCGGAGAGAAGAGGTGTCCTCCTAAAGAGCGATAAAAAGCTCAGCGATCTAGCCACATATGAAGCGGGTCAAGGCGCCAAAAGCCTTCTTTTCAGAGAGGCCTTTGCGAAGGAGATTGTCCCAATTTGTTGGCACATACACAGCTCTCGAGAAAGCCCGAGCTCTATAAGGAAGATATTTCCAGGGCGTGTTTTTGCTGGGACCGGACGATTCAGAGGTCGCTCGTCCGGTCGCTACAACTATCAAAGAAGGCCTCAAGGTCCACGCGTGCAATATTGGGAAAACCGCCAGCAAGACACCTTTTCCCCCAGACAGAGGAAGACATCCAAGAGGCCGTAGAGGAAGAGGTTCGTTCCGTCAGCCCGGCGCAACAGGCAGCGAGTACAACAAATGTTCCGATCGGAGGGAGAACACTCCGCTTTCTGAAAGAATGGCAAGCTTTATCAAGCGATGCTTGGGTTTTGCAAGCAGTAGCGGGTCTTCGCATAGACTTCATAGGCATTCCGAGACAGGACAGAGAGCACGCTCCCATTTGCATGCCACGAGAAGAGAAAGCGCGTTTACACAGCGAATTAAGCAAATTAGTAGAAAAGAACTTAATAGAGCGCGAGAGCAAAGAAGGACAGGTTTTTCTCAGCAATATGTTCCTAGTGCGCAGATGGGAAAAGATTTGTCAAGTCATAAACCTAAAAGATTTGAACAGTTGGCTGGAATACAACCATTTCAAGATGGAGGGCATACACCTCCTCCGAGACCTATTGCGTTCAGGAGATTGGCTAGCCCGCCTAGATCTCGAGGACGCCTATCTAGCAATTCCGATAGCAGCAGCCTTTCGAAAGTACCTCCAGTTCCGATGTGAAGGAGAGATTTGGCGTTTTGCGCGCCTCCCATTCGGGCTGGCGTCAGCCCCTTGGGCTTTCACAAAAGTGATGAAACCAGTAGCTGCAGCTATCAGGGAGAGAGGTATTTGTATGATCATTTATCTGGACGATATCCTAGTGATGGGTTGCAGCAAAGAGACCCTCACGAGAGACGTGCAGTGGATATTCAGTTTCCCATCATCTCTGGGGTTCTTAATAAGTTTAGAGAAGTCCCAATTAGCACCAGTTCAGAAATTGTAATTTTTAGGCTTCACCATAGATACCGTGAAAGCGATTCTGGAGCTTCCAGGTCACAAAGTAAGAGCGATAAAGAAAGAGCTCAGGACAGTGATTGCAAAGAGTTATTTTGCTTCGGAATCTGGCCAGAATAGGGGGTCTGCTCGCAGCTTCTATTCAAGCCATTTTCCCGGGACCGTTGCATTATCGAGAATTACAGATGCTCAAAATCAGCCATCTCTGCAGGGGTTTGAGATATCATCAGTTAGTGAACTTAGACCAAGAAGCCATGACAGAGCTACATTGGTGGCTGGAGAACATGGAAGCCTGGAACGGACGACCGATTTTCGGAGACGTTCCAGAACCGACCATAGAGTCAGACGCAAGCAGGTCAGTTTGGAGAGCCAGGTGCGAGCAAATACAGACAGGTGGCAAATGGTCCGACGAGGAATTGAGTCTCCACATAAACTCCTCGAACTTCTGGCAGGCTCCTTCGCAGTTCAGGCATTCACGAAAGACAAAATAAGATGCTGCGTATTGCTCAAGATGGACAACATCTCAGCAGTCCGCTACATCAACAAATTAGGAGGAACGAAATCCAGAATGTTAGCAGAACTAGCGAAGGATTTCTGGCATTATTGCCTTCAGAACAACATTGCAGTAACCGCAGAATACCTTCCAGGGAGCCAGAACAGTATAGCAGACTAGAACTCTTGATATCTTGTAGACTCCAGCAAATGGAGACTACACCCTCAAATTTTCAAGCGCTTGCAAGACATATGGGGACCCCTAAATATAGATCTATTTGCGTCCAGACTGAATGTGCAGACACAGAAGTACTTCAGATGGAGGATAGACCCGGGAGCAGCGGGTACAGACACCTTTCTGCACCCATGGAACGAAGTAGTCCACTATGCCTTCCCGCCATTCGCAATGATCACAAGAGCTCTAGCGAAAGTCCGCAGAGACAAAGCAGAAGTGGTGATGGTGCTGCCCCGTTGGAGCACAGGCCTGGTTTCCAGTAGCGATGGAACTTTCTATGGATTTTCCGAGGATAGTTCCGAACATCCCGGGCCTTCTACTCGACCCGACCGGCCGAGTCCACCCGCTGATTGAAGCGGGTTCCTTGCAGCTGATTGCCTGCAGGGTTTCAGGAGAAGATGGAACTTGCCAGGAATTTCGGACCTCGCTGCAGATCGTATCTGAGATTCCTGGGCGCCTTCCACCGTTAAGAGCTATAACACGGCTTGGAACAGTTGGGCGCAGTGGTGCTCAGAACACAGTCTGGATCCCATTTTAGCACCTCTAGTGAACGTCCTAAATGTTTTGGCTTCAAAGTTTAAGGATGCTTGTGCTTACAGAACCATAGGTGTCTACAGATCAGTAATTTCAGCAGGGCATAACAAAGTGGAGAATAATCCAGTAGGAGAGCACCCTGCAGTCCTGCGTCTCCCCAAAGGTATAAAATTGAGAAGACTGCCGGACCCAAAATATGCAGTTTTATGGGACATAAGAGACATTTTTCAGCTATTCCTTAGGTGGCCAGAAAACGAAGCCTTGTCCCGTTCACAATTGTCAGGCAAATTGGCTATGCTCCCGTGTTTAGTAGCGTGCCGGAGAGTATCAGACGTAAAAGCATTGGAGATTGATAGATATTTTACCCAGAAGGAGTGGCGTTTACTATCGCTAAAAGATCAAAGACTGAATCCAGAATAATTTCCTACCCGTATTTTAAAGAGAACAAGAAGCTATGCGTAGCTCAATGTATTAAAGATTATGAACCAGCCACAGCGCATATTAGACTGCACAGCGTAACCCAGTTGCTTATAGCGCGTAGGAAGCCTCACCATGCTGTAGCGACAGCAACCATTGCGAGATGGGCGAGGGAGATCATGCAATGGGCAGGAATAGACTATCTTTATTTGGTGCACATTCCGTTAGGGGAGCAACGGCTTCTAGAGCGTTTGTGACAGGAGTGTCCTTGCAAGATATTATGAAATCAGCAGATTGGTCTTCTGAATCCACCTTTAAGACTTTTTTTTAAACCAGTATCGGATACACCAAATAGAGTGATGGCAAGCTTTGAACAAGCATAATGCGAGCCTCCTGTCTTGTCATAGAATAAAGATTGCCCACGCTAACAGCTCAGGAAAGTCTTTATTCTGTTAAAGACAAGGAGGCGAGCATTATATCCCACCCGAGATGACTAATATGAATGAAAATTGTGTAGCATTTGTAGTTCATTCCCGCCCTCATGTGAATTTTTCTGTTCTCATAGGAGACTGCCTGAGCAAATTGAAGTATGGACCAATGATCTTCTGGCAAGTTGTCCCCATTGGACCGATCAGTCTCGCCAGCTGCGGATCAAATGGAGAGCTTATGGATTGTCTAACATATTCTGGACTCTCTGTGGATCTAGAACTCTGATTCGGCAAAGAAAGAGGAATGGACCTAGGGGGAAGAGTCCTGATCTAGCCACCGATTGGTGCAAGGGTAGAGGTCAGGACTACAAAGGCCTCAGGATTATAGGAAGCATGGTTTCTAGAACCCAGTTTGAATTTTGTTAAAATACGAAACTTGTAACTTGTCGATTTGTTTTTTTCAAAGTAACATGTAAGAAAAACTAAAAAGTTAAAGTTTTAAAATGCTGATATTGCAGTATTGAAGAAAGTGCTAGGGAGGCAGTGCAAGTGGAGAGTGGCTGGGCCCTGGACCGAGGTCACTGAGAGTGGCCCAGTTGCAGATTCAGAGCAGATTCAGTGAAGAATTAAAGCTGTTCAGCAGGGGAGAGAGAGAGAGAAAGCAGAAGCAAAGAGGAAGGTTTTGAGGTGCTTCCGGAACCGGAGGTGGTTCTCCTCAAGTTTCAGGGAGGCAGGAAGGCTGTTCCAGAGGGAGGCCCCTGCTGCAGAGAGAGATCTACCCCCAGCTCGTTGCTTCGAGAAGCGGCTGACCCTGAGGGAGTTGGAGACGGATGAGCGAAGGGCTCGGGAAGGAAGATATTTAGGAAGAGAGAGTTGAAGGTATTTGGGCCCCAGGCCCCAGAAGGCCTTGTGGACAATGCAGAGGGTTTTGAACTTAATCCTCGCAGCCACTGGGAGCCAGTGTAGAGATTTCAGTCCTGGAGAGATATGGTCCCTGGGCTTGAGGCCAAGGACAAGTCTTGCAGTTCTGTTCTGGATAGTTTATTTATATAGCGCCTATAAACAATGTGTTTCAAAGCGCTTCAAGGCAAGGGAGGGAACAAGGGAAAATACAATGACATTCTTACAGGCCATGAACAGCAAGGATGTGAAACTAACTATCGTACTCGGCCTGACGACATTTCAGATGTGCAAGAGCTAAGACATACATAAGGAAGGGGGGGGTGGGAAGGAAATGAAAACAGACAGGCGACTTCCATACTAGGCCTGACGACATTTCTGGTAGAGCCAGAAAAAAACAAAAAGGTGAGGGAGAGGGGTGCAGAAAGGGAGGGGAGGTACAAAACAAGCCACTATGATACTAGGCCTGACGACATTTCAGATAGTGCTGGAGGGGTCGTGGGGAGGAAAAAAAACAGTAATGGGAGGGTGGAGGAAACAGACGAGGTTGCTATCATATTAGGTCCAGGAACAATTCTGATAGAGTAAGTGCATAGAAGAAATTAAGGGGAAGAGATAGGAAAAGGGAAAAGGAAAAGGAGGAGAGAACAGAGAATAAGCAGTCAAAAAGAGTGGGAAAGCAAGAGAGGAGAGTGAATGCAATTGCAGAAGTCAGTAAGCCAGGATACAAGATGAAGATAGGATTAGCATGATTTAGGGCCACCATGAGTACAAGATGCAAAGGAAGTCCAGCATGAGAGTTGAGAAAGTGACGCACCGTGAATGAATGAAGTCCATAAAAGTCAAATCCAGCATTGGCCACAAGACAGTGATGGTGAAACCAGAATCTCTCAGGACTCCTCCTGCAGAAGTAGGCTGGAGGAGGTTGAGGGGGAGCAAGGTAGAAGAATCAAGCAAAACAGGCAACACCTGTGTGCGAGAAGGGGGCACAAGGGAACATCACAGGGGGACCAGAGAGGGTGGGGGTGGCCTGTGGGGACAGAGGGGTAACACATGTTGGTGCATGCTTACCTGCTGTCTGAGCAGGCAGTCGGGCCCTGGGTCCTCCTGGTCCAAACAGGAATTGCCCTTTTCTTTGTCTGCTCTTCGCTGCAGACTCCCGGGCGAGACACCCTTGATCCAATAGTTAAGAGCAGAAAGGAAGAGGCCGGGCTAAGAAGGTGGGTGGTGCTTAGACCAGGTGACCTAGATCCACTTGCATCTGCAAAGGAAGAGAGGCTGGAGGGTTCCTTAAGTAGGGAAACAGAGCGGCAGGCAGGAAGACACCAGGTGGGCGGGGCTTAGGCCAGGTGACCTAGATCCACTTGCACCAGCTTCACATCTGATTAGTAACAAGCTGCAACATGAGCCATGCTGGAGCATGCACAGCACGGAACTTGGGCTTCCCCCGCAGGACTTCCGACTGCAACGGAGCCAGGCGCATGGAGGTGCAGACTGGTACAGTCAAATGTTCTGACGCAGGCTATGTCCGGGAGCGCTCCGCTGGGCTCACTGTACATATTGGAACCTGCCTTTTCGCAGATGGAGACACAGGAAGCAGCTTTGCTCCAAAGAGCTTGCTGGGGTTGCTGCCCCCATCCTTGCCATCTTGACTTGATGATTGCAAGGAACGTACAAGTTGTGTGGCCCTACGCTGGGCAATGGGCACTATGGAATGCGCATTGTGCAATTAACATGCTGAAGGCTGCCTGAGCTGGAGATATTCGGAGCAGAATTGCCCCCGTGTTGGTGGCACTCCACCCACCCCCTCATGTTGCTGCATTTCATGGACCGACTATGGTTTCGGATAAATGGACGACTGGAACTTAATGACACCACCTCTTTAAATAAATTTTAAAAAAAAATTAAAAACACTGGATTTGTGCTTTGTCATTGGGCTTCCTGGCTCCCCTGGAGAGGGGCTGGGGGTGAGGAGTATTGGCCCAGGACACTTGATTTACTGCACTCTGTTTGAAGCTAATAAGAGAGCACAACCACATTTACAACATCCTTCTTCCTCCTGATGGTGGTACACTGTGAACTGTGTGGACGGCCTGCTGTGTGATCCGATATGCCAGGCCCCAAACAGAAAGGTGGTAATAAGGGTACAATTATGCAGCCCAGGCAAGACACTGCAACCCTGCTCTGTCAGATGGCGCTGGACAGGCGGTTCTGCCATTGGTGCAACAGGAGTCCCAAGAAGACAAGATCCCGGCTGCATATTGGGCCTCACGGTCCTCCTTGGAGGGCAAGATTAAGGAAGTAAAAATCGGTGTTCACCTTCTGAGGCAGGATGTTCGGTCTCTGGCGGAAAGGATCACGGCCACAGAGACACTTCTACGGGAAACAGGGACAGTCACAACAGACCTAGAATTGAGGGTGAAAGCCCTTGAATCGAAGAATGCTGTGTAGGAAATGCATGCCGAGGGCGCACAAGGGCGGTCTCGTAGAAATATCATTAGGGTGTTGGGCCTACCCGACGGCTCGAACCCCACATCTAATATCAAGAATCTGATCTGACAAGAAATTGGCCCAGGAAGGCTGTCCCAGGGCTTCACTCTTAAGAGAGCGCATCACTCATTGCAAAGGCAGGTGGCGTGGTTCTAAACTCCAAAGATCGGGAGGGGATAATGCAGTTCGCCAAAGAAGGAGGGAGGTGCTATAAAGAATGGCCACTCCAAAATTGCCATGTACCCAGATTACACGTCGTTGGTTCAAAAGAAGATAACATGTTTGTCCTCACGAAAAAAAGGCTTGGACCGTTGGGTCTCAAATATATGCTGCTCTAGCCGGCCAGATTGAAAGTTCTGTATAAAGGGAAAGCAATTTTTATTTAAACCCCAAAAGCTGCAAATATGTAGTTGGACATAACGGCATGTCGGACAGGTATGTGATTGACGGAACAGACCGCAGAAGGAGGAGCCCCTGAATTTGCCTACATGTGTAAGATGCAGTAACTATCAGCAAGAAGTTGGTACTTATTTTTTGTCACTGCTGCCTGGGGTGTTGCTTAGTGGCGGGATGGTAACACTGCTGCCCATGGCATGGTACCACTGACACACCCCAGTTTGCTGGACACAATGGGTACTTGGTCGTTGCTGGTACCCTTCGCCCGCTCTACTGATGGCAAGGGTTTGTTTGCCTGGAGGGAATGGGTGCGCTCAAACGGCTTAGTTCTGTTGAGCACTTTTACTGCCCCACTGTTGGGGGGCACATTTTTTTTTGTTGCCATGTGTGTGGTTATTGTGGTTATTGTGGTTTGGTGGGATTGTTGGCATCTGGGATACTGAGAATTGGATGGGGGCCCCACTGAGGTTGGGGATCTGCACTTAGCGCCTGGGGGTATACATGGGGAACTTGTTGCCGCTGGTTTGTTAGCTGGTGGGAGATGCAGTGGATACTTTGTACAGGATAGATAGGTTTACCTGTGGGCTGCGTGAGGTTATCGGGGTGGTGTACAATAGAATATTGAAATGAAATGTTAGGGGGCTGGGCTTCTACCTGCGCAGGAATCGGATACAGTCCTACCTATACAAGAAAAAGATAATTGCCTTGCTACAAGAGACTCACATACTCTGAGGAGCAGGAGAGAGTAATCACTGAAGGGGTGGGGGAGAATGGGTTCGAATTCACATATTCGAAATTCGCCAAGGGTATGTTGGTGTGGATAGCTGCTGCAGTGCCTTTTTCAACTCCTTAAGGTGGATACTAACAGGGAGGGCGGGTATGTGGCCTTGCAGGTCTATGTAGAACATCAAGAAATATGCATTATGAACGCCTACTGCCCAAATCATGCAATACCTGCTCAAATCTGCCTGCTGAGTAGTAGGCTGGACAGGATGAGGAATGCCATGCTCCTTTGGGGCAGAGACTTTAATTGTGTTAGGGATCCCTTCTTGGGTAGGTCTAATTCCGCGAGAGGCAGGCTTTCACCCGCATCAGGGACTCTGGACGTAGCACAAACGAGTCATCGCAGTTGGATATATGCAGGGAGTTTAATACGGGCAAGAGAGGGTACTCGTGCGACTCTGCATGAGCTATACACCAGACTTATTATTTGTGGGGGGGCGAACATTTGGCTGAATTCTCTGGCGCAGAGTATATGGGACTACCAATTTCGAATCACTTCCTGCAGGTGGTGTGTTGGGACATAGGTAGCGGGTCCGAGGTGGCGCAGGTCAGCGGAACTGCTGCAAGATGTCTTTAAAGATCGACTGGGGGATTTTCTTGCACCCTTTGTCGACCAATGTGGGCAGTGTTGACAGCTGGGGGAACGTGTGGGAGACTTCGGAAGTGGTGACCAGAGGGGAGGTAATTGCCGGAGCAAGTGGGATTAGAGGATCACTGAGGGAGGACTTGGGGCTTTGGGGGAGCAGATCGGATTGGTGAGTCAAGTGACTAAGGACTCCTCAGTGGAATCCGAGTTACAGGCGCTGAGGACCAAATGTACGGAGGCATGGGAAAGACTTCGCAGATTCAACTATTTCGTGCACGTGGAGCGGGAGATAAATCAGGAAGGTTGTTGGAATGAACAGCAATATGCAATCACAATGCTGCACTCGAGCTGCCTTCGACGAGGTAATCGATCAATGGGGTGATAGCAGACTCCCCGCAGATTTCTACAAGATGTTTGGACGCACTCTTGCTCCGGTCCTACTGAGGGTATACGAGGAAGCCTATGAAAAGGGGTTGCTCCCACCCACTCTGGGAGAAATGTTCATTGTACCCATCCCGAAACCCGGGAAGCTGGTGGAGCTCTGCAAATCTTATCAGCCTTTGGTAATGCTCAACTAAGACTTAAAATACTGACCACACTGTTGGCTGGTTTGATTCATGAAGACCAAACAGGATTTGTACCTGCACGGAACACCTCCATGAATCTTCGCTGCTTGCAGCATATAATTAAATAAGACCAACTTACAAGATGCAACATATGTGGTGGCATCCTTGGGCGCCATTAAAGCGTTTGATTTGGGTCTGTTGGTAGTGGATGTGTGCTGCGTCGAGAGGCTTTGAGATCGGAAAGGGCTTCATTAGTTGGGTAATGCTAGCATACATGCAACTGGTGGCCAGGGTGAAAATGGGTAGGCAAGTGTCTGGAGCATGGGACAGAGGAACTCGACAGGAATGCACTACGTCGTCCATGCTTCATATTCTGGCACTGGAACCACTCGCAGTTTTTTTTACACCAGTAGTTTTCTGAAGCCGGTGTTGAGGTGGGGGGGGCGTGGTTATAGACCTAGTGTTTCTCTCTATGGTGATGACATCATTCTATATCTATAGGAGCCGGAACATAATTAGCTTATTGTCCTAGGGGTTCTGGACAATTATGCTAGGCTAACTGGGATCTCTTTCAGTAGGCAGAAGTCATGTCTTCACCCTGGCGGGACTGCAACAATATGATGGCAGAGATTTGTCGGAATTAGGGCTGCGATGGAAGTGCACACTTAAATATTTGGGCGTACACATAGCACACGTGCTGGAAGACATGCACTCCAGGAACAAGGGTTGGGGCAGTGGAGGGGGTGCGACGATCCATGACTCTTTGGGGTAGATTGCGACTATTGCTTAAGGGACGGGTATCCCTAATGGAGATGATTATATTACCACGCCTGCTTTATGTTTTCGCGAACGTACATTACTACATTACTATTTTACAGCTAGCCTTTTTCAGCATCTAGATACTATGCTCAGGTGGTTTCTCTGGGGCCACGTCACTCGGAGGATTGCTTTGAACACCCTTTGCATGGCATATGAAGATCGGGTGTGCAGCTGCCGTGGTTGGAACTCTACAACCTTGCAGCGCAACTTACATGTGTGGTGGGCTGGCTTTCGGACAAACCCACTAAGCCAGTTTTTGCGGTACCTCAAACTTGTGATGGTGGCAAAAAGTAAGTGGCCAAACTGGCCAGAGGAACCGGAACCCGCTGCGCGGTTAACATTGATGTATGAACTGGAGGATGGCTGGTGCCCGTTGTCTCGAGTGTACGGATGTTTGTTTAAAGTGGTTAGTGAGCGAAGTAGGGGGCTGAAAGAGCGCTGGGAAGCGGATTTGGGTCAGGAGTTTGCAGATGTTCAGTGGGACAATATGTGGATCTTGGTTAAGAAGGTTTCACGTAATGCAAGGTTTCGGCTTCTGCAACTAAATGTGCTGCATCGTACCTATATGACACCCAGTCACGTAGCCAAGTTTGTCCCTGAATTGGCACCCATGGTGTGGGGCCGATGAAGCAGACTTTATCCACACATTTTGGCAGTACCCGATGGTGAGCACCTTCTGGCACCACATAAAGTTGACCTGTGTTGGAGCTGGGGTCAGAAGATATCAATCAAACCCAATAGATTGCTTAAAGGAATGGTTTGGTCAGAAATTTTTATTGGCCCTACGGGTCGGCCATGTGTTTTTAAGCCTAAGTCGCTTGATATTAGAAACATTTCCTATGGACCTTACCCGGGTTTTCGTCCATTAAACGCACGTGAAAACAAGCAGCAGGGCGCATCCCTTTTGTGATAATCCTATCACCTGCCCCATCGCCCTGGGTGACCTGGTTTTGCGGCACTAAATCATATCCCCCGCCCCTGAGCCTGTCATCAGCAGACGCGTACCACCCATTTCACAACACCGAAGCACATCTCGTGTCAACATTCGCTGCGCTTCAGCTAATGACGTGTCACCATGGAAATGGCAGGACACCTCTTTACTCAATAAGTAAAAACAGACCGTTTGTCAACACACAGCAGCAGATTTTCGATTCCATTCCTCTCTCCGAGTATTCTGCAACTCGTTTCTGTGCTCTGGTCAGCTACCTTCGCCGCTTGTAGCCCGTGTGAACACCTGTACCATCTCTATAAATTATTTTAGTTTGTTTACCACACAATGGCTACAATAATGCCCTACATGTACGAGCCCGAGTATACCGAGGACTACTGGAAAGGGAACATGCAAAAACGATGGGGCTTCAGACGGCAGTTGGCAGGACGAATCAACGGATGAAGACACTGGACCTAGTCGCATGACGAGGTTTCCACCTGGTGCACATGCAATCGGTGCGAGCTAATGCCAACCGAGGACGAGAACTGCTGCTGCTGTGAAAACTCGGGATGCGCGGCCTACATTTCGGAAGGCGAGCCACGGCAGCAATGCATCACCAGGTTGCCAGACTTCAGGGCAGCCTGCCTTACACGGTCCGTGTTGAGAATAATGATGGTGCTTATGCACGAACTTCGCGCAACTGTTCGTCCTCGTAATCCAAGTAACGAGTAAGTATACTATGTTTGTGATGCCGCTACTATTTCATGGTCGTCTCCTATATTCAAAATTACATATACATTTCATTTTAACGCATGAAAGTCGTTCAATAATGTGCAGTGTCTAGACAGCATTTGTCTGAGCAGAATGCCATTAGTTACAAGAATTGTCATTGACAACAAAGGTTTAATAAACCTACCTTGGTCATTTAAACAGTTTGGATCATTTTTTTCCACAGGTGGTACAGGCTGGTGGCCCATCGTTCCTTTTCATGGTGGCTTCACGGGAGGCTTGGACACCGCGCTCGAAGTGTAATACCCGCCTGTGCCGTTGCTGCCATAAGACAAACTTTCCCCAGTGACAGCGGTCAGTACAGGGGATTTTCCCTTGCTGTGCTGCAACCTGACCTGTACAATGTGTAAAGTTTTGTATGTTTGTGCCATCAAAATAAGAAACAAAATAAAACACCACATATTTTAACAATAGTTGTTTCGATTTTTTAAATGAATCACGTGTCTCCATTCAAGATTATTCCCGTTTCCTGTGCCTTGCCTGCACGCACACCGGCCCATCCACCCCCCCTATCAAAGGAAGTTCGCACCCGGGGCGGAGCGCTGCCATGGTGTGCTGTCAGCGGCGATAACGGCCAAGGTGTCAAATACCATGTACACTTCAAAGCTGTCTATCGTTCATGGGTGATTGTTCCCATGTCCACCTTCAGACCCCGTGTCTCCGGCCAGGATGCCCCCTCACTTTGGCCGCCCCCTGCAATCCACATAAGTGTGTCTCCATTCAGCAGTCTTCCGGTGCCTTATCGGCACGCCCCAGGCCCATCCATCCCACCCCCCCTCCATCAAAGGCAGTTTGCGCCAGTGGATGCACGCTGCCAGGGGGGGGCTGTCAGGGGCGCAAACGGCCAAGGTGCCAAACAGCATGTACACTTCAAAAAGGTATCCCACGCCCAGGGGCCATCGCTCACATGGCCTCCTCAGACCACGTGTCTCTGGCCATGATCCCCCCCAGAACCGCTCCATACGCTGGCCACCCCCAGGCAAACCACATATACCACGACATATACACGTCATTCATTCACAAACACACCCTATCTCTAATACTATATAAACCACTTGATATGTCTCATGAGAACATCTTTATGCTTTGCAAGTCAACTCCTCAACGTGCTACCTGAAAACCACTGAGATCGATGCTAATCTGCTCGTCGTCGTGCTATCTGGGAACTTCTGTGAGCGCTTCGAGCAAACTCGTCAGGGTGCCAGCTGTGGCCACCTGTTGTCCTGCCACAAACTACTGGGCTTGCTGAATCTAACTGTTTGTTGGTCAAGGTAAGGCCATGTATCACAGTGATATTTTGGTCATATTTAAATGTCTATCTATTTGCGATTAGAGTAATCACTAGTGCCATGTTCATTGGTCTCATTGTTATTGACTTGAGTTTCTATTTATTTTCATCTGTGTAAATTGCCATCGAATTGCATCCTTTGCGGGCCGTGTCTATAATGTGAGCATGTTTCCTTCTCGTGCAAGACAGTACATCCAAGGGACGAGTCACATGTTCAGAGTTTAGTTCCATCATTTTTTAATTTGTGAAAGTAATGCAAATACTAAGCCGCACTTGATGAACTGGTATAGTTCCGGCGACCAAAATAAACCTTGCATTGAACATGATATGGTTCATTTACTTTATGACATTTTTATTCATCAAGGTTTAATAATAATCTTGATATTTACTTTTCAGAATTTTCAACAATGCCTGCCTGTTCGATTAGCGGTTGCCCTTCGAAGACCCATGCTAAATCTGAAGGCACTACAATGCATGTATTCTCTAAAACTGTTGATCGAATAATAGAATGGGTCAGACATTGCGGATATCCACTGGATGAGCTTGAAAGTAGAGTCCAACAAGTATTTGAGGACAAGAGGGGTGATCAATACCGCATCTGCAGCCGGCACTTTTCCTCTAACATGTACGCCACATCTTGGGTAACAAAGAAGAAGAATAAACGCTGAACGACACGAAAATTGCTCTCAAACGCTATTCCAACTCTATTCGTCCACATTCGGCCACTGGTGAGTCAAGTGTCCGGATTTAGCTTTAGGTCTTGCGGTAGTGTGTAGGTAGCCAAATGGATTAATTGATATTTTAGGTGTTGTGTTCCTTGTAATACGTTCGATATTGATATGAGTGTACAGCTTTTTGAATGATGACATTTATCAATACATTATTTTTCGATTTTATAACCCCCAAAGGAAATCTATTTATGGGCACAGGGAACTGTGCTATATTGCGCATTTTCAATAGCATTATTCTCAAGTATTCCGTCGGCTTACATGGCAATTTTTAATATTGGCATTTCATTATCAAACAATAATTTACCTTTACAACTGCTTGACTATCCACTGAATCTGAAGCAAGAACATTCTACATCCGTGACATGCCCGCAGTTATCAACCACTTCTAGCACGTATCAGGCAATCTTACCTGCTACAGACTTGTTTTATGCATGTCAAGTAATAGTTTTTATGTATGGTGTAATTATTTTACTGAATGTTTGATTAGTGCTTTCCAATTTATATACACCTTAGTTGTCGTCCCCTGGTGTTTGTTTTCAGTTATAATTAGTGTTATCCATATTAATGCAAGTACTATCTTTCAGGGAGATGCTGAAGCGTCGACCATATTGACAACATCCATAGATATTCTTCAGCAGCACGAGGTATGGATACAGACCGCTCCATCGAACTCGATCGTCAGAGCTGGAATACTTGTCGTTTGATTGTTCTACACAAAGTTTCATTGGTGGTTAGCCATTGATATGTACCTGTGCGGTCGACCCCAAGTGTGTTATGTTTTCAATATTGTAATCCTTACTAATGCAAGTACTATGTTTCAGGCAGTAGATGGAGTGTCAACCCCTGCACTTGATGCAGAGCCTGACATTCAAGTAATTCCAGGGTAAGTGGAAGCGGGACCACGCGTATACGAATCGGCCTAACAGTTTTCGGAAGTGCGCACTACATTTACAACATCCATAGATATTCTTCAGCAGCACGAGGTATGGATACTAACAGCTCCATCGAGTGTGATCATATAACGTGATTCCATTTTCTATACTTTCTTCCTTATTAACGCAAGTACTGTGTTTCAGGGAGACAACGGAGCTTACTCTACAATCACAACATCCTATTTAGATGATGCAGATGTAAATAAATCAGAGAAATAAGTCGATTAAATCAGATCATATTTAGATATCCATTGATTATTTTAGACAATGCATCATTTGTGGTTATCTCTTTATATGTACCTATGCCGTCGACACCAAATGTGTGTTATGTTTACAATATTGAAAACCATACTAATGCAAGTACTGTGTTTCAGGGAGTTGCTGAGGCGCCCTCTCCAATAAAATCATTCATGGCAGTCTATGCGGAGCCAAAGGTATGAATACTGACAGTTCCATCGAACTACATCATCAGAGTTCGAATACTCGTTTGATTGTTCAACACAATTTTTAATTTGTGTTTCGCTATGGAGATGTACCTGTGTAGTCGTCCTCACGTGTGTTTTAGGTTTTCAATATTGTGATACATAGTAATGAAAGTACTATGTTTCAGTGAGTCGATGGAGCGCCATTCCGTGCTGTCTATGCGGATCCTGAAAATATAGTCGTTGCAGCGCAAGAGGAAGGGAAGACATGCGGAAACTAATCGCAGCAACAGCGTGAAGATGTTGAAGTTAGAGTCAAGAAAGTTGCAAAGAAAAGAAACAAAAATAAGGTTAGTTACAAACAGGTCATATTTTTAGAAATCATTTTGTGCTGGGGACTATATTATGTTTTTTTCTGTCAATTGTACTATACTTTATCTTGTGTTTAAACTTAACATCCCTTTTCCAGTCTGTCCTCTAGTTACCCATGGGTGTACGAACTATACATACAGACAGTGAAGCAAATGAGAGAGGTTGCTTGCCAGACCATTTACACTATGGAGGAACTGTTAATTCAGGTGCAGCGTGTTCAGACTCGAGATGCTCATATCCAATGGCCAGAACATGAATTGAAGAATCCAGTAAAGTTTTAATGGACCATTGCTACAATGCGACTGCACCACCACAAGATGATGATACTGGATGTATTGAAGATAGCTCTTAAGTAGTCGCAGATCAATTCACACAATCTACACCAGCAAAAAAAAAGCCACCCAAAGAGGACATTGTTGGGTTCTCCCATCAATGTTCAAGTAACAGATATTGAAATGACAGAATGAACCAGCAGCACTATTCACTGACGCATCAGAACCTGATATTAGTTTCAATTGTGGTGAAATGTCCGCAACGATGCAGTCCGAAACAACCGAGATGCAGGATGACAGTCTAATGAAAGAGGGCAAATACATAGTATTCGACAGTTGTTGGATGGATATTATAAGTATGCTGAAATGTGGGCATTCTGTTAGAGGGGAAGTATGTGGGAAGCCATTGATTTATGTGACTCGTCAAACACAAGGCAGTAACGTCAAAATACATGCCGCCTGTACATTACATCATACGTTCTCGTGGTCTGCACAACCGATGCTGGGGAAACTGCCAGCAGGCAATCTACTGTGTGCAGCTGCCTCACTTTTTAGTGGGTCCAGTTTTAGAAAGGTAGTGTCTTTCTTTCAGTTTGTGGGACTCAACGCAGTACTACAAATTCCAACATGATTATCTATTTCCGGCCATTAGTGATGCTTGGAAAATTGAGCAATTGTCTCTAGAAAGTACATTCGAAGGCAAACGATTCGGGCTAGCCGGCGATGGACAGTGCGACAGCCCTGGATTTTCTTGCCAAGTACTGCACCTACCACTTTCAGGACATGGATAGTAAGAAAATTGTGAGTTTGGTGGTTGTGCAGGTGTCCCAATGTAAATCCTCAGTGGCCATGGAGAAACTAGGATTTATAAAATCATTGGAATATCTACAATCGAGGGGAACGCACATCGACCTCATAGCCACGGACGGACACGTTTCAATAGCCAAGACAATGAGAGAGCAGTTCCCACATATTAAACATCAATTTGACGTATGGCATCTTGCTAAATCAATCAATAAGAAAATCTCGGCTGCAGGGAAAAAAACAAGGTTTGGAAAGTATTTCACAGTGGTCCCAGTCTATCAACAACCATCTTTGGTGGAGCTCCAAAACTTGTGAAGGGTCAGTGGAAATCCTACTTGAAAAATGGCGGTCAATGATGCACCAATGTACCAACGTTCAACGCTGGACAGAAAACCAACATTTCCACCAATGTGAACATGGCCCTTTGCCCACAGAGGAGACACGGAAGAAGAAGTGGTTGATTCCATCTTCACCCACACACAAAGCCATTGAGAAGATTGTTTTTGATAAAACATCATCAAGAGATTTGAGGGGACTGACAGAATTCTGTCACACAGGAGGTTTGGAGATGTTGCACAATATGTGCCTAATGTACAGGCCAAAGCGATTGCATTTCGGCATACAGGGCATGAAACATAGGACTCTACTAGCGGTCTTGGCCCATAACGAGAATGTGCGCCATGAACAATCTAGGACTACGGGAAACGTAGGGATGCTTCGCTACACTACGGTCTTTGCAAACAGAAGTAAGAAATGGGTGGTGAATCCAGTATATGAGGAAATGAAGTTCGACTTTGTTAAAGGCCTTATTGTTAATGTACTAGAGAAGCACAGACATGGAATGTTGACCGATTCTGTGCAGAGCACTGATGCATTGCCACCAAACATTGCCATTGTGCCATGTCCACCCAAAGCATAGCTCGTTGATAAGTACAAATCCCAGTTTAAATTATTGTAATCTGATTGTCTCTTTTTGAAAAAAAATGTTATTGTACAGTGTGCATACAAAGTATGCTAACCCTAACCCCTCCCTTCACCATCCTCGGTGGCGAACAACCTGGGTGTCATCTTTGACTTCTCTCTCTATTCACCTCATATCGCTGACCTTGTCAATATGTGCATGTATATATTTTTGTTGCTGTAACTAAGCTTCGCAATCTCATGTAAATGCTGCGCACTGTTAAATGAGGGGAGGCTTGCACATTGCAAATAATAAAACAAACAATAAGTCTCACTTTCAACTCAACTCCTTGGGTACTTTATACTTTTCCTGACCTTCCCCCCCAAAAGTCAATGTCTCCATGGTTATGGTTCTCTAGGGCTGCAAAGCTCCCGGACAACGAGGACAAAAATTTGGTGCGTTAGAACGCGCCAAGCAAGGCGTTGCAGATGGGAGAGAAGCCAGTTCGCATTAGCACATTGAGGCCTAGTAGAAAGATGGAGCCGAAAATTCAAGTTCTCACAGAAGGCTTTACACGGGATGTTGCAAAGTAAGAATGTATGCTCATGCAGAGTGAAGGTCGGCGGCTTTGATTTTTTTTGCTCGCGGGCTGAAGAGGCCCACGGCTCGCACTGGCAGTATAAGGTTCTATTGTTTTTTGACCTTGAGAGACAGGGACCATGCCGAAAAGACTTCATTTGAAAGAGGGGTGCAATAACGTAAGAGACGATAAGGCTGAAAATTCTGAAACTACACCGAGTTTCATGTTAGTTCAGTATATGAAAAATTGTTGGCACAAACAGAGTGGGCTTTACGGACTGCATTACGCCGACACAATGGAAATGGCAAATATAATGTAAGTAATTGTTTAGACGATTTTATACCAGAACATAATACCAATAGCGTACCGTTAAAGGCAGGTTAAGTTGTACTTGTTCGTTCTGTGTGGCATATTACAATGAAGAGCAATTAAAACATTTGTGGTATCGTCTTTCTACCGGACACATGGGCATGCATGTGCCCATTCGACACGCATGTAAACAGTCGTTTCTCAGGGGTTCAACGCTAATAAATCATTACATTGTGTGTTAACCTCGATTTCTTGCGTCAGTTTTCGCATTGCTTTTAGAGCCGAACATACTCCATTGCACTATCCTCGCAAGCAAATAGTTTCACCGCGGCCCTAATAAATGAAATGAATAATAGTAATAAAGATCAGCTGGCAAGACTAATTTCAATTTTTATGTTTTCAGAACAGGTACATCGTGCCGTACTGCGACTGCCACCTATTCCAGACCCCGGCCAATGGCTTCTTCAATCGCCAGCTGCAGCTTCTTGTAAACAACTGCACTACATTAACTATCTTATGGGACGATCGCCAAGGGCCCATATGCCCTTACGCAGTACTAGCGGCTAGAAGCAACTTATCAACCTTTACTGTGGCCTAGTGCCTAGTTGATGGAACAGCCTTGTGATTCACCGTGCAACCAAAGTGCTTCTTTTAACGAAAACCAACACCCTGTGTACCATAAAGGAACAGCGCGTGACTCACGATAAACTTTAGAGGATTTGTGGATCGAGAGCAAAGAAAAAATTCCATTCTGATTTAATATGTCAATTGCTGAATATTCTCTAAACATTTACAGGGTAATTCATAGAATTTCGCAGAAAAGTGTCGCAAGCGGCTGGCGCAGAGTGTCCGCGTGCGATTGTCTGCACCAGGCACGTGCGCTAAAACCGATTTCCGCGCACAGCGTATTCATGGATTTTAGGCTCCCAAACCAGCCGTGGCGCAGAGTATCGCAGCGACCCTGCAGCAGCGCCAGTAACGCCCCCAAGAACGCCCTCGCGCAAGGAAAAGCCATCAAAATCGCAAAATCATCGCAAAGGGCTGCGCTAACCCTGGACCAGTTTACAGGGCTGCCAAACAAGGAACGCAAAGCGGGTAACGTGCATATCAGGGGTACGCGTGAAGTAATACACGCGATTAGCCAGGGTACGTGTATTACAGGGGTACGCGGGAAGTTTTACACGCGATTAGCCAGGGCACGTGTATCACAGGGGTGCGCGGGAATTCTCACATGCGATTTGGCCAGGTACGTGTATCACAGGGGTGCGCGGGAATTATCACACGCAATTTGGCTTGGTACGTGTATTACAGGGGTGCGTGGGAAGTTACACACACGATTAGGCTGGGTGGGTCCTCACAGGTGTTCCCTGTACACCCTCCACGGCCCATGCAGGCAGCCCACAAAACAGGGGACTACCCTGCACACCTGCTCATGTCCCGCTGCACCCCCACCCCCCAGCAGTGCAGGGGCAGCCTCCACCAGGCCCCCACCCATGTCTCCCACCACCCCCACCAGTGCAGGGGCAGCCTCCACTCATGTCTACCACCACCCCCACCCCCCAGCCACCAGGGGCACCCTGCACCAGGCCCCCACCCATGTCTCCCACCACCCCCACCCCCCAGCAGTGCAGGGGCAGCCTCCACCAGTACCCCACTCATGCCTACCACCACCCCCACCCCCAGCAGTGCAGGGGCAGCCTCCACCAGGCCCCCACTCATGTCTACCACCACCCCCACCCCCCAGCCTCCAGGGGCACCCTGCACCAGGCCCCCACCCATGTCTCCCACCACCCCCACCCCCCAGCAGTGCAGGGGCAGCCTCCACCAGGCCCCCACTCATGTATCCCACCACCCCCACGCCCCAGCAGTGCAGGGGCAGCCTCCACCAGGCCCCCACCCATGTATCCCACCACCCCCACCCCCTCAGCAGTGCAGGGGCAGCCTCCACCAGGCCCCCACTCATGTCTACCACCACCCCCACCCCCCAGCCACCAGGGGCACCCTCCACCAGGCCCCCACTCATGTCTCCCACCACCCCACCCCCCAGCAGTGCAGGGGCAGCCTCCACCAGGCCCCCACTCAGGTCTACCACCACCCCCAGCCACCAGGGGCACCCTGCACCAGGCCCCCACCCATGTCTCCCACCACCCCCACCCCCCAGCAGTGCAGGGGCAGCCTCCACCAGGCCCCCACTCATGTCTCCCACCACCCCCAGCCACCAGCGGCACCCTCCACCAGGCCCCCACCCATGTCTCCCACCACCCCCCAGCCACCAGGGGCACCCTCCACCAGGCCCCCACTCATGTCTCCCACCACCCCACCCCCCAGCAGTGCAGGGGCACCCTCCACCAGGCCCCCACTCATGTCTCCCACCACCCCCACCCCCCAGCCACCAGGGGCACCCTCCACCAGGCCCCCACTCATGTCTCCCACCACCCCCACCCCCCAGCAGTGCAGGGGCAGCCTCCACCAGCCCCCCACCCATGTCTCCCACCACCCCTACCCCCCTGCCACCAGGGGCACCCTCCACCAGGCCCCCACCCATGTCTCCCACCACCCCCAACCCCCAGCAGTGCAGGGGCACCCTCCACCAGGCCCCCACTCATATCCCCCTGCCCACAGGCCCTGACAATCCTCAAGCATGTGCCTCATGGCCAGCCACCACAGCCCAAAGACACAACCAAGTATTACATGTGCCCATAATACTACTCCAATGGAAACAATGTAAATCAACACATGTGTCTCACACACACACAATGGTTGCAAGGGAACCTGAAAACCCATATCATGACATGCATGAAAACAATGAGATGAAACCACACAATGAAGAATGAAAAAAAATCAAAATAATGTATTAAAAACAACAGCAATGGCTATCAAAATCAACCAAAATACACAAGTAAAATAATTAAAAAATCAAGCAGGCTGTCTCTTTTCAATATGAAATCAATAAATGACAATATCTTCCAAAGTTCAAGTCCATGAAAAGTAAATGAAGGTAAAAAAGAAATAGAAAACCATTGCTCCATGGCAAAAAATATTCATAGTTAAAAAAATATCCAAATCCAAAGTCCAACTATGTACAAAGTATTCAGGGCCCATCATCCCAAGAGAAGAAATGAAACCTACCAAAAAACCTATCTAAAATGGAACTATATACAAAAGGTGGAGCAGTGTCCGTCGACTCCAAAGAAAAATAAACTGCAAAGGAAACCTATCACTAAATAACTATATACAATGGCGGCGGGCGAGTCCAGCGGCTCACTTAGTGGTGTTCCGGGCCAGGGCATCATCGAACTCCTCGTCTATGTCCCTGAGGCGGTCCTGTTCCATGTCCCCAAGGGTCCGCAGGGACGCCGACATGTTCACCTCCAACTCCCTGCGGATTGCCTCGAGGCACTCGGCCTGCCTCAGGGCCCTCCGCATGGAGTTCTCCACCCTGACCATCGTGAGCCGCGCCTCTTCTGCCTGCCGCCGCTCCGCATCTATGGCGTGGCCCAACCGCTGCCACACAGAAGATACTTCCCGTCCAGGGTCCTCCTGCCCTCCGGCCGAAGCCTACCCCTCCGATGTTGAAGGCCCAGAGCTATCGTGGCTCCCACCTGCTGCTGCAGCTGCTGCTGTCCATGTGCCCTGTCCGATGGTGCCTGCACATCCTCCTCCTGGACGTCCGACTCCCGACTGTGGCAGGGATCTGTTGTCCACCAGCCTGGCCGCACGGTCGGAGGCAGCTCCACAGGGCACCCAGGTGACACATGGGTGGGAAGATGGCATGGAGGACGACTGGGGCATAGGGGGTTCTGTGGAGAAGGGGGTCGGAACAAGGTCCAGGAAATGGAGGAATCCAGCCCTGGTGAGCTGTCCCAGTGGGTCAACGCGGTCAACGAGCCATGCGAGAAGACGTGCAGACTCATCATGAAAAGACTGCAGGTCAGCTCGCATGGCCCGTTGACGCAACGCCACCCCACCCTGGACAGGCACAACCTGGTGCAGGATAGCCACATCCGCAGGGAGTGGAAGGCCAGGTGTCGTAAGCCAATCCTCTCCCTGAGAACGGGTCTGGAGGTAGGCATCCCCGCTGGTGCAAGATGATGCAGTGACAGGAGCAGGGACAGGATTGCACACAGGCACCTCTGCGGCGGCCTGTGCTGCCTCCTGTCCCTGATCCTGCACTGCACCACTAGCACCAGTGAAATCCCCACCTCCAGACCCCGCCACTGTCGCTTGCATGGCCTCCTCCTCCACCAAACCCCCCCACCAACCTGGATGACTCCGTGCCATCTTCCCCCGTTGGGCCCTGTGGGGTCCCAGCTGCCCCTTCTGCTGCCGAGGAGTCCAACTCCAACCTCCGCCTCTTGGACCTCCCCTCGGCAGCTGCGGCCTGGGACGCGGCACCGGACTCCTCACTCCCCGACGAGATCACAACCTGGGAGGGGATCCGGGCCTTGCGTCTCCGGCTGGTGGTGCGACCCCTGCCGCTGTGCTCCACAGCACCTTCTCCGCCCTCTTCATCAGTTGACGCTGCAGACAGGGAGAAAGAAAACACAGGCATCAGGGCACTGTAAAATGGACTCATACACACGACAGTTATACATGAGTGACATTGGTAAACCTCAGACATGGCATCACAATCCCCAACACACATGTCATTTCAACTTGCACACACGAGCCATACCACAGCCATAATGCAACAGCCAGCACCATCCATTCACATACAACAGCATGAGCAGCCAAAGGTCATCCACACATCACATGCAACATAGGGAGTACACTACACATGCACACACAACACCAAACTTGCATGCATGTGTACACCTCCGCCAACTGTCGCAGTGTCATGATCGACATCCATGTCACACCTGCCAATCATTCCTCCACATCCTGTGCCATGCAAGCCCACACACACAAGCACCATCCATGAGTCACACATGAGACCCCTCGCATGTGTCACCCTCACGGCCCTGTACACCCCTCCTACTTGGCCACATAAAAATACATGTTCAACCGGCACACTCCTGGCACACCACCACACGCACAGCTTACAATCAGTATGCATGTACACTTACCGCTCGACTCCAGACGGGTCTGCTTCTCAAGGACCTGGATGTGGAGCGCTGGGGATATGCGTTCCAGGACCCTCATCTGATCTTCCGACAAGTGGCCCCGGCGCCCCTTAGCATCCGCTGCCTTCAGGAGGCGCCGGGCCTTGTTGAGGGTCCTGGACCTGAAGTCCTCCCAGCGCTTCCTGACACGTTCGTAGTCGCGGACTGCCACCTCCTCCGCGTTGATGGCAGTCACGATGTCCATCCAGATCCGAGTCCGTCCTTCCTTCCTTGTCGGCGCGCAACCTTCCGAAGAGGGCATCATACTGCCCCAGGACATGCTCCACCAGGACACCAACTTCGGTGGCAGTGAAGCTGGTGCCCCTCTGCCTCCTTGGCCGGGGGTTGCCACTGGTGCCAGATGTTGCAGTGCCCGACATGGCAACCCCAGAGGCAGGAGTGGGTGGGCAACTGGGTCCTGAGGCTGGGCTGTGGGGCGATGGAAAATCAGTCGGGAGTCTTTGGTTCCAGCAGGGGTGGTCACAGCAACAGCACCCCTGGCTGATGTGCAGGCAGCAAATGGCAGGGCACGTGGACAGCAGGCAGTCAGGCAGCAGCAGATGGCAGGTGGGAGCGTGCTCAGGGCTCTGGGGGGCAGTAATTTGGCCTTCTGGGCAGGAGCGTGGTCTTCCGTGTGTGAACGCGTGTCCAGCTTGATACGGAGTGATTTGGCACGTGAAAATCCAACACGTCTGCGTGTAATTCGAGGAAAGGCCCTTAGCGCGTAAACGCGTCGCCAGCGTATGCGCGTCTATGAAGTCACGTGCACGTTGAATTGGGCACACGTTGGAAAATGTTGCATGTGAAAAAAATGAAAGACACATCTGAGTGTCAAAGCGTGTAATTGGTGGGAATGGGCCTAGCGCGTACACGCGGCAGTGACAAAGCGTGTAATTGGTGAAAATGGCCCTACACGCAGAAGTGACAAAGCGTGTAATTGGTGGAAATGGCCCTAGCGCGTACACGCCGCGTAAGTGACGCTGGCCGTGTGGGCCTGTATAAAAGGTACGTGTAGAACACCATTTCCTTGTACGTGCTTTTCGTGGAGAGCGAGTGGGTGAATTCTGTACTTCTTGTCGTTTCACACGCGATTTACTTCACGGCGTTTCAAGTTCGTACTCCCTGTTACCTCTGACAGCTTTTTCTCTTTTACTGGTTTACCTGGGCCTGTTCCCTCAATCAGTGTTCCCTTCTACTGTTGTCCTGTCTCCTCAGACAGCGTACAAATCTTCTTTTGGCGGGGGTTTTGCCAACCAAACGCGCTCCTTTTTCACGCTCTTTTACCTGGCAGACGGTGAGTAACGCACGTATCTAACATCTGTGCTTGCCCCGTGTGTAGCCTACCCCTTCAGAGGTCATTCTAAGCTGCGTGTGACACGCATACGTTCATTCTTGTGTTACTGGGTGCCACAGCGTAGTGCAGGTTTTTCTTTCTGCACACGTGGTCTAGGAGGGGTTGCGTGCACGTCATCTCCCTTTTTTGGGCCTCCTGTGCGTAGCGTGACCCGTCATCTTTCCCCAGGGGTTACATTCAGCCTTGCTAGAGCACTAGGGTACAATTACCATCTGGTACCCAACCCCTTTGACCCCCAATTGCCCAGGACAATAGTTTACAGCCACTCCCATACGCACATTAACATCAGTGCCATGGCTGGGAGGCGAGGATTCCGTAAGGGTGGCAAAGGTGGAAGAGCCAAAAGTGGTTGCCGTGGTGGATCCGGTAGGGGACGTGGTCGTTACTTGCAGGGTGAGCCTGTCCCCCCATGTGTGGAGGACCAGTCAAGGGCACCCATAACCCCCCCCCCCTCCCGTTGAGGCTGATGTGGCTGACACCATCCATGCTCAGCCCTTGTTGGACCAGCCCATTGTGGCACCAGACCTGGCTGACTCCATGGCTGACTTCCAGGTCAGCAGACCTATGACACGTGCGCTGGTGCACGTTGATGTCATCATGCCACGTGGATCTGGGGCAGCAAGGTCATCTGCTGCCCCAAGTAGGCAGGGCGGAGAGGCTGCAGGGGCAGCTGCGGCTCCATCCACCCCAGCTCTCACACACCCAGCCAGGACAGTGTCGGTCCTAGTCCATCCTGCTGACATTCCCCTTGACACCATTACACTTGAGCCAATGCCTGCACCAACTCCCATGCTGAGTGTGCAATCCCACACTCCTGATACAGAGTCCACCAGGGCTCCTGCCCCTAGTGTCCAGAGCGGCGCAGGACACTCAGGATCACCACCACCTTCCAAGCGGAAGAGGAAGAGTGCTCGTCCGGCACAGGCTGATGCCCCAGACACGGCTACACAGTCCGGCCCGTCGAGGAAGCCCAGCTTCACAGATGACGAACTGAATGCACTTGTCGAGTATGTGTCCGGACATGATAACGAGATGGTCATTGTTGCAGGATCCAAGACCACACCTGCACAACGCCAGGCACACTGGCAGACCGTTGCGGACATCGTAAGTGCCCTTGGAATCGTGGGGCGCACAGCCAATGATTGCTATAAGCGCTGGAATGACCTAAAGCGCAGGGCAAAGAATAAGCTGGCCTCAAGTCATGCCGCAACTCTAGTGACTGGAGTTGGGTCTCCAGTAGTGGACATGGAACTCACTCCACATGAGTCAGTCGCTGGGACCTACGTCACGGAGGAACAGATCCAAGGCGTGGGAGATCTGCCGGATTACGAGGCATTGTCCGGTGAGTGCACATGCATGTGTGTGTCATCCATGTGCATGGTGTGTGTGAGGGCTTCTGTTTGTGTGCCAGGTGGGAGTGTGTGCGCCCGAGTCGTATGGGTCAGCCATGTGCTTCATGCAATACATCCTGCGCAGCTGCATTTGGCCATAGCAGTATCCCTTCTGCCAACAGTAGACATCTAGCCCAACAGCACGCCAGTTGCCCTTAAAGTATCACCTTGCCACAACATTGTTGCTTATTTTTCTCTGTTCATTCAGGCAGATTGTTTGCATTCCACCACTTTTACTAGGCAGTTCTCAGTCCTCTAGTCACATGTCTGACATGGCTATGGTAAAGTGGAGTGACTTTGTTACCTGGATATCATTTGTTCACACATGTCCCTGTGCAATTGGACCATTTTGGACTGGCAGCTCCAGGTGAAAAATCTGACCTGTTTGAATTAGAAAAGCTATTACATGCGGGAACTGGACTGAATGAATAGGTGCTGCCCTCCTCCTTATCTTCACTCAATAGCAATGGTACATGCCATCTGTGTGATGGCATGTGTGTTTCACCTGGCAATCACAGGCCAATGTGTGGTGCCACTGCCAGGCAGCATGCAGAAAATGTGTTCATCTTCCATCTTGGTGTCATCAGTGTGTGCCATTTGCCTGCCCTTCATATGCAGTGAGGGTGCATGCATGGGAGGGTTTTAGTCATGTGGGACATGTGTCAATCAAGTACTGGTTCTCTTGCTTTTCAGCCCTCATTGTGTGCCATGGTGCTAATGCCCGTTTCCATTTCTTTGTTTTTATGTCTTTGCAGGGGAAGACACACCCGATACTGCTGGGGTTGTGGAGATGGTGCAGACCCAGGAGGGGTCCGAGGGCCGACCAACCACCAGTGAGGGACGTGGTGTGGTGGTGGGTGAGAACCCACAAGTGCTGCAGGTCGTGCTCTCAAGGGGTATCTCTGGCTGCACCTCCCCCGAGCTGTACTCCGGTGTTGATTCGGATGATGAGACCTACGTGCCGTCGCAGGTGAGTGTTCCAGGGAAGGATTCTGTTCTGTCCCACCCACCTGCACCAGGGTCAGAACCCTCCATGGGGATGTCAGTGTTGGTAGCTACGCCTTTGGTGGTTACGGATGCAGGGTCACACTCCGCGACATCTGATCCTGTTCCTGGGCCAGCAGATCAGAGGGGGAATGCAGTCCTGCAGCCTCAGGCAGTGCCGGCACAGCAAGGCGCAGTTCGCCTTGCCCCAGACAGGTGTGGTGCCCGCCGACGTGGTGGCCGTACGCCACCTGGCAATACCGCACGGGAGCAATCCATTTACGGTATGGCAACCCAACAGGCAGCATCATCCGAGATGATGGCTCAGGCCATGGATAGGGTGGCCACTTCCATTGTCCCCCCTGAAAGGCTGATGGAGCGACTAGAGCAGGCAACCGACTCCATCTGCCAGTCACACAGGGAGGACATGTTGGCGTCCAACAGGGACAGGCGGGCGGCACTGGCGACTCTGCAGGAGGCCTTCTCCATAGAGTCCCAGGGCCACAGGGAAGCCCTGAGGCAGGAGCTCCTTCACCTCAGGACGACTCTTGTTGAGCTTGAGGCTTCAACACACCAAAGGACAGAACAGCAGCTGGAGCGTCTCACCCGTACGCTCTCAGCTGAGATACAGGCAACGAGGGCGGAGGTCCGGGCATCCCGTGAGTTGTTGCATGGGGACCTCCGCACACTCATCCTCCAGAACGAGACCTACCACACCCGCATGCTTGCAGCCATGGAGGAGCAGACTAGGGCCTTGCGTGGGCTGCCTCCCATAGTGCAACCACCTCCGGATGCAGCTGCACAGGGTGATAATAGCGACAGCAGTGATACTCCCACAATAGGGTAGCCGTGTGGGCCATGAGCCCATGGAGGTGTTTTTTTTTCCCCAGGATCCACACAGGTGGGTTTTGGTGTGCACCCTGTCCTCGGACCTCCTGGGTGGCCTCCCCAACCCCCCCGGGCCCATCAATGGCCATTTTTTATTTTTTTTTATATTTTTATTTTTCCCAATTTTTTTGGGACAATTTGTTGCCTTCCGTGGTTCCTGTGGGCATACGCTGCATTGTGGCTGGGCACATGCAGGCTTGTCATGTATTTGGTTCAGATGCTTGGGTTTGAGTCACACACCCCCCTCCTGATTCCCGTTTCCATGGGCTTGCAAAGGGTGTGCCCAAGTGACATTGACGTACATGGTGACATTGGACTCCCACTACATGTGTGGGTAGTCTAGTCAATACTGTGTATACATTCCTAGTGCATATTGCTGTTGTGTTGTCACTGCATGTTGCATTGATGTGTAACTCATCATCTGTGTCTACCTCCCAATTTGCAGGTCCCTTACTCATGTCTACACAAGGCCCTCTAGTTTGGAGATGGGGTCCATGTTAGCAGCAGTGCGCCTACAACTCTACATGGCGCCAACACTGTACAGTTGGAAGTGGTGGGAGTGCAGGCATTTCCAGGTGGTAAGACTACTAATTTATTACATTTGTGATGTCATGTTAATGGTAGTACCTGCTCAAGTTTGTTGTTGGTCCTGCATTACTGTGAGCATTTCAGGTGTTGCAAGTTTCAATTAGGGACACTGTACATTGTGACACTTGTGTCATGTTGTGGGGATTACTTTGTTTACCTGCAAATAAAATGACATGGCACGGTGTGTCGTGTGGCGGTGCTGGGGATGGGTTGGCTGACATGGCACTGTCCTCTTGTTGCATTTTGCAAGTGGGTATTCATTTTAGCTGCTTGAATGTGTTTCTTCACGAAACTGCCTTGGTGGTGTCTGTGTGGGTAGGGATGCACACAATGTAACACTTCCAGGTGAACAATCTCAGGCTGATATGGTTTTCACGGTTGATTCTCCAGACATTCAGGATCAGTGTCAGGTTGAGTCATCATTGATTGTCAGATGGAATGTGCCAGGGGAGTGTGCACTCCACAGGGGTGTGATTTCTATGTGAAGTAATTAGCCACTAGCTGTGTACGGGCTGCCTCCCCCCGTGCCCTTTCCCCTCCCATGCGCAGCGGCTGTGCATGTGGTTGGGGATGTGGGGCCACCACCATGTCCACGGCCAGGCCCCGGCGTGTTGCAACGTTGTGCAGGACACATGCTGCCACTATGATCCTGCACACTACTGGGGCAGCGTATAACAGCTGCCCGCCAGAACGGTCAAGGGAGCGAAAGCGTGACTTAAGCACTCCGAATGTGCGCTCCACTATGCCCCGGGTTGTAATGTGGGCTGTGTTATATCTTACCTCGGGTGGTGTGGGGTTCCGAATTGGCGTCATGTGGGGGCGGAGAGGGTAGGCACTGTCCCCTGTGGAGGTGGTGATTGGTATCATTGGTGGGGTTGTGACCTTGCTCAGTATCTGACATGCATGCATGTGCAGTGGCATTCATACTCACCAAGCAGCCATGTATCGCCATGCCCCCCAGCTTTTAGGTCCCGGCTTAGGGTGGACATTCGGTAAATGAAGCTGTCGTGGGTGGACCCGGGATAGTTGGCATATACTGAGGTGATGATTCCCTTGGCATTACATGCTACCTGCACGTTGATGGAATGCCAGTGCTTGCGGTTCCTATAGATGTGCTCTGATGCCCTGGGGGGGGACGTAGAGCCACATGGGTGCAGTCGATGGCACCTAGCACTTTGGGGAATCGTGCCACACCGTAAAAATCCAGGGCGGCAGCATGCCTTTCTGCAGGTGTTCTGGGCAGGTATATGTGCCTGCGGACTGATGGGCGTGCAGTGATGATGTTCAAGACCTGGTGTAGGCAGCCTGACTGGGTGGCCTGTGATACCCCACCCACTATGGCACTTGTCCGCTGAAATGATCCAGTGGCCAAGAAGTGCAGTACATTGAGGACCTTCTCCAGGGGGCTGAGTGCTTGGGAGCACAGGGTGGGTGATGTGAGGTCATCCTCCCACTCACTCACCAGGTCCAGTATTATGTGTGGTGGAAACCTGTACCTCCCATACACCTGGTCATCAGGCATCCCGAAAAAGCTGGTTCTGGGTGTGAATATTCTGGCCCTGACTATCCTCCTCCTCCTCCTCCTCCTCCTCCTCCTCCTTTGGTAGCCCACGGCCACTGCTGCTAGGAACGGTATGTTCATCCTGGGTCTGAGCTTGTTATTTTGTTAGCGCGCAAATTTATGCGTTGCGCGTGTTGTAGGCGAGAGTGTGACCCCGCGCACCCCTGAAATCCAGTACCCAGTCCAATAGCGTGTGGAAATTCCTGCGCACCCCGGGATACAGGTGCGCTGACGTACTTGCGTGTGTAAGTGCCCGCGCACCCCTGAAATACACGTACATAGGCCAATCGCGTGTACGCGCACTTTTGTCCAATTACACGCGATGACACTCTGACGTGCAGTCTTTTCACATGTGCTCCGTCATCACGTGCTGTGTGGGAAACACCCGTGCGGGTCACGTCACAGACGCGCTTACGCGCTGAGGGCCTTTGGTCCAATAGAATCGCGTATGCGTGCTGACGCGCTTAGGGCCTTTCCTCGAATTTCACGCTGACGTGCAGGATTTTCACGTGCCAAATCACTCCATATCAAGCTGGCCACGCGAAAACACACAGAAGACCACGCTCCTGCCCAGAAGGCCGAATTACTGCCCCCCAGTGCCCCGAGCAGCCTCCCACGTGCCATCTGCTGCTGCCTGCCTGCCTTCTGCCACCGTGCCCTGCCATTTGGTGCCTGCACATCAGCCATCTGCAGGGGTCCAGTTGCTGTGTCCACCCCTGCTGGAACTGAAGACTCCCGACTGGGATTACATCGCTCCACAGCCCAGCCCCAGGACCCAGTTGCCCACCCACACCTGCCTCTGGAGTTGCCATGTCGGGCACTTCCACATCTGGCACCAGTGGCAACCCCAGGCCAGAGGGGCAGAGGGGCACCAGCTTCACTGCCACCGAAGTTGGTGTCCTGGTGGCGCATGTCCTGGGGCAGTATGATGCCCTCTTTGGATCGTCCCGCGCCAGCAAGGAAGGACGGGAGAGGATCTGGGCAGACTGTGTGGTTGCCATCTACGCGGAGGGGGTGGCAACCCGCGACGTCCAGGAGATCAAGAAGCACTGGGAGGACTTGAGGTCCAGGACCCTTGTGAAGGCCCGGCGCCTCGTGGAGGGGGGCCGGGGCCGCATGAGTTCCATCCAGATGAGGGTCCTGGAGCGCGTACGCCCAGCGCTCCACGCCCAGATCCTTGAGAGGGAGACCCGTCTGGAGTTGAGCGGTAAGTGTCCAAGCATTGCTGTGTGAGACAGGGCACGTTGCGGTGTGCTGGTTCTCTGATACTTGCCTGTATGTGTGACATAGGCCATGTATGCATGTATGTGTGCAGGGACATCATGGTAATGCATGTGCGACCAGTGATGTGTGAACCACATGGTTGTTGCATGTGTTTAAATGCCACATGGGGAGCCCTATGCAGGTTTTAAACATGAGAGCATGCCAGTCTCTGTTCCTGGACATGGGTGGGGGTGAGGGATGGGTGCTGATGCCAGGTACATATATGGTAGCCATGTCTGTGTGCCTGACCTGCGTGTCTGTGACTTATGCATGCCATGGATGCATGACACATGTGTGTGACAATGCACAGATTCACTGATGCAGCATAGTTACCCTTGTATCCGCTGTGTTTGGGGTGTATGGGGCCAGATGGATGTGACTGAGGTGAAGTGTGTGCATGTGATAGGCATGACCCATGATGCATGCGAGTTCCATATCATTGTATGTTTCAAGAGTCCATTGGACATGTATGGAAATGTCCATGGCATGCAACATGCCTGTTACTGTGTGTGTTTTGCCTGGACTGACCCATGTGATGTGGAGGGACATGATGGAAGTGTACTTTGACAGTGGTACTCATCTGCTATTGCTTCCTGTCTAGGGGACCATTGTACAGTACCCTGATGCTTGTGTTCTTTGTCTCCCTCTACGCAGCGGCTAGTGAAGAAGAGGGCGGAGACGGCGCTGTGGAGCAAGGCGGCGGGGATGCCCCCACGGCTGCAGTGGAAGGGGTGGGTGAGCCCCCACAAGGGCCTGCTACGGTAGAAGACGGTGAGGAGCCATCCAGGTTGGTGGTTTCCACAGAGGAGGAGGAAGCCGCCACAGGGGCACACATGGGGCCTGGTGGGGGCATCCCTGCTGGTGGAAGTGGTGCAGTCCAGGGCCAGGGGCAGGAGGCAGCACAGGTCACCGTGGAGGAGCCTGTGCATGTCGCTGTCCCTGACCCTGTGTGTGCACCACCATGCACCAGCAGGGATGCCCCGTCCCAGGCCCGTCCGCAGGTAAAAGGGATGTCCATGTCACCTGACTCCCCTCCACCTGCGGACGAGGGGACCCGTGTCCGTATGGAGATGGTCCTGATTGGGGTTGCGATGCGCGCGGGTGCAATTCGTGATGACGTGCGTGCTTCCCGGGAGGAGCACGCACATCATCACGAAGAGCACTGTGCCGACGTGGCCCAATTGGGATCTTCCATGTTCGGGGGTTTCCTGCATGTGTCGGCCAATCTGGCGGCCCTCTCCTCCTCTGTGGAGGCTATATGCCGGTTGTTCTCCTTGCCGTCTTCCGGCCCAGATGCCACCAGGGCCCCCTGTGGACCTGCCCTGACCTATGCAGCCAGCTCGGTGGGGATCCCATCCCTGCCACAGTCGGGAGTCGGAGGTCAAGCAGGGGTGGACACCACAGCAACTGTACCCCAGCAGATGGAGGCTGTGCCGGCATCATCAGGCAGGGCACGTGCACGACGGCGTCGGTGGATTCCATCGGCCTGGATGCCGTCGTGCTGGCAGAGGCAGTTGCGTCGGAGGCAGCAGCAGAGTCAACGTGGGAGGCATCATGGCTCGGGGCCATCAACATCGGAGGGGCAGGCATCGGCCGGAGGGCAGGAGGACCCAGGACAGGAAGTTTCTTCCGTGTGGCTGCGGTTGGGCCAGCAGATAGGTGCGGAGCGGCGGCGGGCGGAAGAGGAGCGGCTCACGATGGTCAGGGCGGAGGAGGGCCCTGAGGCAGGCCGAGTGCCTCGAGGCAATCCGCAGGGGGCTGGAGGAGCAGATGGCGTCATCCCTGCGGACCCTCGGGGCCATGGAACAGGACCGCCTCCGGGACATAGACGAGGAGTTTGATGATGCCCTGGCCCGGAACACTACGGAGTGAGCCGCTAGACTTGCCCGTCGCCTTTGTATATAGTTCTTTAGTTTTAGGTTTCATTTGTTTATTCTTATGATTTGGAGTCGACGGACACAGCTCCACTTTTTGTATATAGTTGCATTTTTGTTAGGGTTTTTTGTAGGTTTCCTTTGTTCAGTTGGGCTCATGGACCCTTGGATATTTTGTACATAGTTCTTCATTGGATTGTTTTATTGTTTAATTTTTATTTCTTCTCCATGGAGCAATGGTGTTTGGATTTAATTTTTTTCTGTCGGATTAATTTCATTTTTAATGTGACTTTGAAGTACATTTTTTTTTGGATTTGGTGTTTTTAATTTTTTTGGACGGACATGCACCTTTTCTTTTTTTCATTGGCATTGTAGTTTGTTTCATTTCATTTGCATTCATATTTTTTTAATACAATTTTGTTTTCATACTTCACTGTGTGGTATCATCTCATTGGTTTCATGCATGTCATGTTGGGTGTTTTCAAATTCATTTGCAACCATTGTGTGTGTGACAGACATGGGTTCATTTGCTTTATGTACGTTGGGGGTGTAACATGTAATTTCCATTTCCATGTGGGTGAATGGGTTACTTGGTAGGGCCTTTTGGCTGTGGAGGCTGACCATTACGCACATGGTTGGTGATTGAGAGGACCTGGGTGCAGGGAGACATGGGTGGGGGCCTGGTGGAGGTGGGAGACATGGGTGGGGGCCTGGTGGAGGGTGCCCCTGCACTGGTGGGGGTGATAGCGGACATGAGTGGGGCCCTGGTGGAGGCTGCCCCTGGTGGGTGGGGGTGGTGGGAGACATGGGTGGGGGCCTGGTGGAGGGTGCCCCTGCACTGCTGGGGGGTGGGGGTGATAGGGGACATGAGTGGGGGCCTGGTGGAGGCTGCCCCTGCACTGCTGGGGGTGGTGGGAGACATGGGTGGGGGCCTGGTGGAGGGTGCCCCTGCACTGCTGGGGGGTGGGGGTGATAGGGGCCATGAGTGGGGGCCTGGTGGAGGCTGCCCCTGCACTGCTGGGGGGTGGGGGTGGTGGGAGACATGGGTGGGGCCTGGTGGAGGCTGCCCCTGGGGGGTGGGGTGGTGGGAGACATGGGTGGGGGCCTGGTGGAGGGTGCCCCTGGTGGCTGGGGGGGTGGGGGTGGTGGGAGACATGAGCGGGGGCCTGGTGGAGGCTGCCCCTGCACTGCTGGGGGGTGGGGGTGATGGGGGACATGAGTGGGGGCCTGGTGGAGGCTGCCCCTGGTGGCTGGGGGGTGGGGTGGTGGGAGACATGGGTGGGGGCCTGGTGGAGGCTGCCCCTGGTGGCTGGGGGGGCGGGGGTGGTGGGAGACATGGGTGGGGGCCTGGTGGAGGCTGCCCCTGGTGGCTGGGGTGGTGGGAGACATGGGTGGGGGCCTGGTGGAGGCTGCCCCTGGTGGCTGGGGGGGGGGGTGGGAGACATGAGTGGGGGCCTGGTGGAGGCTGCCCCTGGTGGCTGGGGGGGTGGGGGTGATAGGGGACATGAGTGGGGGCCTGGTGGAGGCTGCCCCTGCACTGCTGGGGGGTGGGGGTGATAGGGGACATGAGTGGGGGCCTGGTGGAGGCTGCCCCTGCACTGCTGGGGGGTGGGGGTGGTGGTAGACATGGGTGGGGGCCTGGTGGAGGCTGCCGCTGGGGGGTGGGGTGGTGGGAGACATGGGTGGGGGCCTGGTGGAGGCTGCCCCTGGGGGGTGGGGGTGGTGGGAGACATGAGTGGGGGCCTGTTGGAGGGTGCCCCTGGTGGCTGGGGGGGTAGGGGTGGTGGGAGACATGGGTGGGGGCCTGTTGGAGGGTGCCCCTGGTGGCTGGGGGGCGGGGGTGGTGGGAGACATGAGTGGGGGCCTGGTGGAGGCTGCCCCTGGTGGCTGGGGGGGTAGGGGTGGTGGGAGACATGAATGGGGGCCTGGTGGAGGCTGCCCCTGCACTGCTGGGGGGGGTGGGGGTGGTGGGAGACATGGGTGGGGGCCTGGTGGAGGGTGCCCCTGGTGGCTGGGGTGGGAGACATGGGTGGGGGCCTGGTGGAGGGTGCCCCTGGATGCTGGGGGGTGGGGGTGATAGGGGACATGAGTGGGGCCCTGGTGGAGGGTGCCCCTGGATGCTGGGGGGGTGGGGGTGATGGGGGACATGAGTGGGGGCCTGGTGGGAGACATGGGTGGGGGCCTGGTGGAGGGTGCCCCTGCACTGCTGGGGGGTGGGGGTGGTGGTAGACATGAGTGGGGGCCTGGTGGAGGGTGCCCCTGGATGCTGGCGGGTGGGGGTGGTGGGAGACATGGGTGGGGGCCTGGTGGAGGCTGCCCCTGGTGGCTGGGGGGTAGGGGTAGTGGGAGACATGAGTGGGGGCCTGGTGGAGGCTGCCCCTGCACTGCTGGGGGGTGGGGGTGATAGGGGACATGAGTGGGGGCCTGGTGGAGGCGGGGCCTGGTGGAGGCTGCCCCCGCACTGCTCGGGGGTGGGGATGATAGAGGACATGAGTGGGGGCCTGGTGGAGGCTGCCCCTGCACTTCTGGGGGGGTGGGGGTGGTGGGAGACATGGGTGGGGGCCTGGTGGAGGGTGCCCCTGGTGGCTGGGGGGTGGGGGTGGTGGGAGACATGAGTGGGGGCCTGGTGTAGGCTGCCCCTGGTGGCTGGGTGGGAGACACGGGTGGGGGCCTGGTGGAGGCTGCCCCTGCACTGCTGGGGGGTGGGGGTGATAGGGGACATGGGTGGGGGCCTGGTGGAGGGTGCCCCTGCACTGCTGGGGGGTGGGGGTGATAGGGGACATGAGTGGGGGCCTGGTGGAGGCTGCCCCTGCACTGCTGGGGGGTGGGGGGAGACATGGGTGGGGGCCTGGTGGAGGCTGCCCCTGGGGGGTGGGGGTGGTGGGAGACATGGGTGGGGGCCTGGTGGAGAGTGCCCCTGGATGCTGGGGTGATAGGGGACATGAGTGGGGGCCTGGTGGAGGGTGCCCCTGGTGGGTGGGGGTGGTGGGAGACATGGGTGGGGGCCTGGTGGAGGGTGCCCCTGGATGCTGGGGGGTGGGGGTGGTGGGAGACATGAGCAGGTGTGCAGGGTAGTCCCCTGTGGTGTGTGCTGCCTGCAGGGGCTGTGGAGGGTATACAGGGAATACCTGGGAGCACACAGCCAAATCGCGTGTAGAATTTCCCGCGCACCCCTGAAATCCACGTGCCCAGCCAAATCGCGTGTGGAACTTCCCGCGCACCCCTGAAATCCACGTACCCGGCCAAATCGCGTGTGGAACTTCCCGCGCACCCCTGCAATCCACGTACCCTGACAAATAGCGTGTGAAACTTCCCGCGCACCCCTGAAATCCACGTACCCTGACAAATCGCGTGAGAGACTTCCCGCGCACCCCGGTATGCACGCACACATTTTTTGTCAGCGGGTATCCGTGTTTGTGGGTAGCCCTTTGCACGTCATTTGTCCTGGAGGGCCACAGTATAGGACATTCATCATGGCTGTATATAGGTGTTATTTGTTGGCGCACATTTCTTACAGGCGCAGAGACGCTACCGCCTGCTTTCTTGTGGCGGTTGTGTTTGTGCCTGTGCGCTGGTTTGATCGTGCACTTTTTTGCCCTATTCTATTCCATGAATACGTGTTGTAGGCGAGCGTGTGGGCGTTCCGCGCACTTGTACCCTGTACTTCCCCCGTGACGACCACATTTTGGCAAGTTGTTCCCCATTCCGAGTGTTACGCCCCGTGTTCCGCCTACTTTTGTTGCGTGCGCCGCGCTATGTGCGATTTCCGCTGTGGCCTGTGCGATTTTCGCTGTGACCTGGCGCACGCAGTTAGATGGCCTGTGCGCCAACGTGCGCCGCGCACTTTTTTATCGCAAATCCGATGGTTTTCTCGCGCACGGCCTTCCATGAATCGATGTGCGCTGCTTTTCGTGCGATTTTCGCACTTGCACTGCGAGTTTCGCTATTCCACTGCGATTCGCACGTTTTTGGCCACTTGCGCCGCGCTAATTATTCCATGAATCGGCCTGTTAATGTCAAATAAATGTACTTTAAATGTACCGTATTGCTGTTTGATTTTAAAGTACAGTTTCATATTCCGAATTGTGGCGCGCTGTGTTGTGAGTTGATCTGTGTTGGTTTCCGGGTTCTGTGTGAAGTCGCGTAGAAGACGACTGGGCGCGTTTGCCTACGCAGCACAGTAACGTCACTGAGAGAGGCGGGGAATATCAATGTTTTGATAATATCAGGCTCAGGGGCGGGGGATATGATTTAGTGCCGCAAAAGCAGGTCACCCAGGGCGATGGGGCAAGTGATGGGATTATCACAAAATGGATGCGCCTTGCTGCTTGTTTTCGTGTGCGTTTAATGGACGAAAACTCGAGTAAGGTCCATAGGAACTTTTTCTAATATCAAGCGACTTAGGCTTAAAAACACATGGCCGACCCATAGGGCCAATAAAAATTTCTGACCGAACCATTCCTTTAATGGGTGCCAATGCTTAATGGGTGCCTATCAAGGGCCAGACAAATACAGACAAATGATTAAAGTTATGTAGCTTAGCCGAGAGGTGCATAGCTTTGTCCTGGAAATTGAAGGGGGGCAGCAGTATCGTTAATGGCGCAAGGACTGCTGGTTCGTAAAGGGCCATGAGAGAAAGCTTTTGTGAACCTACAGCGAATACTGAGGCGTGGAACGCACTCATCCTTGCCATGTTCGGCCCAACCCTACAGGTAAGGGTGTACGTTAAGTACCAGAGGAAGAAACTGCTATTTTAACTGACTGATAGGAAGAAGTAAACATGCATCTTTTAATGTGCATGATGGTGCAAAGAAATAATTACAAAAACTTTTTGTTTTTCAGTTAAAACATTTTGCTCACTTATACTCTTTTTTTGAGAACTGGACTTGTCACTCCCTAAAAAATCATTTTACTTCCAACTTTAAAAAATGGGGTGTAAAATACTACCACTTCCAAATCTTGTCTGGGGCACTGGTTCCACCCATCAGATAAGCCCCTGTGAGCAGTTGATTGTGGCTCCCTTCAAAAGTATGGTTCTGAGTTAACCCATGGACCGCATTAGTTTGACCTGAGCAGTATTCGCGTTACCCCCGCCCCCATGGCCCCTGCCATGTGGTTCCCCAGGGAGGCGCTCCCTGCTGGTTGTGCACTTTTCTCCTACGACTCATTACTATAGGACTTTGACCCAGGATGCGGTTTCTTTTTTGGTTGCGATTGTATTCCGTATGGTGATGTACTTTTTTTTTTAATACTGTACTTGCTCTTTTGGAATGCAACTTTTGCTACGATTTTGAATTGTGATAATACTGCTAATAAAAAAATAATAATAAATAAAAGAGCAAAGTAGCATTGCATAAAATGGCTTACAACATTACTCCATACAATAGTTGGGAGCACAGTACAAAAAAGCCAAGGATTTCAGCACCAGCTTTTACATTACCTGGGAAACATTGTTACGTTTACAACAAAGTTTAAAAGGGGCAGGGGCTACACCGAAAAAGAAAGACACCACTCAACCTTGGAGCACATTAAGTTGCACATTGTAAAATCACTTTTAACAAGTGGTATTTTTTCAATAGAACCACAGTTTACAGCAACAGAGAGTGCACCCTCCTTTAATGAATTCACCTGTAATTTTATAAACCAAAGTGTTTGTATGCATTTTCAAATGAAGCATCACAGTGCACCACCCTTTAATTTCATAGCGTTGCCATGCAATTTCAAATGAAGCATCATGTTGTTCCAGGCAAGTCAGCTTGCAGTGAGTTTCATTTAGAATATGTGAATAATAAATATAAAATGGATGCCTTTATAAATGCAGTTAGAAGTCTATTGTAAATACACCATATGTTATAATATGCTTGATATTTTAAAATAGGGAATACATTGATGTTTAATGCTGCATGGCCAGATATGATATTCTGCTAGGGCTTTGGCTGGTTTTGTTTGCTCTTCAGTGAACCTGGAACAAACTAATTTCTGTTCAGCTCAGCCTACTGATAAGGAGGTAGGGTTGACATTCCAAGAGATTAGTGCAGTCATCTGGAGACTTACCGAGAAACCCATAAATTCCCTGTAACAAAGAACACCCTTCAGAGCCTTGAGTGAAACATTCAAAGAGATGTAGAGCCTTCAAGTGAAACATTCAAAGAGAGGCCTCCCACTCACATGTACCCATCAGAAGGGAATTAGTTCAGAAAAAAATTTAACATTCCAAATAGGACTCAGCCACGGTCCTCCTGCAAAGATAAAATGTAAACTGATCACATGCTAAAAGTTTAGTATTTCCAGACACAGTTTCAAAGAGCCGAAATGTACATTGTGTCACCTCTTAAACTCAAGCTAGATAATAAAGTACAGCAGATGCCTAGTTAACAGAACACCAAAGGGGCCTTTGAGAGCTGTTTACAGCACTAATGATGCCTGGACACAAGGGTCCATAATTCAGGGAAATCAAACGCTAAAGTTAGCATCAGAAACGCATTTTAAACTGGCACGACATAATTCCACAACAATATGCCGTACAATCAAAAGAAAAAAAAGTGTTGCAACTGAGATTTTCAACTTTCAAAATTGAGTCGAAACACAATATTTGGAGCATTAAAAATTGATTATAACTATTAATAACAAAGTCATATCTCATCACAAATGTGTGCCACATATCGGTGTTCACGAGAACCATGTGTGACAAATCTGGACAATTCGTCCCTTCGCCCCAGAAGGGAGACACCGCCTTCAGAGGCTGGGGAGGTGAGCCCGCTAAGCAAGACCCTCCCTAGGAGGTATGAGCAAGTGGGACCTCACTGGGAGAGACTCCCCTCTTGGGAATAGGACTCCCATTCCAATATGTTACTCCCAGTCCAGAGTACATGGTCTGCCTACATGGCAATTGAAAAGACTTATCCCAGTTTTCGATTCACCAAATAGTGACACTTCTTCAATCGCTTTGGTTTCAGCTAATGCTGGATCCTGCCTGAACTCCACAGTCAAAGAGGAAAGACACGTCTTTTGTTTCGGATGACGTTCATAAAACCAAGAGGAGCTCTGAATCAAAGAGTCCTATGCAGAGGCGAGCCTCTGACGGGAAAACGTGTAGCATGGAAAGGAAGTAAATCGCTAGTCAGGCGCTGGAAAGCTGGCGTCCCAAACGGGAAGACACGGTCGAGAGAGAGACTGAGAAGCAACCATCTCACCTGGTTCCGTGACCAAACAAAGCTGTGGTGGACCTGGGGCGCATTAACCAAAGCCGAGACAAAGGTGCATCAGGGAGCCTGGAATGCCAAGCTCAGCTCAAGAGGTGCATTAGCTGCTGAGAAGCGGAAGGGAAGCAAACACTCCCGAAAAGGTAACACTGTGGAAAGCAGCAAACAGCATGATTCTCGAATGGGAAAGCCACAAGGGTTATGGGAACCAGATAAACCCCCAAACTAAAATAAAGCAAACATATTAGAGGGCCATAGTCCTGAGAAACCTAAAGACATTGACACACAAGGCTAGAGAAGCCACACGAGTTAGAGCCCGGAAAACCCTAACAGGCAGACGCTGTACGTACTGAGGCCCTGCTAAAGCAAGCCTGACAGAGGACTTTGGGGAGTCCATGAACCCTGAAATAGAACATACAGAATTGGGAGGAGAGCGAACCCGGAGGGTACAAATATTTACATGCAAGAAAAGGACGCTGTCAAGTACCAAGAGGGAAATGGTGTAGTTGTGTTAAAGAACCCTTGTTTTTCCTGATGAAAAGGAAACCTTATAAGTCCATGAAAAGTTGACACACACGAGCTGTATTATAAAGATTGTACTTTTTAAACCCTGCTTCCTGAAGAAAAGGAATCCAAGTGTTGGGTTAGGCCAAAGTCCAAGACTGCGGCCATTATCCTGGTCTCCTTTTTGTTTGACTTTGTCTTGAAGTGGTAGGGCCAGTTAGTCGTTTGGGTTTCGGACTAAGGATTGTTTTCTTATGACCACCATTAGTTTTAGATTGTAGGCAGGGAACTTCCCTCCTAGCAGCGTTATTTTACTTTTAAAACACATTGAGACATGACATTATATAGTCAGACTCCTTCTGGTTTGCCGCACGTGGGAACCTAGCCACACGCGGGAACCTAGAAATCCACATTTATTTGATGGGTCATGTTTCTGCAATGAAATACAAGAAAGAAAATAGGATAAAGCCCCCTCTGCGTCACAGGTTAGACACATGAAAACCTATGAAAGTTAAGGGGTATATTCTCGTGGAGTATCTGCCTGTTAAGCTAAATAATGGAAACACTTGACCAATTAAAAAAGGTGCAATGTCTCCATGACAGTGTGGGAATTGGACATTGTACAAGTATAAAAATACAGAAAAAGAAAATCTAGGATTTGGAAGGCTGCAGGGAAGGAGGAACTTCTGTTCCAAATGGACATGTGCTGATCTTGGATAATATCTAGAAAGCCTGAAGATTTACCTGAGGCAGCCCTTGTTTCCTAGGGGGGAGAAAGATCGGAAGCGGTCAGCAGATTGTGAAATTTCCTGAAAACACCGGAGGGTTCTTCCTGCATCTGTCTGTGCCTAAAAGAAGAATTTAAAAGGGAGTACGAGAATTCCCGAATTTAATAAGGCATAGGCTCTCTAGAATCAAGTCTCTGCTAAGTCCCAGGAGGAGGTGAATTGGGAAGACTCCCACTAGTTGGGGTGCATTCGAAATAAAATGCTTGAGCACATAAAGTGGTAACTGCACTGTAACATGTAAACTTGCGGCCAGAAACCTTTGGGTTGGGAGCGCTATATAAAGCACAGCTCTTTGTAAAGCCAATCAAATGAAACCCTGTGGGTTTTCATAAGTGTAGTCTGACATAGGATTCGTGGAAGAGTGAACATATCCACATCTCCAAAACTGATAGATCATTTTCAATCAGTGAAAAACAGTAGGAGACATTTGGGGAAGGACAGGGGGCTTCAAAGGGGCTTAGCTGTGCCACTATTTACATATAAAATGATGCCAGCATAAATTACATTAACCCCTCATTCATCACACAGTAGTAGGGTATAGACCCTGCATCAGTGTGACCCGTTTTGCGTAGAAAATAGAGAGATTATTTTATTCCTGTATCAGAAAAGTATACCCCGAGATTAAATGCGTGAACCACTAGACTGTGCCTTCTAAATTGATAGCAGTGTCCCCAGTCACATGCCTATAGATCCTAATGCAATTTATCAGTTTATACTTAATTTCCATGAGATTGTATTACGAAGGGGGAATACATACTAAAGGCGATTCATATATCATATTTTCCATGTAACCCTGATCTGATACTAATACCAGTTATTGATATCGGAGAAAATAAAACATTTTAAAAAATTGTCATTTAATAAAATGTTCATTTAATTGTGGTTAACCAAAGAGAATTTAAATACCCTGGCCAACAAGTGGCAATGTCATAGAATTAAGATTGCTGCTTAGAAGCGATATTGCATTACTAAGGATTAGAAATATAATCTTTAATATATGGAGTGACTGCTGGTGTGCACTGTTCCTCTATTCACACAGGCAGGCCAATTCTTGTTTCTGTAAACCAGTTACAAACTAACCACCTTTGATTGTATTTAAATGATTTAAATAAAGTAGGTGTTGCAGCTTTCAATATAGCCTGTTTCTTGAACCAGAATTGCAGAATGGGTCTGTATAGCAGGGGGTGTTATCAGTGAGCAGGGGGTGTTATCAGTGAATGCTCCTTCATGATGCATCAGTAATTGAATCCATACTTTAACGTGCAACCTAAACTATCGTGTCCACCGACTTCATACCGGCTGGCTGTACATGCACAACTGAAGCCTTTATTGTCATCTTGAAACAGTCGAGATTCCTCTTGCATCTAGCAATATTTTAAATCGCTGCATTTACGATCATATACTTGCAAATATCCCTCCGTAGATGACCATTTGCCACTTTGTTTTACCTTGGTTGATGTTTTGTTCAAATCCCCCTCCCCCACCTGGTCATGTTACTTACTGCCCATTGCTTGAACGTATGCATTAAAGGCACCTGTCCTTCAAGACTACCCAGTATAGCATGTGAGATTCCAAGAGTTTCTCTTTAAAGCTCCATGTCCTGAAACAAAAGTACTTAACAACTGGTTGCAAGGCTGCATAGGAGCTTAATAAATACATGCACTACAATAAAACCAGAGCAGCAGGTTCACGTTTTGAACCGTGTGCTACTTTTGATAGAAAATGAAAGCCCATTATTTATTTTACATTACCGTTCAATAGCATGTTACTGCATGCAACCAAACAAAAATAAAAAGGAAGTTATATCAAAAGCATTATAATATGGCATTGGATACCCATGAGCATTAAAAGCACAGACTCCTCCCGAGACAGTATGCATGGGTTGATGTTTAATGTTAGTGGGGGAGGTTTCACAGTAAAATCACTGATTTCTGAAGACTTTGGTTCGTTAAGAGACCCAATTTTCTACTAATATGAGCCTGAAATAGCAACCAAAGCTTTAAGAGGTGGGGTGAAATGTGTGTCCAAGCAAGAGTATGTATTACTATCCAGACAACTTTATTCTAGAGAATTTATAATCTTGAGATTGTTAATACAACTCATGAAAGGTAGCAATTAATTTTGATCCAATAATGGTTCTAGCAATGTGGGCCAAATGCGAAGCTCCTTCAAAAAAGGAAAAATCTTTTTTTTTTTTTTAAATAAGTAAAAAAGTAAGTAAGTAGAGGAGACGATTACCAAAGTAATATGGGCTGAAATATCAAGTTTATGGTCTAAAATGAATCCTAAAGTTCTCATTTTAAGCAAGATGGGCAAAAGCAGTTTCAACTTTTTCTGTGCAGTCTCTAGATGGTGAGAGGGGTGTACTATGGTGCTATACCCATTCAGTAGGGGGTCTGTTATCTAACATGGCATACAACCTAAATCTTTTTGGTGAATCAGAAACCCCAACTTGTATATGTGGTGCATCGCTACTGGGAGAATTAAGAGCTCTCCAAGTAGCCTTTGGGCAAGACACAGTGAATCTGTGACTCAAACGCTCACACAGAATGATGGTTTCAAAATGTGTCTTATTTTTGACTACCAATATAAAGAAACAGTGGTGTGCACTTTCAATTTGTCCAGCTGGTTTCACGTGATGACAAATGTCACCTTGTTAGATCGACATCTTCCAATTTAGCAGTAACCCTTTACACCATCAGGTTATCGCAGGCCAGGTGCTCTGTAGTGGCCTCTCATTTCACCTTAGGCGGGCAGCCAGGGAGCAGTCGGCCACAAAGGCATTCAACTCCCACAAGATCTGGGGAACTGGGAAGCAGACTGACACTTTTTTTCTTACTGCTCACAGATGTCTCACTGCTGGGGAACACAACTTTCCAGATTAGGGGGAGGGTCCGAAATCGATGGGAGCTATTTAGCTCCTTCTTTAAGCCTAAGAGACCCCGATTAGCTTGACGCCAACAACTACCAGGAGCTACTTTTGGATCCCCATGCCATTTGATGCTGATCAAACACACCTATGTAAATGTAACATTGCGTGTTTGGGAAAATCTATAAACATTAGGACACATCTATATTACATTTACAGCATATGGCGTTATAAATAATGGACAAAATTATATGTTTGCATCTTATGCTGAAGTAAGATTTTTGGTACGCCATGTACTAGCTGCTCTTTCTCAAGCCCTGGCTCCTGGCACGTGAATACCCAGGAGCTGCTTTTAGCGCCTGCTTGTCCAATATATTAATATTTGATCCCCAAGGGGGTTTCAGTAATAAGGTGTGTGGGGGGGGGGAGGGGGTCAGAAAAAGAATCCACGCCTGCAAGGGTTTCCCAAGGCCACATGTCAGTTATTTCTACCTCAGTCCCCAACAGTTAAAAGAAATTACAACACCACCTCCCTCTCCTCTTCCCGTTACGCAGCTCGGATTATTCCATTAGCAACAATGGTGGAGGTGGAGAACCTGGCTTGAAAGCATTTGAATTAACCATTTCCAAACTATCCAATCGTTTATATGTGGCTACATTTAACTATACTAAACTGCTCTAGCCTAAATTAGGAAAATACATACATTAAGATGACAAGCTTCCATTTTCCTAATCCCAGTCTCCATGTATTTTAAATACGGTGCTCAGTTCCGTTTACCAATTGTGTCAGGTCTTCTGAGGTGGTGGCTCAGTGGCTGTTACGTTGTACTATTTTTCTGTCCGTCTCATAACTGCAACCATAATCCTAGTGCATGTCTAATATACATTCTTTAGTTACACCTGCGCAGACGCAAAGCTCCAGCTGCAAGAGTTGCACACAGTCACCACAGACTGTTGGTGACCACGTTTACGCGAGGGGGGTTACGCAAGTCATCTATGAGAAAAAACTGAGGCAGTGAATAAAAGATCAGACTCTGGCGTCCAAGACAGATGGAACAAAGACAAGCTCTTTTTAGCTGTGACTTTGCCATGTAAGAAGGTGACTAAAAACAAAGGGGTCAGATTTAAGTTTGTGTAGTATCCACAGGTCTACCCATGCTGAAAGGAAGCATGTCTTGTTTACTGGCCTATCACCAGGGAAACACATGCCAAAATTTGCAGAGGTGTTGAACAGAAATATTTGACGTTTGTACTGCATATTTCCAACTTAATTTACTTGAAGCATCTACATGAACTGGATTTGCACACAGCTCCTGTGATCCCTCCCAAATATGAAGAAGGTGAGCCTTTTCCCAACTTTGGGAACTTAGATCGACAACCTAAAAGAACGTAAAAGGGTAAGGGCACTCATTAGAATGGTAGTACGTATGCCATGTGCAAAGGTGGAAGGAAGATCTAATCAAAAAGGCAGCTATGGGTTTTCCATCATTTGCCAATGCCTCACGGTGCTGCATGGTGACACAGGAAGGAGGGCAGCGATTGGCCATTTGGTGGCAGATACAAAGTCAGCTTGAAATAAACTGATTGGGATCAGCCACGCTGGCTCTCCAACCTCCCTCTTAATTTAACAGGAAAACCCCCTAGGGAGTCAATAAATACTAAGAGGTATGGGTTGACACAAAGTCATGTTCCTATAGGCGGGACAAGTATACATCTGCATGTCCTCGTCAATCCAAACTCCTGCTTTGTTTATCAGGCCCCTCCCTCTCCCTTGTACCATGCAGCATTTGCCCTTATTTTAGCCAATTCTATTTTGCAGTGACATGATAATAATATAGTTGATGTTTAAATCAAACATTTGCAGAGGAGCGGTATTAAGAGTGTTGGGAAGGGAACAGCCACACCCCTCCCCCCCCAGTCGTAGCTCGAATGAATACACTCCATCTGCAGCTAAGCTGGGAACAGCGCCCACCTTCAGGACAAGTGTAAGAGATCTACAGTGTATAAAATTAGATGAATAACAGAAGCCATGCCCTCACTCCAACACTACATCTTGTGTTAGGCCTGGGCGCCATTTTTTACCAGGCCCAAAACTGCCACTCGAGGGCTGCGGCTCTTGCATTTCCAGCTAGCCCAGAAGTGCCAAATAATCACACCAGGCCAGCTCTGCGCGAGCCTAGTTTCCACTGAAGTCCATCCTTCCCCTGTCCTCTCAAATGTTGCAAATACCTAGTATCATTTTCGAGAATGTATCCTGCAAGGAGCACGAGACAGTACCAGGCACCACCACTGTGTCCATCCATCCATCTCAACTAAACTGCCAGCGCACCACTGACCCCCCCCCGCCAGTCTGAAGCCAACCCCACCCTGTTGACCTGCTCTCCCCTCCTCCCCCATCTCTTCACATAGCATAGGTTTCCTGCCCTATGATCCTATTGCAGAGTGCCCACCACAGATCTAAAATTGCGTGGAGTGGGAGTAAGTTCCAGAGTTTAAGGGCCATTAATGGAACGGTAGTCAGTCTAGACTCAAACTCGGAATGTGTTGAGGCATACGTGGTAGATTATGAGCCACCCACAGGTTATTTAAAGCTTATTTGGGTAAGAGCAGTAAGCAATAAGTCACTTTTAATTGCCTAGAAAATACCAATGGAGAAATATTTAAAGACAAGTATATGACTCAGGATCAGTAAATTGTGGAAATACACAGGAGAGGATGACGGATTGAGAGTTACCGGGAAAAGTAATTGAGAACAATCAGGATCTTCAAGATCCCGGAAGAGAGTGTGGAACTATAAACAAGACTATATTATTAAAGTCATCGAAGAAGTTACATGATGAAGATACACTGGAGGTTACCATAAACATCCTCCTATATCTAAAAACAACTCTGTATCATTTGAGTTAATCACATATACAAATACTTTATACATATCAACAAAAATACAAAATCTTATGAAAAATTGTCATTGTTTAAAATGAATATAGAGGGGAAGATGTTATGTTTAATGCACATAGAATTCTTTCATGTACATAGTTCTGTTACCATAGCTACAGCTACGTTTATGGTTCCAGAATGTCAAGGGGAACCATACACGAAGATGTCTGTTGATGAAGGATGGCCTCCTGGGGGCTCCTCCGAATAAACCTATAATTTTATTTATATCACGACGTGAAAGCCGAATTCTTAGAATATGAAAAGTACTTCTTAACAATTGGCGACGAGGACTCGTGAGAGGGAGGGAGCCCCAGATATCCCTGCAGCCTCAGACTCGACAGAGTACACAACGCAGAATATGAAAAGATTACGCGAGTTGAACCCACGTGTCATCAAAGGCAAGTCTGAATGTGCAGCACCTTGAAAGATTAAGCAAAAGCTGATTGGAATCACATTTAAACTCTGTAAATGCATCTGTATTCCTGAACTGTGCGCGAGTGGAGAGGCCAGCCGAAGACAGCATAGAAAAGGGCACCGCAACCCACGACGTAACCACATAAGACGCGGCTGCTCATTGGTATGAATGCAACACTGCTGTTATTGGAAAAAAAGCACCCTGCAGCGTAGATTGTGTGGCGACATTTTGTATGCAAGTTGCCATAGTGATCTGTATCGGAGTGTTTTGAGTGAAGACAACGACACGTATAAGTGTATCTAAAAGGAAAGCAGCGTTTGAAGTGAAAGCGAAAGCAAAGTGAAAGCGACATACGCACAAGCGTATTGAGGGAGAAAGGCACGTGTGTGGTGCCTGCACACAATCAAAAAGTATAATTTTCAGTGCCAAAGTAAAAAAAACAAACGTGACGTCTGAAGGAACATGTACTAGATGAAATGCACAGTGACTGACACGGCCCCACGTCTCATGCTATTAAAAAAAATAAAAAGGGTTGTTGGTAATTAAAAAGTGAATTTAAACTGGTGGTGAACAGAATTAAGGACCAAGAGGAAAATGCAGAACATTGCAGCTCCGATTAAATTTTTAGCACTACCTGGAAACCCAATATGTCCTTGGGAGCAATGGCAAGACAATTTTCAGTTCTACCTGAGAGCAATTGGAGGGTCCAAGTTTAATGATGACTTAAAAGAAGCCACACTACTCAATTTTGTGGGTGCAGAGGCACTCAGGATTTTCAGGAAATTGCCCGAGTTGGACAGTACAGAGGAAGGCTCAGGGGACTCTTCAGGTGGGACTAAGAAACATGAAACAGTACTTGCAAAGCTGAATAAGCATTTGGGAAATAAAACTAACATTGTTTTAGAGAGATACATATTTTTCTCGAGGAGACAGCACAAAAGTGAAAGTATTGAAGACTACATAGCTGCATTGAGAGGTCTATTGTCCATGTGTGTCTTCAAAGGAGTTGCAGATGAATACTTGAGGGATCAGCTAGTTCTCCATGTGGCAGATCCACGCATCAAAACAGAGTTTGTGGCAGGCAAGGAACCTGATACTGGAACAGGCAATCGAAATAGCCAGATCTATAGAGCTTGGTGAAAAATGTATGAAAGAGGTCCAAAATAAAATGGAGTGTGTAGAAATAAAATCAGTCCAAGATGTCAGTGATGGACAATATGGTGGAGGTGAAGAGGATTTGGTTGCCATTGTCAAGAGAATAGTTAAATCAGATATTGGAATTGGCTCCAGACACGCGAAGGAAAGTGCATACAGACCACAAAACAGATGTTTTAAGTGTGGTTGGTACAAACATTTAAATGCAGAAAGAGTGTCCGGCGCTCACAACTGAATGTTATAAATGTGGACAAATAGGTCATTTTGGCAAGGTGTGTCGCAGCAACAGGGGAAGAGGCAGATTCAATGCACACTACATGAGAAATGCTGGTCGTTATGGAAGAGGAAGAGGTACTACCACGACAAGTATAAAGGCTTTGGAAGAAGTTGGAGGTCCAAGTAGTCTGTCGGCAATTACGGATGGATTCGAGGATGAAGTACAAATACTAGCCTTCACACCAAATGAAGGCAGTCTGGGTCCATGGGTGTCAATGGAGATGAATGGTATAACATTAAAAGTTATGGTTGACACAGGATCTCCATATACTATGGTGGATGTTGAAACCTATGTTAATGTACTTAAAAAGAAAATGGAAGAATTACAATTAACCAGAATAAAAGCAACTGGTTATGGTAAGACACCTATCAATATAATTAGGATATACTTGAACTTTGAAGGAAGGACGACCTACTGCAGGTTATATGTAGCCGAAAATGGGTTCTCCATAGTTGGATGGTGGGAACAAGCGTTGTTGAAAATCAGGATACATGCTGGCCCATTCTGTGTATAACTGAAAAAAGTTGTAACACATCAGAAAATCTAGCCAAGAGTTTTCCCAAAGTGCTCAATGATAATATTGCTGTTCTAAAGGGTTTCAAACATCGCATTGTACTCAAGAGAGGAGCAAATCCAGAAGTACATAAAGTGAGAAACATACCAATCAGCACCAGAGAAGCGTTGAAAAAAAGAGCTGGAGAAACTATGCACGCAAGACATCATCGAACCAATCGAAAGTTCTGAATGGTTATCTCCTATTGTCATTGTGAAAAAGCCAGATGGATCTATTAGAATGTGTGTTGATCTGAGAGATCTTAATGCCAACATCTGGGTGGATCGTCACCCACTACCAAATATTGCGGAAATGCTTACCACAATGAAACCAGCGAAATACTTCACGACATTAGATCTATCGTCCGCATACCACCAAGTTGTTTTAGATGAAGAATCCAGACATCCGACATCATTTATAAAACCATTGGGAGCATTCAGGTACAAAAGAATGCCTTTTGGACTGGCTTCAGCAGCTGCTGTATTTCAGAGGCTGATGCATCAATTATTTAATGGTCTCCAAGGGGTGCACTATTTTCAGGATGACATCTTGGCATCTGCAATGTCTGAAGACGAGCATGATGCGAAATTGTTAGGTGTTACAAGTTATACAACAAAAAGGCATGACACTCAAGATCGAGAAGTGTAAGAAAGAAAAATGAAGTAACTTATTTGGGTCTTCGCATCAATGCCGATGGTATAAAACCTAAAGAATCATTAGTTGACACCATTCTTAAAATTCCTGACCCAATCAACAAAGACCAACTCCGAAGTGTTTTAGGTTTAACGGAATATTATTCCAAATTCGTGGATCATTATTCTGATAGGACTGAACGGAGAGACCTGATGTGTAAAGGTATAAAGTTTTGGGTTCCATGTAACAATGTCCCTGCAAAAATGTCTCCTGACAAAAATGTCGCCGTTTTTTTGCAGAGACATTATTACATTGAACATGCGGGGGAACATCCCCGCAACCCCTGATTTTTTTTTTCTTACATGAGGAGCAGGGGACATCCCGGCAACCCGTCCCCATATATAATGTCGCCAATGGCTTTTCCCGGAGACATTATGTATGGGGACATTATTACCTGATACCAAGTTTTGTTGGTCGGAAGGGTGCAAGAAAGATTTTGAGATGATTAAGACCTTAATCAACAAGGCACCAGCACTCAAAATGTTTGATTCTAATGCCAAGACCATGATTTCAGTAGACACCAGCAACATAGGTTTAGGGGGCGTCTTAGAGCAAGTACAAGGAGAAGATGTTGTTCCTATTGCCTTTGCTCCCAGAACGTTGAGAGGGGCAGAAAAGAACTATTCGACCATTGAGAAGGAAGATTTGGGGGTCAAAAGGGTTTTGGAACACTTCAAAGGTCTTATTTGGGGCATGCCTGTTGATATCAAGACAGATCACAAACCACTCATACCACGTCCTAAATTCAAAAAATCCACACGACATCTCCATGCATAAGCAGGTGGACATTAATCATTATGCAATACAATATTAATATAAAATATACTCCTGGAAGAACAAATGTGGTGGCGGATTGCTTTTCTCGCCTGCTGTGTGATACTGACACGAACGATGGTGATAACAAGGAAGAACTGACTGGGGACCAAAATATGGATTGTATAATAGCACATATACATCCAAGTTTCTCAAAGAAAGAATGGATTGAAGCCAGAGAACAGGACACTGAACAGAGACTGTTGAGAAAAGCCATTGAAAATGGATGGAAATACATTGAAGAAAACAAAAGATGAGTTGACAAGCAGCAATGCATGGATCTATCGAGGAGATCGGATAATACCCCCAGTAAATTTGAGGGAGAGAATTATGAAAATTGCACATGAAGGGCATGTGGGGAGAAATTTAACGAAGAGAAGAGTAAGAAAAGCTTAATGGTGGCCCAATATGTGGGATGAGTTGAAAACCCTAGTCAGATTGTACCGCATGTACAGCAAATGACAAAGGAAAGTCAACCAAGAACACACCACTACAGCCTGTAGAGATACCCAGTACAGTCTGGACAAAACTAGCCATTGATATCACTGGGCCATATGAAACACTTGGACCACAAAAAGTCTACTTTATTGTTTTGGTAGATTATACATCCAAATGGGTGGAATGTGGAATCATTGAAGAAACAGTATCAACCATGAAAGTCTTAGAGGAAATATTTAACAGAGGTGAGTCACAGGAGTCTGACAATGGAAGTCAGTTTATGTCACAAGAAGTTCAGAAATGTTTGAAGGAGAGAGCTATTAAGCACAATACAACGGTCTTATACCATCCTATGGGAAACGGTTTAGTAGAAAGGATGAATTGTTTTATAAAAAAGGTATTATTCAGTTGGCTGTTGTCAATAATCTACCGTGGAAAGAGACACTCAAAGAAGCACTCAATACATACAAAGTTACTCCACACTCAATAGCCGAGGGAGAACCATTCACTTTAATGAGAGGGAGAATTGCCACAAACAGACTTAGACCTGCCTGGATGACAAAAAGGAGGAACAAAAAATTTGGAGGAAATGGTCAATAAAGTAAAGAAAAAACAAGATGAATACAAAAAATACTATGACAAACAGAAACATGTTCAAGAGAGTAAAATTGAGAAGGGTGATTGGGCTAGAGTGAAGGAATCCAAACGATTAATGAAAGGGGAGTCAAGATTTCATCCTCCCCAGAGTGTTAGATTGTTCAAAAAGTCAGTAATCCTAGAAGATGGCAAGACGTGGTCTTGCAATGATATAATTTTGGCAAAGGAGGAGGAAGTATTGAGAAATGAAAGAACAAAATACCAATGGAGAAATATTTAAAGACAAGTATAATGACTCAGGATCTGTAAATAGCGGAAATACACAGGAGAGGATGACAGATCGAGAGTTACCAGGAAAAGTAATTGAGAACAATCGCATATCTTCAAGATCCAGGAAAAGGAGTGTGGAACTATAAACAAGACTATATTTATTATTAAAGTCATCGAAGAAGTTACACAATGACGATGCACTGGAGGTTACCATAATCAACCTCCTATATCTAAAAACAACTGTCTGTATCCTTTGAGTTAATTATCACATATACAAATACTTGTTAAAATTCTGATATATACATATCAACAAGAATACAAAATCTTATGAAAAATTGTCATTGTTTAAAATGAATATAGAGGGGCAGATGTTATGATGTTTAATGCACATAGAATTATTTCATGTACATAGTTATTTCCCATCATCCATGTATATAGTTCTGTTACCATAGCTACAGCTTCGTGTATGGTTCCAGAATGTCAAGGGGAACCATACACGAAGAAGTCTGTTGATGAAGGATGGCCTCCTGGGGGCTCCTCTGAATAAACCTATAATTTTATTTATATTACGACGTGAAAGCCGAATTCTTAGAATATGAAAAGTACTTCTTAACATCAGTCTAGAATGAAACTCGGAATGTGTTGAAGCATACGTGGTAAACCTGGTGGATTATGAGCCACCTACAGGTTATTTAAAGTTTATTTGGGTAAGAGCAGTAACTTTTAATCGTCTTCAAGGCGTCATGCTCTGGTACGAGCCGTATGTCCAGCTGTCGCTGTAATCCAGGATGACCTGCAAGGGGATCGTGGTCAGCCCAATACTAGTGGCCGAAGCACCATGGCCAGTGGAGATTATGCTGCATAGCTCTAAAATCAAAGACACCTAAAAAATAACGCAAAGGACGCACACATCTCAAATGCAGGGGACATCTAATACACCCCATTTACCCGGCCTGTGTTTCTTTATAACTTCTTATATTAAACCTCATCACCCTTTCCCTCCAAGAGAAGGGTCAAGGTTGGGCTAACGGGTGGTGTGTCTGGATAGATTTGCAAAGTAAATAGCAGTCAAAGCACTTGGACACACCAATGAACATAACACGGCTGGGTTACTTTGGAAAGGTCGGTGTGCTGCTACTACCCAATTATTGGCAACGGGGCAGGGAAAGCTGCCCAAACAACCCTGGAAGCTCGTTCCTTCTCCCGTGTTCCATACTACAGCAGGTACCAAACACACCCCTGCTCCGCTCATCAGAGTCAGCCTAGCTACTAGTGTTCCAGTGATGTGGATGGGGCAGTAGCACCCTGCCGCTGTCCGTGGTACAAAATCCCGTGGGCACCCCTCTCTGCACGCACTGACAGAATTCGCGTGTCCCCGGGACAGCGCATTATCCACACGAGGGGCAGAGGAGAAGACCCCACCCCCAGTGCCGACTGATTCGGGCAGCGCACTTGGCTGCCCGCAGCGGACAATGCCTTTTCTTGAAAGGCTCCATCTACCTCGCAGGTAGATTCAGTGCATCAATGTTGGTTGGAGGGGGGCCTGTGCGAGGTGGGGGCGCGGATAATTGCCCAACACCTTCAGGCTGGACCTAGCAACCAGAACAGTTTTCTGCAGAGCAGGAACAATGGGCATCATAGCTTCCGTGACGTCACAGACCTTCAAGGCAGCGCCCATCCCTGTGGCCGCCGACGATACCACAATACACATGTGCCAAGGGGCTAACACACCGCAGCGTGAGCCTTTATGTATACCCGCACCTTCAAATCAGCAGTGTCCTTCACTGACAGCCCGGTTCCTACCTCCAGCTCCCCGTGGCTCGCACTCCGGAGAGGGCCAGACGTTCGTCACTGCAGCTGGAGCGACAGATAATCCCTGCTCCACCGCCCTGCAATCTCCGCCGCGAGTCTCCAGCTCCCAAGGAAACGGATACCTGCTTAATCGATCGCATTCAACGTCACAATCAAACGAGTCCAACGGACTCTTCGATTGGACGTCAGAGGTCGCAGATTCCAACTACTCCCTCCCGACCTAGATTTCTATTGGTCCGAAGAAGTGCCGCTTCGATAAATGCGGAAGCCTCCCAGGTCCTAGTGCGAAAGTGAACAGCCCACAGTTTCCCAACATTACGTGACGACGCTGAATGTTGGAATGGGGAAGAGACAGCAGCAGGGACACCTCCCATAGAAATGTTTTGGCTAGATGCATCTGGTCTCGACTCGGAGAGAACTTTGATTTACAGCTAGATTAAAACAGGTCGAAGTGGACGGGAACTAACCAGTAAGACCAAGGTTTTGTGAGGCCTCGCGCAATTCAATTGGTGAGGCCCCCTCGCTAAATGTTTGAGTGCCCATGTGGCGCAACCTACAAGATATGCGCGCAGTCTCGCTTTAATTTTATGTACGAATAACCCGAATTTGGTTTATTCTGACTGCAAATGAAAAAAGTTATCTCTGTGGGAGAGAACCTGTTATTGTATGCATACACGTAGTTAAAAACATTTTAATTTTAAGTTAGTTTAGATTAGATCTTGAAGTGCATAAGAAATCTTTGAAATATTAGAGCAAAGATTGTGCATCTTCTCCAAGCAACGAGTTGGGGGCATATCGCTTTCTGCTCCCCTCTGGAACAGCCTCCCTGCCTCTTTAAAATTTGAGCAGAACCATCTCAGGTTCCGAAGCACCTCAAGACCCTAATCTTTGCTTCTGCCTCCACTCTTCCTCTCTGATCTCCTGTCTGATACTGCACTGGTCACCTGACCATCCTCTGAACTCGGCCCAGGTCCATGCCTTCCAGTTGCACACCTGCACTGCCTTCTTGCATCCCCTGCACTCTGGTCTATATCTGTAACCCTACAGTGCCCTTCCTGCACTTATTAGACATCTGCTTTCTGCACTTTTAACAATCGCACTTGCCACCTGTTGGCTGCACTACTTGTATTGATTCCATGACCTGCACTTGCCCATCCTTCCACCCCCTCTGCCACTTGTCCCCTCCCGGCACTCCTGCACTTGTGCAATCTCAATGTCACTATATGTAGTAAGATCGTTGTCTTTTGCCCTCCCTCTGTTCGCTCTATCTTGCCTTGTCATGCCTTCAAACACTTGTGTATAGGCACGTTATAAATGTCATATCATAGCTCAGCAGAGGTTTGTGTCCAGAGTAGTTCTCACTCTCTTACTCCACTCCACTCTTCCAGGTTCCACTGAACACAGAATCGATTGGGACAAGAAGGGTGTAGAGCAGTACCTCTACATCCTGCCCGCTTCATCTAGTGGCTATGACGCACATGAGCTATTCCCACGAAAAAACTTGGAGACACGAAATACCCTTTGTGGCAACAATCAACAATGCAAAAATCATTTTCACAGGGCCATCTTAAAGGTTTCTGGAGCCCAGACACATTTGGGACCCCACTCCAACCATACAAATGAAGATATCAGAGAATCTCTGTTTGCCACGTACCTCTCACCCCCCACCCCATCCAAATCCCAATCACAACACATAACTTGATATATTAGATTACCCTGGCAGTGATTAAAATAAGTGTGACTTGATCTCCTTCCCCCCCACTCCTTTTATCTATACTGGAATCAGGAAATTTAACAAGTGACATTTCAAGTCCAACATTGGCCATCCACTGCGGGGGTACATGTGTTCCAGTACAGACAAGATGCATTTTAACAATAGCAGCCAAGTGAAAAGGGGGGTGTATAGATGCATGACACAGATTAGTCGCTGTGTGGAAAAGGTGCCCGTACCACTCCGGCATAGACAAAGGACCCAGAATAGCAGCCTCACAGAATGTTTATATGCTCACGCATGGATATAGGAGGCAGACCGGACTCATATGATAGCATTGGTAGTGAATACAGGTAAGGAGTTAGCAGGAAGGTGCCAAACGTATGGGTGTCCCCCTCATCGTGGACATAGGGGAAACAAATAGACCAAAACGCAAAGGGGGTTATGTCTCACGGAACATCAAGGATAGTAATGTATAAACGATAGATATTGATGAATTAGAGGGTGGACCAGGTCAGGAAAACATACACACAGATATATATTCAAATTTTATTAATATAATACACATAGTATAAAAAGTTCCCAAATGTTCATTCCATGATTTATCCGAACATCGAATTTCATATTACACCAGTAAAATCATCATCATCATAAACAAGAAAAACAACTATTTTTAGATACCAAAACATATATAGGGGGGGGGGGGGGGGGAAAGAGGAACTGCCCTTGTTTATTCTATTTTTCTTATGAGGCTTAGGTATGATCGTCTGAGGTATCTAATAAAGTGCGAAGCAAATGAAAAAAAGTGCTTAAAATTCACAGTGCTAAAGCACTGTGAATGTACAGCACTGTGCATTTTCAGCACTTTTTTTGCATTTGCTTCGCACTTTACTAGGTACCTTTGCGTTTTGGTTAGCAGGAAGGTGGCCATATACAAACGTAGACTGAGATTACTTTGTGGTGTGTAGTATATAAATGGTAAATAAAATAATATTTGAAGCAGCACTGTAGCCAAATAACCGATTAGTAAGGGTTTTTGATGAGCTTACCCTGTGAACTAAATCACTCTAAGTTACTGAAAACTTTGAAATATTTAAGGAATGCAAATTATGACAGGTTGTTCCCTGCGATTAAATGTGTTGCCTATGAACACACACTTTGGTTAATGGTGAAGCCGTTGACTCCATTGTTTACCAGTTCTTGTCATATAGCAGCATGCAATTATTTGTGACTGTTTGAAGTCCAAGAACTAAAGTGTCATATTTTATAGGCCTGCCATGGAAAGGACACGAATCACATGGTAAATGAACATGGTAACATATTTAAAACGCTATTTTATTAAAATGTCAAGTGAAAGGAGCATGATTGTCATTTATTTCTCCATCGATAATGGAAGTCTGCATGTACCAGCCCTAATTTAAATAAGATGTTGAAGATTTTACTACACCAAAGAAAACAAAGTGTGTGCTAAGGTCACCTGGTTAGAGTCATTGTTTAACACAGACATGGAGATTGCTATTCATGACATGAAGAAGAACAGTTGAAATTCTAGAAAAAAGCAAAGAGTTTGTTTAATATGCTCACCAGAGGGCTTTGACATCTGGCCTGCTCTCTCCTTTTTCGGTGCTCTTCTACTCAAATGGCCTAGATGACAGGAAAGTGCAGGCAATGGGCTAAATAATGCAATCAGAATATGAAAAGACAGATCATTTTACTAAAGACAGGCCAGTACAATACAATCAATGAAGATAATCTGTCCAGGATCACTGTATTTTGTGGTGGTTAAGCCAGGATACAGGCCTTGACACGTTGGTTCCACCATCTCCAAATAGACTACCTAGCATGCTCTCCCAACTAGCGCCTTACGCTTTTCTTTTGGTGCAGCGTTCATTCATCACCATGGTTTGTTTCGTGGAGTTTTTTGCCTCCGATTTGTGGTCATAAAGCAAATTGAAAAATATGGGGGTGGGTAAAGGGATATAAAGTGTAGGGGGTGGGGGCGTGGGTTGGCGGCCATGTTAGAGGCAGCAGAACTTCGGAGCTCCAGCGAGATCCTGCAGGAAGATTAGTAAAACTGGCTTAATATGATGCAACAAAAACAATCAGGGCATCTGATTGGGAATAACTAATAACCTCTAAGGGTTAACTAAGATATCTGTTGTATCACACACAAACACTTTGATGGAGAAACATTTCTTTGTAATCTTTTACTTCTTACAATAAATGTGTATGCTACCAGAGTCCATAGGCAGAAGAAAACCCTTTCCCTGTTCGGGGTGTCTGTCCCTAGGTCGGCGGTGATGGGCCGCCTATCTAATAGGAAATGAGAGGAGATAGCTGTCCCTGCATCTACAAGGTATACAGTTAGAGCCTCTCTTTGGAGCTAAAACGGTGAGGGCAGCAAAAAATTAGCCAAATCTACTTAGATTCCGTGAACATTTCCTGGAGGAAGTGTTTCCTTGTGGCACCCTAGCCATATGTTACTTTTATTCACCTTCCAGGAAGGGTGTTTGCGGTATGTAGATCAAGTAAAAATAAAAATTCCGGAAAATGTTTCTTCATAAGTCAGCCCATATGCTGCAAATTGAGAAAATAGAGAATTCTACATGGGCAAGAGGTTGTCCATTCATAGTAAGTACATTAATAAACCATGAGTGTATGTTCAATGGGGCCTCTAGAGCACCCTGTCCCAAAAAATGCTTTTTCTTTTTATCTTTTTTTGACACCCAATCGGGGTTTAGAGGTAAAATCAATTACAAATAAAAATAAAACGATTATCTTCTTTTGAAGGAATGAAAGGGGAAAGTATCTCCTTCACTACATTAGTTGAGTCCCGTATCCTAAGTTTTTAAAGGATATCTTCCTTTCAGGTGGTCGACCGGTTTCAATGACGTTCTGAGGTTTGTCATCTTCATCAGGACCTATGATTTCAGTACGTCTGGTTACAAGGAACTGTGAAGGAGCGCTTTGGAAGAGGAACGTTATTTCTTTCTTGCCACTTACTACAGCAGCACTGCGAGCTGCGTGTGCTCTTGCTGCTCCCCGCATCGCTTCCTGGAGGAGGCGGGTACTGTGTGCGGTCACGTGACATCACGTGACTTTTAGCTCGGGCTTTTATTCCAGGCATAGCCGCCCGTGTGGCGTGTTACAAGGAACTGTGAAGGAGCGCTTTGGAAGAGGAACGTTATTTCTTTCTTGCCACTTACTACAGCAGCACTGCGAGCTGCGTGTGCTCTTGCTGCTCCCCGCATCGCTTCCTGGAGGAGGCGGGTACTGTGTGCGGTCACGTGACATCACGTGACTTTTAGCTCGGGCTTTTATTCCAGGCATAGCCGCCCGTGTGGCGTGTTACAAGGAACTGTGAAGGAGCGCTTTGGAAGAGGAACGTTATTTCTTTCTTGCCACTTACTACAGCAGCACTGCGAGCTGCGTGTGCTCTTGCTGCTCCCCGCATCGCTTCCTGGAGGAGGCGGGTACTGTGTGCGGTCACGTGACATCACGTGACTTTTAGCTCGGGCTTTTATTCCAGGCATAGCCACCCTTGCGGCGTTAAGCCCTGGAGGCAGTAAGGGCTGGAGCCGCTGTTTTGCTGTTTGGCTGTGACCTGGGCAACTGGTATATGTTAAGTGTTTGAGAAGTTTTGTTGTTTGCTTGCATATACGGTCGAATTGGTAGCACAACTTAGAAAGCTGTCACATTTCGCTTTTTAATTCCCTGATTTATTATCAGGTAAGGTGCTTTATTTTAAGTGTATACTTTCTAATAATTATTTTAAAACTTGGTGCACCTTCTTATCATAATGGCTAATGGCCTGCGAAGTGGACGTTGCACTGAGGCAATAACTAACATCCTAACATCTTCCAGTATTGACTCCATGATATGTAAAGGACGAACTTCATATTGCGAAGTACCTTTAATGGATAAGGTAGACGAAAATATCTCTATCGTCCCTGAGGCTTGTTTAGATATTGGTAACCGCCCTACTCATGCAGCTCAGGTGCATGCTACTTCCTCTGTTTTTACATACGCTCCTACAAGTATTGGGGAAAATGAGTTTGCAGATGTAAATATGAGTGACAGTATGATTCGATTAGATTCTTGTACCCCTACTAAAGTGCAATTTAGCACCACCCTGCAGAAGATGGCTGCATTAAATGCACAAGTTAACCAAACTATTAGTATGATGACTCCATTAGTATTTGGTACGACTAACTCGGATCTCATAGGAAATGCTAAAAGGAGCAATCTCACTAAAGTAGATGATGATGTGATAGACGATGTTTCAATTAGAACAATCCCACGCACACTCTCATTCTCGCCTGTTAAATTTAATACTTCAAATAAATCACCAACTGACGATTTTGCAGTAGATATGAATAGTGCGCGTCGGGTTGAAAACCAATCCCCAACCCCCTTACCGGTGATTACCAAAATTTTGGATCTCCTCGATAAGGGTCATGAGCTTACCCATCTTGAATTAAAAGAAATTAAAGTCACTTTACATTATTTGTGCTCCAAAATGGATAAAATTGAGGGGTTTATCACTGCAGTCGATACCCTAAAATCCATCCAATCTGACATCAGTGGATTAGGTCATATTAACAATGAGGCAAGGGGGCATGACATATGTGTTAATAGTCCGAAACAGTGCAACCAGATCGCACCAACTCACCCTATTAAATGTAAGTGCGACAATGATTTTAAAGAAATCAAGGCTTCAGTTGACGCACTGCATCTTACTATCACTTCTCACTTCTCCAAAATGGAACCTTTAACGCAGTCCCCTGATAGCCCATCCGCTTTAATTGATGAAATTGAATTACAAAACAAAACTGAGACCGAACATTACGCTATAGATGAACCCTTTACTTTTATGTCTCGTCGAGTTAAAAAAAATCACCTGCGAGCTGTTAAAAGATACGCTAAGCGTAGGAAAGAAGCACTGTCCCACAAGAAAGATGGACGTGGCAAGGATAACTATCCAGTCCCTAGTACAGATTTAATTGATGAAGAGCATATTGACGTAGAACAACTGTCTAAAGAAAGCCAAGATGCTCTTACTCCTCTTATCAATTTATCAGAGGTAGCAAACCAAAATGGTACAACTACCAAGGTACCAAGTATGGGCGCTGCTCCTCCCTTAATTTCTAATCTTAAGTCTGGTACTATTAATTTAGTAAAGAGTCCATCTGAGGAAATTATGAATTCTAAACCTCTGATTAAATCAAAATTATGTGAAAGGTCTTTAAAGGTGTTGGAAAATCAGGATAATGGATGTGCTACAATTTTAACTGAACCTATTATTGGTTCCGCAGCAAAAAGTAACTTAAGGGATTTTTTCCCGACTATAGGGAGATCTCGCACGATGAAAAATAACATTACTCATCGGGGCTTCCAGGGTAGTGATCATTTGATTTCACTAACTAAGAAAACCTACAGCGAAGTATGTTTGAGGAATGCGACTATCGAACCCTTTGTTGACATTATCTCCAAACAGCCCAAAAATAAATCCATAATTGCTGTCAATGGTATTGGTAAAATAGGGAAGGTTGAAGAAGATGAAATAACTAATATCATTGAAGAGGAGGGGAACATGACCAAGTCGCCAATGGTAGCAAATGGCATGGGGAAAAAATCTACATTGGTTGAGGCACTGGCCATGTGTCATAAGGAAAGTTTTAAGTCTAGTGGCTTCGATCAAATTGGAGCAATTGGTAATGCAATGACTCCAAACTGTATATCTATTCATGGTCCTGCGCAAAGCAGATCATTACCACTAAATATGTATTCCAATACTTTCCTGCATAACAATGACGAATCCTCTGTAGCTCTGAGCAAAACCTCCTATGCGGATAATCAGAACACAAATAACTATAATAAGATTTCACTTAAACAATTTAATAATCCATCAAACAATACTGATGTGGAAGCTGTAACTCCAACTGTCTCAGTGCCAATCCCAGATAGGTCCTTGCAGTCAAATGAGATAAGGGAATATATTATAGGATTTGAAGGTAATGCTGCGGCACTGGTTGATCAACGTATTAATCGCTCATTTATCTTCTCCATTTTCTCAAAAATACCTCAATTGAGAATGGTGAAATCTAACGATATCACTAGAGTTTCCCTGGCAAGTATCAATAACTTCAGGGCTCTATGCTACCTTACCTCTGAGGCAGTAATGAAATTTATTTGGTTTAATCGGGAGGAAATAAAAAGAGAAGGTTTGGTTCTACTTACCTTCGGATCCGAGGACGATGCTGCTCTTTTCTTAGATCCGCCAAAGGTGCTTGACGGAAATCGCACTGATTTGGCATTGCCCAGTGTTAAAACAAACACGACCTCGGTACTTGACTTAGCTGAGATTTTGAGAGCTGTAGCTCAACCAAATGGCCTTCCCTGGCTGGAACCTATGCTCTTGGCCATTTTGTCCTCTAAAACTACCTTATTACCTACAAAATCAGTCACATAGCTATCGAATCACAAAGAACTTAAAATCATTTCTTGGAATTCATGTGGTTTTGTGAATTTAATAAACTGGCATCTCAACGTTATTGATGTTGAAGTACCCATGATAATTATAATCCAAGAGACGATGAAAACTGAACCTTTACTCATTCCTGGGTACTTCACCTTTAATTCATTAGCTAAGAGACATTCACTAGGCCGCCCATCTGGGGGCTTATCGATTGCAATAAACACTTCACTTGTAGTTCAATCTAATGTATTTTGGACCTCTCAGAGTTTATTAGGGATTCATCTTGACATACCCTCAATTAGATACTCATCATTAATTGTCATTTCATTATATTGGAATCCTGCCAATTTAACTATCGATGAGATGCATGACGATCTTGAAGCATGCTTAGAATTTTCCGCTACTATGTACCAGAAGTACGAGATCATTCTTGGTGGTGATTTTAATTGTGACTGTAGAAATGTGACTGAAAACAGTTTATCTAAATCCATAACTTTAGCAGGCATTAGAGGTGCCAAGTTCAGAGAACTCCTAACTGATTGGGACATGGATCTTTTGGTGACACATGATATGAAATCTAAAATTACATGGGAAAGAGGAGCCAAAAACTCAATGATAGATTTTATTTTTGTATCTCGCAATCTTATAGCTTACATGGCTCCATTGGTAATAGATCCTATATTGTTTGGTGATCATGCTCAACTTATAACATCATTGAAATTGAAATGTCACTCGTTAGGAGCAAATTATTCACTTACAGCAGTAGAAATTGACCGCCCACAGCATTCAATCAAGTGGAACAAGGGCTTGTGCGATCAGATTGTCAAATACATATCGCGGGAAACTCTGCGAGTTAATCAATACGGTATTGATTTAAAAATAAAACTATCTGATAGTATGTACTCTAAAATAATCGATACCGTATTGCTTAAATTTTGCAAAAAACGCAGTAGTGCGAAACATATTCATGTTTATGATCAGAAATGTAAATTGTTGAAAAGGGAAAAAAATAAAGCCCTTAGACAACTGAAACATAACGAATTGAGTACTGCAAGAATCAGGGAAAGGCGGAATCAAATCATGTCTCAGTACAAACAAAATTTAAGGTTTGCCCGGATTCTAAGACATAACGAGGAGAATTGTACTTTAATTCGCGCCATTACATCGCACGACACTCGAGTAATATGGCGTACTTTAAAAGCCAATTCTAAAAACGCTGCGTTACCTATGCTGAATTGCATTCCCAATCAGACATGGCAGATGTATATAACTGCCAAATACCAATTGCCTGATAAATTCCAATCTCTTCCTGACATATTGCTAGACCTTACCAAGATCCCTCGGTTTAATTGGAGTACTAGTGATATAATTTGGGCAATCTCGAGGTTGTCGTACTCTAAGGCTCCAGGACCGGATGGGCTCCCCCCTTGTCTTTACAAAGCAGATCCCGCTATGTGGGCAGAAATTATAAGTACAAAATTTGAAACCATCTTCAATTCTGGGGAAATTCCACCATCTTGGTTAACTGCAAATATAGTCCCCATATTCAAGAGGGGTGACCCTTCCCGTCCTGAAAACTATCGCCCGATTTCCCTAATCGATACTGAGGCTAAAATCTTTGCGATCTTACTTCTTTACGATTTGGAGAGAATCATTGAGACCAAGGGCCTTTATTCTAAATATCAAACGGGTTTCAGAAAAAATATGAGTACCACCTTAAATGCATTTATTCTTGCGCATGTTATTGCGGGTACCAAAAATAAGAACGCGAATCCAGTATATATCGCAATGATTGACATGAGTGCGGCCTTTGATAATGTTGTCCGCAACTTGTTGTGGACGAAAATGTTGGCCTTTGGAATACCAAATGACATAATGTATTGGATTATGAAACTACACACCAAAACAACTTATAGAGTAAAAATATCACAGGAGGGAGGCACTACAGCTCCAATAGGAACAGCATTGGGTTTGAAACAGGGCTGCAACCTTGCAGCAACCCTGTTCAATTTATATATGGCAGATCTTGATAAGAACTGGGAAAAAATGAACATGTTCTCTGTGAAGGTTGGGAGTATATCTCTGCAATGGATTGCCTTTGCAGATGATATCATCTTGTTTGACCCTACACCTGCAGGTTTACAAATGAAATTAACTCTCTTTGAGGAATTTGCAAAGGATCACAACTTGACCCCTAACCCGGCAAAGACTGCCATTATGAAATTTGGCGTAAAGCAGAAAAAAGGCAGATTTAGATGGCATATTATGGATAGTCAGATATCTTGCATTAACAATGCTATTTATTTGGGGTACCAGCTTTCTGATCAGAATTCCATCAAAGCATGGACAGACATTATTAAATTCAAAACCAGACCACTCCTCTCACAAATGAAAAAGATTTATACCCGCTTTTGTAAATTTTCTTTAACTCCGTTAATTGAATTTATGTCCTTGAAAACTGAGAGTGTCATTCTCTATGCGTTGGATATTTGTCTGTGTGACATGTCTAATATGTTGGATTGCTTACAAGGCTCACTTCTAAAAGCAGCAATGTTTTTGCCAATGTCCATTCCGAATGCCATCATCCGACATGAACTGGGGTTGGTGGCATTATCGTTTAGATGGAAATGGAGACAGCTATCTCACTTTTCCAAAATGAATTATCCTCCGATTAATTCATTATATATGGATTTGAATAAGATGTTGGGCTCTCATTGTCCTACTTCCTTTTATAAATTTCAACTAAAAATGCAACAACTTTTATGTGAAGTCAACATCACAGTGAATGATGTACATCATCGCCCTGGTTATGCTAAAAAAAAACTTTTTGAATTAGATTGGTGTGCAACTATTGATCGGATTAGGACATATAATTCTTATAAAGAATACGGTGCCTATGTTAAGCAGCGCATTCCCCGCTATGCACATGTCACTTTATTTCCTTGTGAAATCACCAGGAAAGCGTATATTCGATTTAGATTTAATCTCTATCACACGAGAGACAGAATCAAGAATTGGCAAATAAATGCCACCACATTTGTTGCAGGATGTAGATTTGACGAATGTTGCGAACCATATGAAACAATGAAGCATCTCGTACTCTATTGTCCGCATTTTAAAAAAATGCGCACAGCGAGACTCATGAAATTTGTTGACATAGAGTTTGAAGATTGCCTTGAGTTTTTATGGTCTCGTTTGATGCAAGGAGCTCACAATCCCCTAATTTTTGAACTAGTAAGTTTCTGTAAGCATATAGAAAAGGAACTTACTTTGAGAGGTGTATGAAATGCTTAGATGGTAAATTGCTTAGTCTATCTTACTTCGCATCTGTATTTTAAATTGTATTTTAAAGTATTATGTATTGATGTAATTGTATGTTTCTAAACCTTTTTTACATGGATTTAATATGTTTGTTTTGCAAAGGTTCTACTCGAATTTATTCCTGTAATTGAACTAAATGCAAATAAAAAAAAAAAAAAAAAAAAAAAAAAAAAAGTACGTCTGGTTAGATCGTCTTGTCCATCCGATATGGTGGTGATTACCACATCCAACCTGTGGAAAAACAAGTCAAACGACTTTTATAGCCTGGGTCTGGTAGTGTCCGGAAACGCTCTGCTAAACAAACAATGAGAGATAGAATTATGACAACCAAGGCATTTAGGTCCAAAACATCTAAGGCTCATGGACTTCAAGATGGCCGCCGAGGAGGGAGGACGTGTGTGAGCCGAGCTCCGTCTCCCCTCCCGCGCCTCGGCAGCAGCTTGCTTTGCACGGAACTCTCGAATGACCAGGAATGGGCAATGAGCCCTTGAAGTAATCGCCGGGAATCCACCGATCCACCATAACAGAAGTGGAACGACACCTCAAGCGCATTACCCCGAAAGCGGACGCATTGCAATGCGTGAGGTTTCCCCGCCGACCACAACAGTCGGAGTATTCCATAAGGAGCAGCGAACGGAACAGGAGAGCTCACCCCCCTCCGGCTTCCCCTCAGCTGGAGAATTTTAACGGGGCCCCGCGGGGCTGAGATCACGCGTCGGGCCCGTGTCCTGTGACACCCCACAGCCAAGACCAGGAGTCAGAGGAGAGCTTCGCCCGCCCGGAAGAAGGGAAGTGAAACAGAGACAGCACCCCCCCAGAACAGAGGAGCGGACTTGGGGTTCAGGGAACGCCTTCACCTCGGGCTGGGCGGTTAGACCCGTGAGTACGATTGCTCCGGTACCCCCTCCAGCAGCCCTCCCCCCCACCTCCCCGCCAGGAACCGACCGGACAAGGGAGAATGCCCCCCCTCCTGTCAAAAGCATCAAGAGACGGGCAGCGTAACCAGGGCAAGACGGGAGGAAGCCGTCAGTAAAGGAGAAGGGGGGGAGCTCTCCTTAACAGTGGGGTGAGTTAGGGGCCCGCGCTATCATCAGGAAGCCCCCCCGGGGCGAAACAAGAACTTGTGTGGCCCTTGGCGCTATGCCACTGGCCTCAATCGCTAGGGGGCAGGGGATCCGATCATAGCAGGACCTTAAGCGCGTGGGACAGACACGCATGCAGAAAACCCGGAGTGGCGGGATCTGAAATATCGTGAGGCAAGCCACATATGGTTTAAACTCGCTCAGGCCCAGATGTCAAGGTCAAGAGGGAAGCAAGGATGCACAAACCCCTCGTCCCAAACTCATAAACAAGACCAGAACCTAGTCCACCTCTGGGGGGGAGACAAAGGGAACCCAGATAAAGCAGGAACGCACAAAGCATGAAAAGGCAGCCCGGCAGTAGACACTCCCCACGGCTAGATGGCCACGAAGGAAGATCTAAAAACGCGGTTTGGGGAGTTCCAGTTGCAATTTATGGACTCAATGAATTTGCATCTAGATGCCATGAAGAACGAACTTAAATCAGCGCTCCAAGAATTAAAAACAGAAGTTGCAGGAATGGGTGAAAGGACAGATACCATGGAGAGAGTTGTACAGAACATGGAGGAAGAAACACAACAAGTGGCAGAAACGCAGGAACAACTGGCCCGTCTAACGCATAATCTGGAGATTCAGTGCGAAGATTTGGAAAATAGACCGCTAAGCTCAAACATAAGGATCAAAAACATGCCAGAGTCGGTCGAGGACAAAGATCTCAAGTCGGCGGTGCAGCAAGTTTTCCTAAATATCCTCGACCTGCAGGATGAAGACGAAATACTGTGGGATGTTTTTACCCATGCATCCGAGCCCTACCTCAAAAACTGTGCAGTACTGACATGGAAAACATCATGATGGCCAGAGCTTCCCAGAAAATGCACAGGGAAATGCATGAAGAATAGGCTGCCACTCATTTTTGCCGATGTTATGGGCACAGAAGGGCACTGCCTAAAACCACCATTGGACTACCCACACAGTAGTCTGAAACCATTGGGAATGGCAATGCTGATTGCCAAAAGCAACCTAGAATTGTGGGGAATTCATTTTTTTAAATCCCAAAAATGGGTGCATTACCAGTACTCACCACTATCAGAAAGCCGGCGTTTTAAAACAGCACCAGACTTTTTTTCTTTTTGTGTAAAACAGAATAAATGAACCCAAAGCATGCCAAAGAAAGACTTACTGAGAGGTGGATCCAATGTAAAGTTAAATTCTGAAGTGACTTGAAGGTTTATAACAAGACTGGCTGAGCTGTGGATTTCAGCAGCTTAAGTAAATTTGGATTGAAAGCCACTAAAAATCGAAAATGTTTAAATTAACTGAGTGACCTACTTTTGAGTGGCACATAGTTGTCACTGTTGAAATGCCATAGTTTTGAACTTAGAATCAGCATTCTAGCTGCATATGTAAACATTGTCTTGACTTAAACTGGGTAACTAAAAGTGACATTAGCTGAAGCCTGGCTTAAGGAACTGAATTCTGCCCACCAGCTACCCCCGACAGGTGATGAGACTTGCACAACAGCTGTGTTCCCAGGCCTAGCTGCCCTTTTGCTGCTCCCACCAAAAGGGATATGACACTTCCCTGATTGAATTACCTGGGCTCTGCAGGAAATTGAACAAAGCCCTGTCCTGACTCAGGCAAATGTTTTATTATGGGGTCGTAAAAAGTGGCTTCCTCCTGGAAGGAAAGGGGAGGAGCACTGCCTGTGAGAGCAAGCTGGCTTGGCAGAACTGGAAAAACCAGAAATTCAGCCTTGTGCTGGGGGGAAACCACACACCTGTAGCCAGAATATGGTTTTAGAAAAAGATGAATAACTCATAGTACGGACTTGTCATAATTATTTAAATGATACCATAATTCTTGTGATTTTTCTGCCCACATTTTAAGAGGTTTTTAGAACCGGTGGCATGATCTGGGGGCAAACTAGCAGTTAAGAGGGTATTACTTAAAATGTATGCATGTTAAAAGTCTGATACTTCATCAATTAATGTCTGCATGCCTTGCACACATTTTGGTAAATTTGAGTAAGAATCTGATATTGGTAACCTGACCAAAAAGTGAAATATGTTGCCATTTCTGAATGCAAGCTCCCAGGAAGAGCAGATTTGGACAGGGTATACCTCCTGTGATATGTGATGGGTGCATGTAATTTTAAACAAATATGTACCTGTGCAAATATGTCTTTTGGGTCAAAATATAGATTGTGTGTAATTTGACAGGGGTGGGTTCTCTGTATCATAAACAGACCTCATCATGATGACACTTCATTTCATTCCCCCAATCAAGGGGAAGAGGAGGAAGTGGCCAATGACAAGTGGAGAGGGGTAGGGCCTAGGAAGCTAGCCTCTCCATCCATTTTCAAAACACATAAAAGCAGACAGCCAGGACAGATAGGGACATTCAATTCCATTTGCTGCAACGCGCTTTGCCGGACCATACCACATTGAGAGATCCAGACTTCAAATCCATCAATCTCCAGAATCCAGAGAGGCTAGACCAGCAGAGCAGAGCTGACCCAGACCGCTGCTAGCAGAACCAGAGAGCTGACCCAGATCATTGTGAAGTGCAGAGACCAGACCAGAGTCCAGTCTAAAACCTGACCAGATCCGTGGCGAGGCCCATTTATTTCAAAAATATATTGTGAGTACCTAGCAGACTGCGCAGAACCAATCTCTTAGTTAAAATAATATAATTCAATCTATTTTAATCTAAGTAGAACTGCCTCCTAACTGTCACCTGTCATTTGTAAAGCTGTCACCTGTCATTTCTAGTTGCTAGCTGTCATTTGTCATTTTGAACTTTAAAATTTCAAATCTGAAAAACGACCTTTACCATATCGCTCATATCTCCGTGACCGTTTGTCTTAGAGACTTGCAGTAACTTTCCTCTGAAAGCTTAGCATCTTGGCTTTTCAATGAACCTAGAACCCCATTCCTACCCCCTACACTTTTGCCGCAATCGCGAAAAACGCACTCGCGAATTTACCGCGATTTGCAAATTTCTCCACGTGTTACAACCGCAGCTTCATTGCTTTCATTGCTAAAAATTCGTTTGCCTCTTAAGAACCATCCCTGAATCATTGCTAGAGTGAGCCTGGACTAATATTAACTCGATACCACTCACCCTGAACCTCTAGAGGTAATTAAAAGCATTTTAGCATATTTTTCACTTCATTGCCAGCACATATAAAAGCATTTTGGGCCTGTGTTTCCAACTTCTGTAGCCTAAGCTTGCTGGGGTGAACTGAATTACATTTGATTGCATTTCTGAGAACTGTGTGCTTTCCTTCCATTTCCTTGCATTGCATAAAGGGGGGGAGTGGATTGCCAGAGAAAAGTGATTACATTGTTTTGTTGAAATCATATTGAGTATTTTCTGTATTGCATTTTTCATTCAACATCACATCTATCTGAACTTATATAAAGCATTCTCTACCACCTTATTCTTCTGTTCCTATTCACAAGTGTGCCAGTGCCAGACTATCCATTATTGATTACTGCTCAGATTAAGTGTGATATTCAATTATTAATTTATTATAAAGTGTGATATATATATCTATTGTTTAAATTATCAAATAAACCTTTTAAACTTGCAAAACAGAACTACTTCTTGGCTCAGTGGGGTCAGGGGGATTCCAAGAGAGGGGTGTTATATAGGGGTAGTCATCCAGAACGCATGAACTGGACATAAAAATATATCAATAAGGGTTTTCATTCAGTATTCTAGACTAGGTGTTGACTTAGCTGTAGTGTTGAATTGAATCCTCTTACAAATTGGGGGCTCGAGCGGGACGTTTGGGTTAGATCTATCACTTGTGCAGATTAATACAGTGTGCCAGCTGACCAGATACACATATCCGGTCGGATCACCACGCTGTGTTACGCTGTAAAGCACTCCTCAAAGGAACGCTCTAAGGAAAAGGTCTGTTTTGCAAAAATAAAATACTAATTTCTGTAAGTCAGGACAGAGACCAATCTCTAGAATGACGACCTTAGTAGACATGAAAATAGCCAGAGAGCACTTCTTACATAAGTTATTTGTGAGAGGTGAGTGGACTCACCAGGACCGCATGGTCTGGTTGCAGGCCATCACGCAACAGGTCACTGAAACAGGGTCAGATATATGGGGAGATCAGGGTCCCCTACATGTGGCCCTGAGTGAACTATACATGGCTCCTAAAGCTAAGGATGAACAAGACAAAATGGTTAGGATAGCGGCATACCTGTACCTATATATGGGAGACATGCAGGATAAATGTACGGAAAGCCAAGATCTGGCGAACAAGCGACAGATGGCGTTAGAGAAGGTCCAATCTGACCTGGTCTCTTCTGAGCAGAGGCTGCAGGGGAGCCAGGAGTCAGAAAATGATAGTAGGCAGTATATCATTAAAATAAAAGTGGACATGGATATACTGCAACAGGAAAAGACAGACCAGGATACCAGAATTCTGGCTTTGCAGAAGGAACGCCAAGACAGTTTGGACTCCCTACTGCAGAGCCAGAAAAAGCTGGAGCAACAGATCAATTTCAACAGGGCATGCACAGAGCAGGTAGCCACCCTGCAAATCCAACTAGACAGAGAGAAAGAGGAGAGCAATAAACTGATTTTGAAAGACCTGGATACCCAGGCAGAGTTTGACCAGAAAGCGGGTGCCTTCCAAAGGCAAAGGGACGACTTAGTCAGGAAAGGGATACCTTAGGCCAGGAAGTTTGCCACTTAAAAAGGAAAATGGAAGAAAATCACCTGGCCCTCCAGGGACTGGGTGACCTCCAAAAAGAACACCATAACCTGTTAGAGCACACCAGGAAGGTGGAGGATGCTCTGGCAAGAAAGGAGCAGGCCAATAGGGACACAGCTCAGGAGGTAACCCTCCTGCAGCAAAGACTGGCCCAGTGCTCCAGGACCAATCAGGAAACGCAGAGAGAGAATGAGGCTCTCTGCCAGCACAATGATAGGCTCCAACAACAAGTAGCGATGCAGGAGAGACTGATAGAGTCTAGTAAGGCCTTAACTGAGGAACTGAAGGCGCAGGCTCTTGCATTGCAACAGGGAGCAGGGGCGGATAGAGATGAGGTTCGCTGGGAAAGAGAAACTCCTGAGCATAACCCCAGGAGCCCTAGTACCAGAGGCTTTTATCTCTCTCAGTCCCTGGACTCTGCCACCCCCATGTCCCCTGGCGCACATGAGCACAGGGCCACAGGGATGGCAGATTACTATCCAGCCAGAAGCATGGGGCTCATAGGCCAGTACCACCCAGGAATGGAGGGGCGGGCATCCGGGTATGGGCACCCAAGCACAGTGCAATTTGATGGGGAAACCCAGGAGAGTAGGCCCATTAAGGGCATCCTGAAAACCTCTGCCCAGTTAGGTCAGTGGGGGGGGGGGGTACCCATCAAATCCTGGCAGCAAGGAGGGATCTGAAGACTCCTCTGAGCGGTACAGGACACAGGAGACCAGGTCCCCACATTCTGCCAGCCATTCCCAGGCTCGCAGAATCCGGGAAAACCTGGAAGAACAGACGGGAACCTCTGGGAGCAGTGCCTCTGAGTCAGAAGATGAATGGACCAGGGTTACCCGGACCAAAAGGGCCAATAAGACAAAAAGGGCCTTGCTTAAGGACCCCTTAAAGCAGATTAAGGCAATCAGGAGCGTCATCACGCCTTATCATAAGAACGCCAAGTATTCTGTTTGGGAGCACTTAGAGTTGTTTGAGCATATGATGGAGACTTTCCATTTGAAGGACAGCCAAAGCTGTATTCAATATGTAAAGTGGACCTTCTCCCCGGAATACTGCAGTTTCTTTGCAGGGCTGGAGGACCAAAATCATTTAAGATGGTCCACCTATAAGGCGGCCATCTTGAAACATTTTTCTACTCATAGAAATCCTCAAGAGGCTCGCAAGGCAGCCTACAATTTACAATGTGGGGAGGATCAGGCCCCACAAGAATTTGTGCAGGAGTTAAAGCGTGCTTTTGCACAGACCACAAGAAGGGTGCGCACGGATAGCAGAGAATTTATTAATACGTTTTTCCATGCCTTGCCCAAATACATAATGACCCAGCTCGTGAGAGATTTTCATGAGAAAAGATCTTTAGAATGGGTCATTGAACAAGCCACCCGCATCTACGAGGTGCAGAAACCGGCGGAAAACAAAAAACAGCCTAAAAACCCCAAAACCAACAGCACCCCTGCTGCTGCTAAGGTGGCAGAGGTAAAGGTCACCCCCGTTTTAGATTTGGAGATGGGGGGGCCTAAAAACCTACCTGCACATAATAATGCTAGGCCCAGAAGGTCCTCGGGCCAGTCACAGACAGGGAGGCAGCCCCACAAATGGGGTCCCTCGCTCTCCTGATTATGTAAGCCCCCGTTACAAGGGAAATCGACCCATCCTGGTTTATGTGTGGACTCCTCCAGCCCAAGGGAGGGGGATCCAGCCAAGCACCTAACCCAGGGAACTTCTCTCCTAACTTCCCAGAGGAGGGCAGAAATTCTCCAAACCCTGGGCAGAACTTTTTCCCCAGGTATCCACCCAATTTCCAGCCCCAAAATCCTCCACCCTTCTTTCCCCAATTCCCTGAGCCCAGACAACCGAATCCGGGAGAGGGGAGGCCAAGGGTGGAGGGGTATCCAAATCTTCCCAACCAGGGGTACTACCAAAGAAGGGATAGCTACCCTTCCCGAGATCAGCCCAGGGGAGAAAACAGGGCCCCGTATCAGCCTGAGCGGGTTTCCCAGTTAGAGCGCCAGGTTCAGAACATGGCACAAGAGCTGGGTCGCGTGCTAAGGGCTCAGCAGAACCCTCAGAGGGGCATACCGGCGCAGAACGCACCCAACTCTGGACCTGGTGCTCCAGAACAATGACGGGGGCAGCACCCCGATAACACACCGGTTCCCAGGGAGGAGGCACCAGGGGAAGGGGGGTGTAAAGCCTTAGAGGAAGCTTCCTTCCTCACTTGTAAACAGCCCCTGGAAACCCAGGAACCGGAAACAAAATATCCTGCCCCTGAAAGTCTGCCTCCAAAGGAGCAGAGGGGGGGTAGGAGAAACAAAAGACCCAAACAGACTCAGTTTGAGGAGGAGGTACAGATCTTCCAATTTGAGGGAGAGGGATCCTCAGAGGATCCTGGGAAAAGGATCTTCTCCTTCAGAGAGAGGGGAACTCCTCCCAAAGAAAAATGGGTCCCTAGGGATGCAAATCCAGGCTGGGGAGATGTGGAGACTGAGCTACCGCCGCCCACCATCTCATCCCAGAACCAACAGCAAGAAAATCCCCTGGTTCAAACCCATCCTGATGACTGCCTCCAAAAAGGGGGGGGCGGCCCGGAACCAGAGCCAGGGGAACCCACAATGGCTCTGATCTCCATTTGCCAACTTTTTCTTTCAGATTCCCAAGGCTCTCCACAGAATTCTGCCCAAATCTCTTCGCTAGCGATGTCCAAAACCAGAAAGTTAGCCCACCAGTTGTCCAAAAATGTGCATTATCTGTGCCCCCTTGAGGAGAAGGAGGGAAGATACTATGCCCCGTACAGTACAGGGGCAGGGTACAATTTTGGCACTGGTGGACACTGGATCTCAAGCTACCCTTCTGTCCAGAAGGGTCTTTGATGAACTGAATTCAGGAAGGGGAGGGAATTACCAAATTCCTCTCACCTCACTTCCTGGACAACTCCAGAACTTTGACGGGAAGGAAATTCCCGTCGAGGGGACGGCAGACTTGGACATTAAAATTGGGCGACACAAGTTGAAACACCCAGTCATAGTTGTGACTCCAGAGGGCACCCCTTGTTTACTAGGGAATGACCTCCTGAGGAGGTTGTCACCCTTAATAGATTGCGTAAACAAGGTCCTCTGGACCCAGACTAGCCGACCAATAAAATTAAAACAGAGTGTCAACCATGTTAGTTTAAACGGCACCTGCCACACGGTTGAACAAAAATCTGACCAAGTAAAATTTCACTTCCAGAACAACCAAATTCCAGACGTGACAGTAATAGCAGTAGGACAACAGACTGGTGATGGGGGGTCCTCTCTATTTCTGAAAATCAACCTTCCTTCCAGTCTAAAGTGGTACTCCACGATGGAAGGAAAAACTCTGAGATTCTATACTAATCCACAATCAGAAACTCCCACTCCTATAGTCCAGAAAGATGTGAAATCAGCTCAGAGCCTGGATGATATTCAGCAAATTGGAGAGCAGTTGTTCATCCCTGTCCAGTTAAATGATGGGAAGGACTCTGTTCTCGCCCGAGTGTGTCTGAGCAACGGTAAGAGCTTCATCAGCGAAGCCATGATCCACCAACTCCCAAAAGATCCAGCCATTCCCACCTTCAAACTGATAGACAAATGGGAAATGGACCTGGAAGCACCTAATTCCAAACATCTCCTGCCAAGCAGGTGTATGCTCAAAATCTCCATTGGCAACAAGAGCATAGTCCATAATTGTTGGGTCGTGCGAGACGTCACTGCCGCCTTTTACTTAGGCAGTGACATTCTCAATCGCTTTGCCATTAGTTTGGACCTAATAAACTTCAAAGCTTGGTCCCGATTAGCGGATAATCCCATGGGCTTTGATGGTCCAGAAAAAGCATTTAGGTCAGCTCAATTGCTACCTTATGCAGTTGAAATTCAGATCAAAGAGGAAGTCACCATCCCAGAAAGGACCCGACAATTCTCCCTGGAAGTGAAAGTTAAAAGAGGACAATATTTGCAAAACCCTGATGCTTACATACATCTAAACGCTTCTCTCCAACAGCAAGGGTTGGGGGTAAACCCAACTCCATTAGTCAACATAGAACATGACACCATTCTAATAGAGGTGGATAACAGCGACTTAAAGAGTATTACTCTAGCCGCAGGCACCATTATTGGAATGGCGGTTGATGACCGACATTTTTCCATTGATTTAGGTAATGAACTGTTAGGGCCAATCCCCAAGGACTGCTTTGACAGTGACAGTGATGACAATACAACACCAGACAGGATTTTTACCCGGCATGGGGGGAACTTCCTGGTGTACACTTCTTGCCCTTATGGTAAAGAAGATGTGACTTGTGACTTCAGGAGGGATGAGGTGATTTTCCAGGTCCATGAGGGCTGCCTTTCCCACCTGAAGCCTCCAGTCCAAATCAGCACTCTGACCAGGGACTTCTCCACCCAGCTGGAGGAGGCCGCTGAAATAGCCAAACCAGAAGTCTTTCCAGGCTTCAGGCAGATGGTGGAAGAGAGAGTCAACCTAGCTGATGCCTGTGTGACTCTGGAACAAAAGCAAAAGTTGAAACAAGTTTTCTTGGATTTCCAAGATCTCTTTGCGGTAGACTCATATGACTGTGGCCGCACCGACATCCACACAACAACAATCCCCACGGACCCTGGCATGACTCCTGTGTTTGTGAAGCAATATCGCTTGCCTCTCGCATCAATGGTGTCCCTTACTGAAATAATTAAGAACCTTGAGTCCCGGGGGATAATCCGTCCAGTCCACAGCACCTTCAATAATCCGGTGCTGGGAATATTCAAGCCAAACGGCCAGTGGAGACTCTGCGCCGACCTCAGGGAGCTCAACAAACGGGTCCATACTTCGCGATGGCCTCTGCCCTACATTGACCAAGGGCTGGCCCAGATCCAGGGGTCACAGGTATTCACTGCAATAGACCTGACCAATGGATACTGGACTGTGCCTGTCAGTAGGGAGGACCAATACAAGCTGGCTTTTACCTTTGGGGGACAGCAGTACACATGGACCCGGACTCCCTTCGGATACCTTAAACTCCGGTAATGAGTTTAACATTTTCCTACATAAGGCCATGCCCGACCTGGGTGCGAGGGGTAACCTGGCTTATGTAGATGATGTCCTCATCAAAAGTTCATCTGTGGAGGAACATATAGCGGAGATCCGTTATGTTCTGACCCAGTTGAGGCTCGCCGGAGCAAAACTTTCCTATCAGAAAGCACAGTGGTGTAGAACCCGTGTTACTTTCTTGGGGCATGAGATTACTCCTCAGGGTCTCTGTCCCCAGGAAAAGAAGGTGGAAGCACTCCAAAAACTGAAAGACCCCACAACTCTGCGGGAACTAAGGAGCCTCCTTGGACTGACTAATTACAGCAGAAAGTTCATTGAGGGCTACGCAGAGATCACCAGACCCCTGATTCATCTCCTGAAGGGGGGGGTCAAGTGGGAATGGGGTCCAGAACAAGCCGAGGCAGTAAAACAACTCAAAAGAAGCCTTTCACAAGCGCCTTGCCTAGCTTACCCTGTCAGAAACAAGGAGTTCTTCCTGGAAACGGGGTTCTCTAATACGTGCTTGACAGCAGTATTATACCAAAAGCATGACAAGGTCAATAAAGTAATCTCCTATGCGAGCAAAACTTTATCCTCTGTGGAGGAAAAATTCAACGATTGTGAGAAGGCACTCCTGGCAACGGTGTGGGCATTGAAGAATTACCGCCCGTTTATCCAGGGGGAACACATCATAGTGGAGACTCCACACCAGCCTCTGCAATATCTCCAAAGTGATAAAATCCGGGCCGGAAATGTGAGTAATTCCCGAATTACTTCCTGGATTCTGTCAATGCAAGGATTTCCTGTGGAGGTCAGATATGGCCAAAACAAGAAGAGTCCCCTCGCGCAAGGTCTGGCTGACTTGCATGATTGTGCCAGAGAAAACTGTCTCGAGGAAGAAAGTCTAAAAATCAAGGACAACATGGAGGCATACCTTAATTCCCCACACAAAGTCTTTGAAGAGGACAAGTGTGAGGGAATGCCCACTGTATATGTGGATGGATGCTCTTACCATGTTGACAACGACGGGGAGAAAGAACTGGTGGCCGGCGTAGGGAATGCATGGGTGAATGAGTCCCCAGAACACTCCGCTGGATACAAAATTGGTCCCCGAAGTAGTCAGGTGGCAGAATTGATGGCTGTGCATCAAGCCATCCTCACTGCTGTCCAACATCAACTCCACGAACTGGTCATAATCACAGATTCGGATTATGTACGGAACGGGTTCGTGGAGCACCTGGTTAATTGGAAAACCAGAGGCATGTTATGTGCTAACAACAAACCCTTGAAACATGGGAAGTTGATCCAATACGTTGATGATCTGGTCACCTCGAATAAGATGACCATCTATTGGAAAAAGATCAAGAGTCATTCCAAAGTAGAGGGACCAGACAAAACTGGAAATGACTTAGCTGATCAGCTGGCCGAAACCGGGGCCATCCAAGGGGATCTAATTGAGATTGAGTCCCTGTTGGGGGAAATCCAGGTCACTGCTATCACTAGGTCCCAGACAAATGCTCACAACGACCTTTCAATTGCACAATGGAGTAAGGAGACCCCTGATGCTGATTTGATTACCGCTCAGAAGGGGGATCCAATTATTGGTAAGTTTTACCAACACCTTGAGGACCCTGAGAACTTTCCCCTGACGGATACCGATTACACTGGGAAAGAGGACCTTAGAGTGTTGATGAAATGTCCAACAATGTTCCGGATCCAAGACGGTTTATTGGTAAGGAAATCCAAAGCTGGCCACGATCAGTGGGTGGTTCCTACCTCATTCCGAAGCCTGATGTTAAGTCACGCCCATGATGCGGCCACCGCCGGTCATAGGGGGCTTCACACAACACTGGAAATCTTAAGAGAGGTTGCATACTGGCCACACATGGGGCAGGACCTCGACCAATACTTGAAGGGATGCCTTGTGTGTGCACAATTTCAGCCATCATCCCTCACACACCGTGCGCCTCTCCAAAAGAGGGGGATGACACTGCCATGGTCAGATTTACAAATCGACTTTGTAGGCCCCGTGATTCGCTCTGCTAGGGGGAATAAGTACATGTTGACTGTGACATGCTTGTTTACCAAGTGGGTGGAATGTCTCCCAGCCCCAAATTGCAAGGCAGAAACCGCAGCTGCCTTGATGATTAACCACATCTTTTCCCGTTTCGGTCTACCTCAAAGGATTGAGTCAGACAGGGGTAGCCACTTCACCAGTGAAGTGATGACAAAGATGTGGGAGATACTGGGGGTCAAAAGGAAGTTGCATATTGCTTACCGGCCAGCTTCTTCTGGGGCAGTAGAGAGATATAACCGAACCATTGTGAGCATATTAAAGAAGTTTGTGGCAGATTCTGGGCCAAGTTGGGATATCCGATTACCTCTGGTCCTAATGGCCATCAGATCTACCCCTTCATCTGCAACCAAAATGTCACCATTTGAGTTGATGACTGGGCGCAAGATGGTGCTTCCTCAGCATTTGCTCTACAGGACCCAAGAGTAGACACTGATAAATGCCTCCACAACTCATGAGTATGTGGAGAACGTAAGGAAACACCTTCGACATGCTTTTGCTTATGCTCAGCGGAATCTAGAAAGATCAGCTGATAGCATGAAGACCCACTATGACCTGAAAACTTCCAGGAAGGAATATCAGGTGGGGGACCGGGTCTATCTATACAATTTCCAAAGGAACCAGGCCAAACAGCGAAATTTTTTGCCTACATGGAAGGGACCCTTTGAGATTATAGACAAAATCTCCCCTGTGGCCTACAAGATCCGCATCCCCAAAGGCGGTTTGACAGAGGGGGAAGACAAGTGGGTCCACATAAACCAGTTGAAGTGTTGCCATCCCAGGCACACTCTGCAACAACTGGAGGAATCCTCTGGAATCCTAGAGGGTACTGTCTCAGATTAATTCAGTTCTAACTTAAAATATCCTACATATCGCCTATCTAATTCTGAGTTTCTCAATGTCGGTGTTTTCGTTTTTGAATGCAAAAAGAAATGTGCATGTCCATATGTTTTGACTATAAATTTATATGCCACCCCACTATATCAATGGTGGGGGAAAAATGTATATGAATAGGTATTGCCGCTCTTCCTTTGTCATCCTAGGAGAAAGAAAACCTGGAGACGGGCCAAGGAGGACGATCCGGAGACCGGGAGCAGGGACGCAAGGGGCCCAGAGTACCGCCCAATATTCCCATCAGGACCGGCGAGGAGAACCGATTGATCAGTACCGGATGGAGGAAAAGATGCTGAACTGTGCCATCTATTGGAAGAAGATGAGGAAACATCCCAGGTCTTGCGAGTCCCATCAGTGAAACAGAATGGCCATCGCAAGAGGGGGGCTTGTGGGATGTTTTTACCCATGCATCCGAGCCCTACCTCAAAAACTGTGCAGTACTGACATGGAAAACATCATGATGGCCAGAGCTTCCCAGAAAATGCACAGGGAAATGCATGAAGAATAGGCTGCCACTCATTTTTGCCGATGTTATGGGCACAGAAGGGCACTGCCTAAAACCACCATTGGACTACCCACACAGTAGTCTGAAACCATTGGGAATGGCAATGCTGATTGCCAAAAGCAACCTAGAATTGTGGGGAATTCATTTTTTTAAATCCCAAAAATGGGTGCATTACCAGTACTCACCACTATCAGAAAGCCGGCGTTTTAAAACAGCACCAGACTTTTTTTCTTTTTGTGTAAAACAGAATAAATGAACCCAAAGCATGCCAAAGAAAGACTTACTGAGAGGTGGATCCAATGTAAAATTATATTCTGAAGTGACTTGAAGGTTTATAACAAGACTGGCTGAACTGTGGATTTCAGCAGTTTAAGTAAATTTGGACTGAAAGACACTAAAAATCGAAAATGTTTAAATTAACTGAGTGACCTACTTTTGAGCGGCACATAGTTGTCACTGTTGAAATGCCATAGTTTTGAACTTAGAATCAGCATTCTAGCTGCATATGTAAACATTGTCTCGACTTAAACTGGGTAACTAAAAGTGACATTAGCTGAAGCCTGACTTAAGGAACTGAATTCTGCCCACCAGCTACCCCCGACAGGAGATGAGACTTGCACAACAGCTGTGTTCCCAGGCCTAGCTGCCCTTTTGCTGCTCCCACCAAAAGGGATATGACACTTCCCTGATTGAGTTACCTGGGCTCTGCAGGAAATTGAACAACGCCCTGTCCTGACTCAGGCAAATGTTTTATTATGGGGGCCGTAAAAAGTGGCTTCCTCCTGGAAGGAAAGGGGAGGAGCACTGCCTGTGAGAGCAAGCTGGCTTGGCAGAACTGGAAAAACCAGAAATTCAACCTTGTGCTGGGGGGAAACCACACCCCTGTAGCCAGAATATGGTTTTAGAAAAAGATGAATAACTCATAGTACGGACTTGTCATAATAATTTAAATGATACCATAATTCTTGTGATTTTTCTGCCCACATTTTAAGAGGTTTTTTAGAACCGGTGGCATGATCTGGGGGTAAACTAGCAGTTAAGAGGGTATTACTTAAAATGTATGCATGTTAAAAGTCTGATACTTCATCAATTAATGTCTGCATGCCTTGCACACATTTGGGTAAATTTGAGTAATAATCTGATATTGGTAACCTGACCAAAAAGTGAAATATGTTGCCATTTCTGAATGCAAGCTCCCAGGAAGAGCAGATTTGGACAGGGTATACCTCCTGTGATATGTGATGGGTGCATGTAATTTTAAACAAATATGTACCTGTGCAAATATGTCTTTTGGGTCAAAATATAGATTGTGTGTAATTTGACAGGGGTGGGTTCTCTGTATCATAAACAGACCTCATCATGATGACACTTCATTTCATTCCCCCAATCAAGGGGAAGAGGAGGAAGTGGCCAATGACAAGTGGAGAGGGGTAGGGCCTAGGAAGCTAGCCTCTCCATCCATTTTCAAAACACATAAAAGCAGACAGTCAGGACAGATAGGGACATTCAATTCCATTTGCTGCAACGCGCTCTGCCGGACCATACCACATCCAGAGATCCAGACTTCAAATCCATCAATCTCCAGAATCCAGAGAGGCTAGACCAGCAGAGCAGAGCTGACCCAGACCGCTGCTAGCAGAACCAGAGAGCTGACCCAGATCATTGTGAAGTGCAGAGACCAGACCAGAGTCCAGTCTAAAACCTGACCAGATCCGTGGCGAGGCCCATTTATTTCAAAAATATATTGTGAGTACCTAGCAGACTGTGCAGAACCAATCTCTTAGTTAAAATAATATAATTCAATCTATTTTAATCTAAGTAGAACTGCCTCCTAACTGTCACCTGTCATTTGTAAAGCTGTCACCTGTCATTTCTAGTTGCTAGCTGTCATTTGTCATTTTGAACTTTAAAATTTCAAATCTGAAAAACGACCTTTACCATATCGCTCATATCTCCGTGACCGTTTGTCTTAGAGACTTGCAGTAACTTTCCCCTGAAAGCTTAGAATCTGGGCTTTTCAAAGAACCTAGAACCGCATTCCTACCCCCTAGACTTTTGCCGCAATCGCGAAAAACGCACTCGCGAATTTACCGCGATTTGCAAATTTCTCCACGCGTGACAACCGCAGCTTCATTGCTTTCATTGCTAAAAATTCGTTTGCCTCTTAAGAACCATCCCTGAATCATTGCTAGAGTGAGCTTGGACTAATATTAACTAGATACCACTCACCCTGAACCTCTAGAGGGAATTAAAAGCATTTTAGCATATTTTTCACTTCATTGCCACCACATATAAAAGCATTTTGGGCTGTGTTTCCAACTTCTGTAGTCTAAGCTTGCTGGGGTGAACTGAGTTACATTTGATTGCATTTCTGAGAACTGTGTGCTTTCCTTCCATTTCCTTGCATTGCATAAAGGGGGGAGTGGATTGCCAGAGAAAAGTGATTACATTGTTTTGTTGAAATCATATTGAGTATTTTCTGTATTGCATTTTTCATTCAACATCACATCCATCTGAACTTATATAAAGCATTCTCTACCACCTTATTCTTCTGTTCCTATTCACAAGTGTGCCAGTGCCAGACTATCCATTATTGATTACTGCTCAGATTAAGTGTGATATTCAATTATTAATTTATTATAAAGTGTGATATATATATCTATTGTTTAAATTATCAAATAAACCTTTTAAATTTGCAAAACAGAACTACTTCTTGGCTCATCCAGAAAGCATGAACTGGACATAAAGATATATCAATAAGGGTTTTCATTCAGTATTCTAGACTAGGTGTTGACTTAGCTGTAGTGTTGAATTGAATCCTCTTACAATACCGATCGATCGAATACATAGAGTGGGCCCAAGGAGAACGAAGACCCAAGGTGACCGCCCGAGGGACGTACTGGTGGCCCTCACGAGATACGCTCAAAGGGAGCAGATCCTAAGAAAGGCCAGGGCGATGGACCATATCCGAATGAATGGAGAGGAGGTACAATTCTACCAGGATATTGCCTTATCAACACTCCAGAAAAGAAGGGACATGGCCCAAATAACAAAGGAACTCACCTCGTGTCAAATTAAATACAAGTGGACGTTTCCATTTGGACTATTATTCACATGGGATGGAGTGCAAAAAAGAATTACCACTAGAGAAGAAGGTCAGACAATTTTGAATCTACAGGGTCAGGACGACGACTCCCCACACGTAAGCGGCACGGTCCCCTCAGCAAGGAAGAGCAGGGGGGAGTGGAAAACAATAAACAGAAGGGAGAGGCGCCCCAGCAAAAGGAAATGAAGACCAGCAGTGGGCAGAGAATGGTGGAGCAGAAGCACAATAAGGCAGAGCGCAAGGAGACTCGGAATCGTCAGCAGAAACTGAGAGTCCGGTACTACAGGTGCCGGGAGGGGGGGGGAGTGAGGACCTGGGGTCCTGAAGTCATGTGGAAGGGTTTCGGAATCCATCCCTTCAAAGTTATCCCTGAGAGTGTGGGAGGGTATGAAGCACACGGCTGTAACGCTCACCTGACTCCCACAGAGGCACTGGTCTAGTCTGGGCCTCTTGCTGTGCCCTCTTCGAGCGTAATGCGCAGAACTCGGAACACCGACTGAACAGGACCCTCAAATCTTGCTTGTCTGGCCCGTAGGAATATCCTTCTGCAGATGAGAAAGGGGATTAACAGTCTGCAGAATAGTGTGCTTGCTCCCCGTACCCCCCTTCGTTCTTCTCTAACTTCCTCCGAAATCCCCGGTTGAAGCTCACCTTATGGTTTGAAAGGATGAACTCTCCATCCTGCTTCTGGTGCAGGGGCGCATGTTTGTCCAGTTACTTCACTGGTTTTCAGAATGGCGCTGGCAAAATCCACTTGACTTTTCCGAGCGGAACGCCGTAAGTATGAAGATTACAAAAGTTCAAGTGTAGAGCCTCCTTTTCTGTTGCCTTCCTAACCTGTGATCTGTCCTTTATTTCAGGTGCAGAATGAAGGCGATGCGTTGAGAGATTGAATTGCCGATGGTAAACTCAGGTGAGTTAGCGATGGGAGCGATCCCTCTTAATGTCTTTATATTCCTCCAGTAATGTCTTTTGTCCTTTCCCCATAGGGGCCGGGGTGCGGGTCCTGCCAACGAAGCGGCGCCGACCCGAAATGAGGAATGGTCCACCAACAGAAGACCGGTAAGTGTTATGGTGGAAAATTAGGCTTTCCTCATATGTTCCTTCTGCTCACCTTTTGTCTCTTCTTCTCTCCCCTAGGCGCAGAGATGTGGCGACCGGTGCAGACAGTCGCGGTGGAGCCAGAAGAACTCCCGAGGACAGGTGAGTGAAGCGCGGCGCTGCAGCGAGCAACGCAGTGCTTTTAAATGAAAGTCTTTTCTCAGGAACGCTGGCGTGAAGGTTCCGGATGCAGGTAAGAAGTTTGATAAAATTCTTGGTTTTCACCTTTCTCTTCTCTTCTTTCCTTACAGGTGTTCCAGGATCGAGGCGGGCGTGGCTGGAGACCAGATGCAGGAGCAGACACAGTGAGCGTTCAGCTGCTTGGATGCAGAACAACGCAAAGCGTGAGCTACTGTCTGGGCGTGGCTTAAATAGCCCCCAAAGTAGTTCCAGGTAAGTATCCTTCCCTGGCCACGCCCGAGTGGCAAAATAGTCCAAATGAAAAAATTGTCCCTTTCAGGTCTCAGGGAGGCCTGAATCTTGCAGCATGGTCTGCATCAGGTAAGTGCACAAAACACCTTCCTTTATGAGCCTGGCGCCTATGGCGCCAGGACTGATGTCCAACATGAGCCTGGCGCCAACGGCGCCAGGACAGAGTCCAAAGAGCCCCTAAAAGGGGCTGCTGGGCTTTTACCCAGGGGCATGATGCCTGCTCCCGGGGGTGCTGGGCCTGGCCTGGTGCTCCGGGGGTAGGCATCATGACAACGGCGACACGCCTGAGCGATATTAGAGAATCATGCATACTCAGGGCAATTGGAGAGGGAAGAAGGAATCGCGCCAGTTGGGGATTGCGCAAGTTTTGGGGGGGGGGAGGGAGTTGGGGACAGGGGAAGACCGAGCATAACTCAACAATAGGGTATGGGAGAAGCGGAAGTACAACAAGCCTAATACCCCGCAATAGCCAATGGGGATAAAGATTCTGACACACAATGTCAGAGGCCTTAATTACCCAGTCAAGCGTAAAAAAGTTGAACACTCTATCAGGCAGGGCGCATATGACATCGTAATGCTTCAGGAGACACACATTAAAGACCGGGATAAGCAGAAGGTGCGTCTCAAGGTTTTTAATCAAATACTCCAAGCGAATGCACAAGATAAAAAAGCAGGGGTTCTCATAGCGCTTAAAGACTCCTTACATGCTCAGGTAAAGACTATATGGAGAGACAAACAGGGAAGGTGCCTAATAGTCACTCTAACAATCGAAGGTAGGCCCCTCACATTGGCCACAGTATATGCCCCAAATACAGGGCAGGGGAGCTTCTTAAGAGATACCCTGAATAAAATAGAACAGCAGGCCACAGGGGACATTATATTGGGGGGGACTTCAATATGGCATGGGACCCATCCCTAGATAGATCCGGACCCAGACAACGAGACCAGGGCACCCCATCCAAAAACTTAAAGCAGAAGTTTACGCACTTAGGGCTGTCTGATGCATGGCGGAATGGCAACCCCAAACAGAAAACCTTCTCTTACTATTCACACGTACATAACACTGCTTCGAGAATAGACTACCTATGGGTCTCAGTGGGGCTTCTTGGTAGGATAAAACAGATTGAGATGGATCCCATTACACTCTCTGACCATGGTCCGCTGTGGGCAGTTATTAACTGGTCAAAACACCACCACCGGTTGTGGAACTGGCGCCTCCTGGAGGACATCATTAGAGACCCAGTGATGAGCCAGACGCTGAAAGAACACATCCTAGAATACATGGCCAACAATGATCTCCCCGGAACAAACAGAGATACACTATGGGACGCCCATAAGGCGGTCATAAGGGGACACCTCATAGCGCTTAAAGCTCAGAAAGAGAAAGCTCATCGCCAATGGGAAAAAGAATTAGAAGGGAAAATAGGGGCGATACAAGCAGAACTGATTAAGTCGCCCACCAGGAAACTCATGAGAATGATGAGGTATGTTCAGGGGCAGTTGGAAACACTCAGAACGAAAAAAGCAGAAAGGGCTTTACTTTATACGAAACATTGGTATTATGTGAAGGCAAACAAAGCAGACAAACTGCTAGCTAGACAGCTGAGAGGGAAACAGCAGGCCCAGGCGATACGACCTCTGAAAGATGAGTCAGTTCTACTTAAAACACAGACGGAGGAGATTGGAAGGATTCTAGGTAGATTTTACCAAAAATTGTACTCCACTGACCATCCGAAAGAGGAGCTGCAAGAGGCCTTTCTGGCTGGGGTTCATCTTCCCGGCCTGACAGAAGAGGATAAACAGGCCCTTGTTACACTTCAGACTTCCCCGCGGGCATCCTTGCAAAATACAACTTCTTTACAGGCTCCTCTATGGTCCAGGTACAAGCTACCATGGCGTCTGTACAAACGTTGACACACTCCAGGTCACCTGACACGTCTTGTATGTGGAAGACGTTCAGCAAGCCACGCCCCTCTTACGACTATAAAACCACTGTCTTCCAAGGGGCTCGTTGCTGCTAATTAGCGTTACCAGCTACACGCGGTTTTTGTACCGTTTCCTCTCCGTGTTTCCTTACACGAATCCTTATCTGAACTCCTGGCTTTGACCCTTTGCCTGACTTTTGGATTGCCTCGTCGCATCCTTTATTCCTGTCATGCTCATCTGGTTGTTGGATTCGGAACGCTACTGGATACGGCTCTCTTCTTTGGCGGTTCTTCCCAGCTGCCGCTCTGCTCTTCAATTGCCGTCTTCTATCCGGATCATCTCAACAGCTACTCAGCTATACTCGTGTACTCAGGTACATACCTATTGCCTTCCTTGGATATTGTCTTCTGTTGGATTCTGGGACATTGAGTGACTTTTCTTGTGATTGCTCTTAAGTGCACATGAACGCCCTCCTGAACTGCACCAACCCGGCACTAGTGCGTCCCTCGTGCCGTTCGGGGTTATTTACCTGTACTTACTTCCCTGTTTGTTATTTTCTCCTGTCGTTGTGTTCAGAATCCTGGACTCCTCTTACTCTACTATCTTATTTCAGGTCAGTGGTTATCAATCCTATAGCTATAGTGGGAACCGATACTGAATTAGTTCAATTCTACTCATTTGTGTTATTCTTTATTTAGATCATTCCCGGGGAAAATCAACTCCACTCCAATATCTATATAGGTAGTTGTCCCATCATTTCATCTGTTCTAATTACTTGCATAATATCAACACTGTCTAATATCTTGGTATTCTTTTGCAGCATTGGTATTGGCGGTTTGTGTTCTCCCTGCTCTTTTATTCAATTGACATCTCTGTCTGTTCTAACTAAAACAGCAGAGAGGTACATTGTGGAAAAGAGCCCCTCTTTGAGGAAGCCTGAGTCTTGTACTCAGGGGAGCTGGGATGGAAGGCTGAGTTTGGAATCTTATACCACCAACATCTCCAAGGTCATTATCTCTGTATCTTCGGCCTACTCGGAGTGGTGAGTAACAGCCCTGGATAGGGACATCACCATAGACGAGGTCAATGCAGCAATACAGTCCCTCCCGAATAACAAAGCCCCGGGTCCGGATGGGTTTACCGCCATATACTATAAAACATACAAGGATATCCTTGCCCCGACACTTGCATCCCTGTTCAACACATTTGGGGGGAAGGGTGATGTGACACAGACAATGAACGAGGCAAAAGTGCTGGTATTTCATAAAAAGGGGAAAGAAGAACAACTCCCCACCGCTTACCGCCCGATAGCCTTAATTAACCTGGATGCCAAATTGTACACAAAGATTCTTGCGACAAGACTGGGCCCAATCCTCCCCAGGATAGTCCATCAAGACCAGTCAGGTTTCGTCCCAAACCGTTAGACCCACGATAACATAAAAAGGGTCCCTCACCTTGTCGAAAAGACTGGCATTAAACAAACCCTGGCAGCATTGATAGCCCTAGACGCTGAGAAAGCGTTTGATCGAGTAGAATGGTCTTACCTGTTTCGGGTTCTTCAGAAAATAGGAATGGGCAAGGGCTTTATAGACAAGGTTAGGGCCAACTACAACTCTCCGTCCATCAGGATAGCGGTAAATGGGGGGCTGTCGGACAGGGTGTACCTAGAAAGAAGGATGAAACAAGGGTGCCCGCTTTCCCCCCTCCTATATGCCATATACGTGGAACCACTCTTGGCAAGAATAAGGGATCTACCAGAGGTGCAGGGTATTGAGATGGCGGGGCAGGAACATAAAGCGGTGGCCTATGCAGATGATATGCTGGTGGCCATAGGGGACCCAGCAAAGTCCCTCCCACACTTAATGGATATCATATAAAGATTTGGAGAGATATCTGGGTTGAAAATAAATAGGCAAAAATCGGAGATGTTGATACTGACAGGGAATAGAGAGGAAATTACCACTGCGGCCACAGATTGCCAACTGAAAGTAGCCACCACGGGCATCAGATATCTAGGAATTACTCTCACTGACCAAATAGACAAACTGTATGCCCACAACTAACCTCAAATCCTAGAGAAAGTCAAAAATGATTTGCTAAAATGGAACCCGTTGGCGATTTCCTGTTGGGGGAGAATCACAGCAGTGAAAATGACAATTCTCCCCAAGCTAATGTACTTGTTTCAGGCGCTCCCGATAAACCCCCCCCCAGGCTTTCTTCAAAGCACTCAGAAAGGCGGTCTCTAAATGCGTCTGGCAGAACAAAACCCCAAGAATTTCAAATTCTCTATTGACAGCTAATAGAAGAGAGGGGGGGATGTGCCATGCCACACTTCAAGAAATACTACGAGGCGGCCCAGCTCTGGGTATTGAGGGAATGGATCTCGGAACAGGGGGAGAAAATTTGGGAGAGGCAGGATAGGGCGGTGGCAACAACATCCACCAGACACCTCCTATGGATCAATAGACAGTTCTGACATGCTAACACCACCATTAGCGAGATAATGAAGACGGCATTGGGGGTGTGGGACGCCGCCATGAAAAATGAAACCCTGACCAAGGATCCCGCCCCGTTCATGCCAATGTTTGGAAATCCTGAATTCCGGGAATAGTAAAGGGATCTTTTCACAGGTGAGTCAAAGGGGTGTGCAAGATGGTGGGAGATATGCAACTTGACCGACAGATCAGGTCTTTCGAGTACTGCAAAGCACTATTGAACTTAACAACAAAAGATAGATATCAATATGAACAGTTACATCACTGGTTGAGCACTCCACGTATGAAGGTTAGCAATGACTACGGAATTGACCCCCTTCCAGACCTGTATCATGACGCATACTGGCTCTCGCAGGTTTGTCTCCAACACCTACAAATGTATAAATGCACTAAAGGAACCTACCGCTTGGCAATATATGAGGAAGTGGGAGAAAACCCTGGGCTACGCACTCTCCAAAGAAAGGTGGGAATACATATGGGGTCTAATGCCAAAACTGACAAGAGCCATCCAAACGAGAGAAATGTGGGTGAAAATGATGGTGCAATGGCACTACACCCCGGAGAGACTGAACTTGATGTTTGCTAACTCCCCGAACAAATGTTGGAGAGAATGTGGTGGGAAAGGAGATTGGAGACATATCTGGTGGGACAGCCCGAAGATAAGCCCATACTGGGGAGAGATCAAAAACCAAATGCTTGGAATGTTCCCGGGGACAGAACACCTAGGAGAGGAAATATGGCTAGGGGGCTTTTGGGATCCAAAGGACAAAATGCTAACTACTCAGCAGAAAAGGAACTTTACGGGCCTCCTCATAAATGCGTGGCTGTAAATCGCTAGCAACTGGAAGCACAAAAACCCACCATTGGTTGTAGATTGGATGCGAAGGGTTTGGTCACATCTGGCATTGGAACTAATAACATACAACATCCAAGGAGATCATGGGAGATTTAGAAATGACTGGGGAGGGGTACTAGAATTCCTCCAAACGGACTATAAAGAACAATGGTGCCCACACAACATAAGGCTATTGGACTTATTTACGTGAAGGAGAAAAAGGACTCCCTTGATAAGACGTATACAAACTGAGTTATGTATGCTCGGGGGGAGGCGGGAAGTGGTTATTGTTTGAGTTAAGTGTAGAATGATGCACAACCGTTTGCATGGAATGACATTGAGCTAATAGAAAACCAATAAATATATGTTTTAAAAAAAAACATATAAGGCTCCATGCCCCCGTTCATTGCAAGCAAGCATTGGTGAATGACGCACACGCCAACAAGTCACGTGATTCAACGACGCTCCATGGTGCATCATTCAAGAAAATAAAGTCAACTGCTGAAGATGCCGCAGCGCTTCTGATTAGGGCTTTTGACTCGTATAGTTATTTTTTCTCTTATTCCTTGGTGCTCTTTTGACCCGGCTTTGTTATTTGGATTACGCCTAATCCTTTTCCTTGGTCCTGCTACGTACCTGCCTGTTACGACCTTGCTTGTCTACACGGACTGCTTGCCTCAACATTTTGGAACCTTTATTGCCTGCACGTTACCGACTCCGGACCTCCACATGGTATCCCTTGCCTGAAGTCTTGTCATTGTTCTTGGGCGTCTGTTACCTGAACCGATTTTGCTTCCTGGATTGTCTGCTCAACTCCGTTCTGTTTTGAAACCTGTTCTATCTACGCACGGAATTCCATCCTTGGACGCTGGTTGTATTACAAGTACATTGTGGATTGTGAACTCTCGCTTATGCAGCATTTGAACTAGAGACGCTTCCTGTTTTTTGCTGCTCCCTTAGGCATCCTTGTGCCGTCGGGATAGGCGGTTTCTTCCTGGATTGTTGCAGCTTCATTTCTGTGATCCCACCGAACTCAGGACTCGTTCTCCAAGTGGATTCTGCCCCGGTAAGACTGGTTCTGGGTTTTGGGTATGTACTGTTATCAAGCATTACCATTGTTGCCTAGCTTATAGTTGCTTTACTGTTCCATTCCGATATCATTACTTGGTCATACTCAAAGGACACCTATCATCCATCCACCACATTACCCAGCTTTCCTACAAGTGCACTCCTCTACCTAAAGATGTAGGTCTGGTTCTAGAGTTCTGTTTTTGGGAATCTGATATTGCTAAACTGAAAGCACTAATATTTTGTTTTTGTTTTCACAGCCGTAGTGTCATGGGTCTGTGTCCTATCTTCCAACTACTTTATCCTTCTGATTGTCTTATATTTTACAACAGAAGTTTACAATTGTAGGAAGAACTTGTCGGCGACTGTGCTCCAGGTCCGTAGTCAGACTGGTTACACTATGGCATAGTGGTCTTGATGCTTGACAGAATCAGAAGCCCACTAAAAATGGACACAGCTGATGCCCTTGACAAATTGGTTCAATTGGTATCTGAACTGCGTGCTGACATGACCGTTGCGCATGATGGCACGCACCGTCGCATCAATGCTCTACAAGCTGCACAGCCTATTGGGGCCCAGGCCGCTCCTTCAGTGGCCTCGGGTTCTGGTTATTCCTTACCTCGACAAGATCCGGTACCAGTACTCATGTCAACGCAATTTCCGTTGGCAGCTCTGGAGTGTTCAATGGGGATCCTAAACAATACAGAACCTTTATCAACCAATGCCATCTGCATTTCTTATGTCGCCGCCTCATTCCCAGATTTTACCACGAAAGCCGCCTTCGTCTTGTCATATCTAAGCGATATGGCTGTAGCCTGGGCCAACACTTTGTTGGAGGAGAATAGCTTCATGTGATATGATTGCGACGCTTTGATAACGGCCCTAGGTCGTGTGTTTGATACCAGGTATAAATCTCAGGCAGAAGACCTGAAACTGCTGAATCTCCAACAGGGGAATACCCAGTTATTGACTTACCTGGCTAGATTTAATCAGTTGGTAGCTGAGACAACTTGGCCAAAGGATAAAAAGACTGCTGTTTTCGACAAGGGTTTGTCAGACTCCATGAATGACACCTTGGCCACTGTTCCGGTGTTACCTACACCATTTCCAGATCTCCTTGACCTAGTCCTGCAAATTGATGCTAGAAGGGCTGAGAGAAAAGGTGAGAGTAGGCCTTTGGTTCCTGCTTCGCCGCGCTCTGAGACAGGTGGGAGTTCAGATCCCAAACCCATGCAAATAGGAGCAGAACAGGGTCCTCTGTCCCCTGACCAAAGGGAGAAGCAGAGAAAAAAGAACCTGTGTTTTTACTGTGGGTTCTCAGATCATTATATTAGATCCTGTCCCAAATAACCAACCAAACCGCAGGGAAACACCAAATCTTGACATTAGACGGGGTCCGTTTGTTGAGTTCAATACCAAAGGACCTCAACCTGTCTGGTGGTTTTTCGCCTTCCATGACTCTCGCCTTTCCATCAGGGAAACCATGGACAGCCTTGGCCATCCTTGGTTCTGGAGCCACAGGCAATTATATAGACATCCAATGTGCACGGGAAAACACAATACTTAGAGTTCCGAAAAAACGGCCTGAGATTGTCAATGCAGTGGATGGGACCACCTTGGTTTATGGAATGGTTTCGGAAAGCACAGTGGAACTTACCATGGGTTTTGAGTGTGGTCACACAGAGAATATTGTCTTTGATATGATCGCTGCACCACAGTATAAGGTCATCCTTGGCCTGCCATGGCTATCGATGCATATTCCGTGCATCGACTCGCAAAAACAAGACATATGTTTTCTTTCTGATTTTTGTGAATAATATTGTTTTGATAAAGGGACCACCAAACGGATGGGCCTTGTCATCCTTTACTTGAATCCACTCGTGACACCCTGTCCGTAATTGCTTCAATCTCCACAGCGCTACTACCTAAGGAATACGTCACTTACCGAGACGTGTTTGACAAAGGCAGCGCAGAACCCTTGCCACCTCATAGACCATATGATTATCCTATTGAATTGGTCCCTGCGGCTCTGATTCCTAATGTACGCATTTAATCCCTTACTCCAAACGAGAACACGGTCCTGAAGGAGGAAATTGAGAATTCCCTACGCACTGGGTTCATTCACCCATCACGATCTCTGGCAGCGTCTCCATTGTTTTTTGTGCCAAAATCGAAGGGGACCTGAGACCCTATATTGACTACAGAGCTCTTAATGCCATCACTATCCGGAATCAGTATCTGCTGCCGTTGATATCTGTCCTACTGGACCAGTTGGGTACTTCTGCCTTGTTAACAAAGTTAGACTTACGTGGTGCATATAACCTACTGTGAATCCGCAAAAGTGATGAATGGAAAACGGCATTCAAAACCAAATATGGCCTGTATGAATATTGCCTGATGCCGTTTAGACTCTGTAATGCCCCAGCCAGGTTCCAAAACTTCATAAGCGATGTGTTTCGCGATATGCTGGATCACTATGTGGTGGTATATCTCTATGATATACTAATATATTCTCCATCGCACCAGCAGCATTTTGAACATGTCTCCTCTGTTTGCGTGCAAAGCTAGAAAATGCATCTTTCACGCTACTGAGGTGGAGTTTCTCGGTTCTGATTTGACCAATAAAGGTGTCAGGATGAATGAATCCAAAGTGTGAGCTGTTTTGATTGGCCTAGTCCTAAAACAGTGAAAGAACTACAATCCTTTTTGGGTCTCGCAAATTTTTCATCGGCGCTTCATTCGATCTTTTTCTGAGGTTGTTTCTTCATTGACTGCATTGACCAGCAGTAAGCGTACCTTGTTTTGGACGGATGAAGCACAACAGGGGCGTGGCCGGCGCGCATGGCGTGAAGACGGAAACCGATTGCGCTCCTGCCCGTGATCCTGTTACGGACCGTCTAACTCTGGCAAAATATTACTAACAGCTATAAACTTTGCAATATCGGGAAGGGGAACCTCTTTGCAACTCCCGACACCGCCTCTGAGAAAAAATCAGATCTGCAAGGCGTGCTAACGAAGCGAGTGAAGTAGAGCCCCTACGGCAGGCAAGATGGCAGCGCCCGCGACTAGCAAGTGAGCCTTGGCGGAGAAAAGCGTATAAGCAGGGGAACCCGCCGCACGCTAAGAAGAGGACGGAGGTCAGCAATAATCTCCACATAAGAAACAGTGGACACCCTGAGAGGCGCTCGGAAGCGCAACTGAACCCCCAGCGCCGACATAGAACAGCAACCGGGAGACGGTGGCTACTCGAGTCCCGTACCCCGGGCGAAGCACTGTAACGGGGGCTCCGCTGCTACGTAGGGATCCCCGATAAAGAAAAGAGGAGGGGCCCACACTGTGTCCGGGAGCGGGACGCGCTGGTGAGACGCGGCTCAATCGGAGCCTCGACGAGGAGGAGGAGGGGCACGGCCCGAGCCACACCAGGAACATAGGCAGCACACAAACGGATTGCGCAACGTACTCGAGGCGGAGACGTTGCAGGCCACCCCAGGTGTGACGGAGCGGTGGCAAGAGACCCAACTATAGCTGCCCCAAACAGGTCGGACCGGGGAGTGGGGGACTGGCACGACCCACCAAAGACTGAGGCTCAGGCACAGAGCCAATACTGCAACACAAACCAGCCGCCTAAACAATAAGGCAGTGGGATAGGAGACAAGCTTACAGGGCCCAAGATGTTACTGGGTTCAACAAAAGAAACCACTGGATCGCAGTGGAACACGGCAGTGTGACGGCCAGCGAGCTGGAAGGGGCAAGCTACCCACCCACCAACCAGGAGTGGCGGGACAACGGCGCCAAGACAGACAGGACACAGTGATAACCAGACCTTCCCGCGGTGCTCTGGGCCCCGAGTGGGAGAAGTCCCACTGGCAAAAGTGCCCCTGAACCACAGAAGTAAGGACTGCACCAGCAGGGAGCTGACACCACATCTGCCCAGCCACACAAACAGAAGGGGCTCCCGACAGTCCAAAATACCACCATTGCAGATGCACAAGGCAAGGAGGAAAAGCTACATGATAGCCACTGAACTCACAACCAGCGAACGGGCGAATACCTCCAGCACGAGGTGGAGAACTAAACAACCCAGAGACGGGAAATGTCACCACCCAAGGGCAAATTAAAAATCGCAACAATGGACTCCTTCACAATGGTCAGGCGCAAGCAGCAGCAAGACGCAGGGGCAACAGAGGAACAAACGATCCAAGAAGGCGACCCCACGAACATGCAAGTACTGCAGTCCATAGCAGCGCTATGCACCTCTATCGAAACCAAAATAGATGAAGTCAAATCAGACATACAGCTGATAAGACAGGATGCCCGCAATCTCACTGAAAGAAAGAACACAGCAGAGGTTACCCTACAGGACAATGTAGAAAGCACAACGGACCTCAAGTCTAGCATCCAGGACATTGAACTGAAGGTAGCAAGGCTAGAGGCAAGTTCAGAAGATGCGGAAGGGCAAGCCCGCCGCAACAACATCCAAATATTAGGGGTCCCGGAGGGAATGGAGGGCCCGGATCCAACAGAATTCGAGGAGACAATGCTACAGCAGGAAATCAGGGCCGGCAATTTGTCCCAGGGATTCTCGATAGAACGAGCCCATAGGTCTCTGCAAAAAAGACCTCCCCTTGGCTCGCACCTGCGCCCAATGATCGCCAAAGTCCTACATTTCCGCGACAGAGAGACAATATTGCGATTCTCGAGAGAAGGAGGGGAAATCAAGAGACAAGATGCCAAAATAGTCATGTACCCGGACTATACTCCTATCGTGCAATGGGCAAGGAATTCATTTATCCCGGTGAAAGCAAGGTTACGAGAACTTAACATCAAGTACATGTGATACATAAAGGAAAAGCCATCTTTCTAGAAACCCCTGCGGCGGCAAATATGTGGCTCGAACACAATAACCTTGCAGATGGCAAGGAAGAACCAATAAAAGAGATCACAGACCACTGAACTCTCGAAACAACAGGAAAGGACAGATGCTCGCATAACAGAAAGAAAATACCAAGGTTCCGCACTAAAAACTACAGCACTATGGAAGCAACATCGGGCAGGAGCGCACCGACCCACACGAGCGCCGATGACGTCGACACACCCCTCTAAGACACGTGTAGGCCAACCGCCAACACAACACCCGCACCGGGAGGCCTGGAAAGGACCCGAAGGCTCGGGAGCCCCTGAGCGCTGCAAGTTGGAAGCAACTGCTGGGGGCAGTTCAATGTTACATAGTTTGCTGTTCTCATTCATCAGAATGAACGTTACTATTGTTGGTAAGTCTCCAGACGACAAAGGAGGGGAGGGAGGAGCCAGGCAGAGGTGGAGGGGAGCCGGTGCACTAACCCACACAAGGACGGGGTCTCTAACACCAGAACCATGAACATTTAAGAGGGGGAAGCAGGAAAAAAGCAATATCCCTTTCAAACCACCATGACCATAACGGCAATTAAAATATTGACATGGAATGTGAGGGGTCTGGGGACGTACCTCCGGAGAAATAGAATCAAGGCCTACCTGCACAGAAAAGGGGTGATGATAGCACTGCTAAAGGAGACCCACTGCACAGCAGACTCTATGGCCAAACTCCAAACCTATTGGGGAGGACAGGGATTTGGCACTACCTACTCCAAATATGCTAGAGAAGTTTACACTTGGATCCACCCCCAGCTCCCTTTCCGCTTGGCCAAAACAGAGATAGATCCGGAAGGCAGATACGTAATGCTATGGGGACACATCGAGCAGATAGACATATGCATCATGAACTCTTATTTCCCCAATAGCAACATACCATCACACCTGAACTCACTATACCCTAAAATTACACAACACAGAAGCGGCCTGCTCATCTGGGGGGGGGCGATCTTAATTGTGTACATGACCCAATACTGGACAGGTCCATTCCCCAACCGAAAGGCCCATCGGCAGCAACAAAAGCCCTGACCGCAATGATAGACAGGCTGGACCTGGCAGATGCATGGTGAGAAACACACCCAGCAACAAGAGGCTACTCATACTACTTGTCCCCGCATAATCTACACACAAGATTAGATTACATCCTTATAGATAGGGAACACCTGCTCCAAGTGGAAGGCGCGCAATACTTAGGAAGAACCATATCTGACCACTCCCCACCTCTTAGTGACATGGAACCATTATTGCCACAGACCCCCGGTCCCCATGTGGAGAATGCCGGTAGAAGCCCTGAAAGACCCAGCTTTTAGAGAAGAACTACAAGACTCTATTGACAGCTATATAGAATTTAACACGGGCAGTATAGAACACAGTAGCACGGTATGGGACGCCCTAAAAAAAGTGATAAGGGGGGAAATCATTGCAAAGGCCATGGGAATCAGGAAACTACTCAGAAAAGAATTAGACCAGGTGGAGAAGGAGATTGAAAGGCTGGAGGCCACCCCCACAAACACTCGGCAGGGAGAAGCTGAACTCCAGAAACTAAGAGAGGAGAATGCAACGGCATGGAACAGGTTAGAAAAGTTTGACTACACAGCCAAAACAAACAGCGCACACGCAGAGGCGGACAGACCGGGTAGGTGACTGGCCTGGCTCTGCCGAAGGGAACGCCCTAGACACTATACCACATCACTGCGAGACGATGAAGGGAACACGCACCACTCACAGCAGAACATTAATAACACTTTTAAACGCTTCTATGCACACCTATACTCACATGAAGAACAGGTCCCCCAATGACAGATAATGGACACACTGGACGAGATAGGGCTCCCTAGAATGTCCTCTGAACAAGCCAATATACTAGAAGCAGAAATCACGCCCTTAGACATAACCAAGGCATTTGGGTCCCCGGCCACGTGCAAGACACCTGGCACTGATGGACTGCCCTCAGAGTTTTATAAAGCATACGAGCCCTCCCTGACACCCCTGCTACAATAAGTATACCAAGAGGCATACGAGAGGGGGATACTGCCTGAATGCATGCCAGAAATTCTTGTGGTCTCGATCCTTAAGCCCAACAAACCGGCGGACCTGTGTGATTCCTACCGCCCATTAGTGATGCTAAACTATGACATGAAACTCTTAACCACAATATTAGCCAAGGCTGTCCAGAATAATAGGAGATATAATACACACTGACCAGAGCGGCTTTGTACCAGGCCGTAACACATCCATTAACCTGCGCAGGCTTCAACACATCATAGCGCAAACTGACGCATTACTATCCCTCGATGCCATAAAGGCGTTTGATTCCATCTATTGGGAGTGGCTAGTGGCAGTACTCAAGGAATTTGGCTTCGGGCCCGGGTTCATTAGATGGATCACAATACTGTACACCAGACCAAGAGCAAGGGTGAAATCCGGGAAACACGTGTCAGAGGCCTGGGACATACAAAGAGGGACCAGACAGGGCTGCCCGCTTTCCCCAATGTTGTACATATTGGGAGTGGAGCCCATAGCCATTTACTTTAGGAAGCAATTTTTCGACGCTAGTATAAGGCTGGGAGGGGTAGATAATGTCATCTCACTCTACGCAGACGACGTCCTTATGTACGTCAGAAACCCACACCTCAATGTGCCCACCATACTCAAAGTCTTAGATAACTACTCCAGGGTATCTGGGATCCAATTCAGCAAGTCGAAATCTTGCTTGTTCCCCCTAGCGGCCCTGAAGCACGATGTCATGATGCCTGCCCCCGGAAGACCAGACCAGGCCCAGCAGCCCCGGAAGCAGGCATCATGCCACTTGGAGCATGCCCAAAAGCCCCAGTTAGGGGCTGTTTGGGTACAGTCCTGGCGCCTATGGCGCCGGGCTCATAAAGTTAAAGTCGGTCCTGGCGCCATGGGCGCCAGGCTCATTATTGATAACTTACCTGAAGCAGGCCATGCTGCATACTCACCTGAGGCAGACCATTCTGCTTGAAGACTCAAGCCAAATGAGGCTTAGGAGGGACTATTTTACTGAAGGGACTATTTTGTTACTTGGGTGGGGCTGTGGAAGAATACTTACCTGGATCTTCTTCCAAGGCTATTTAAACCACGCCCGGACAGCCACACGTTCTTCGCGTTATTCTGCTTGCTGCAGCGTAACGCTCACCGTGTTTTCAGCAGCTCCAGTCTTCAGCCACGCCCGCTTCAGTCCTGGGACTCCTGAAACAAGAAGACAAAAAGGATAAAGGTTAGAACAGGAGTTTTAACTTTAATCCTTACCTGGATCCTGATCCATTTCGCCACGGAACTGAAAGACAGAAATGTTTGAAGCATCGCTTCGCATTCCTACGCCGCCGCGCTGAACTCACCTGCTTGGCGGTACTTCAGCATTCCATCACGCTCTCTCCATCTCGCGGCTGCCCTCCGACACCTAAGGAGACAAAGACAGCAAGGTGAGCAAGGGGACTCTCTAAGGCCATACAATCTACCCCCAAGGACTTACCTGATTTACCACGGGAGGTACTCACCTCATTTCGGGTCGGCGCAGTCAACTCTGCTTCATCGCCATACCCCGGCCACTAAGGGGAGAAAGCAAGGACTATACCAGTTACCCCCCACAAAACTTACCTGATTTACCATGGGGGTCTCATCTCATCTCGGGTCGGCACAGTCAACTCTGCTTCATTGCCGTACCCCGGCCCCTAAGGGGAAAAACACAATAGACTTACCTGAATCTTACCGAGTGCCATTTGGAAATCTTCGAGTGGATTAATCAGCAACTTGCAAGGAATCGGACAGAGTGAAGAGCAGACATTTGAACTCTTATGAACAATTGGACTTTAGAATCAATACTAGAACTCACCAATTCCTCTACGCCAGTGAAGTAACTGGTCATCAACGCGCCCCTGTGGTCGACACAGGATGGAGAGCTCATCCTTCCCAACCATCAGGTGAGACTAAGGAGGGGACATCAAGAGTGATCAGTGGGAAGACAACGGGAGTGGGGAAGGTGGGTTGACACTCAATTCCACGGGTGGTTAATTCCTCTTCTCCTTTGCAGAAGAATATTCTTGCGAGCCAGACAAACTAGGCTGAGCGGGCCAGTCCAGTCAGTCATGTCGGCGCTACACGTCACCTTGGTGGAAGTAACAGCGGCCCAGTTCCGGTCGACGCCCCCGTGGAAACCAGGTGAGCGTAACACACGAGGACATGGAGGCACTCCCGGAGGTGGGGATAAAATGGCAGACCACCTCATTCCGATACCTTGGAGTCCAAATAATGCACACCCCTGCACTGATGCACGAGCACAACACCAAGGCAGCACTCCCAGCTCTACGTAAATCAATGAACGTTTGGGCAAAACTTCCACTATCGATGATGGGAAGGGCCTCGATAGTCAAAATGATTGTTTTACCACGGTTCCTATATGGGTTCCAGGATATACATTACTACATCAACAAACCCCTGTTCCGACTGCTTGAGACACTAATAAAAGAGTTCATATGGGGGAAAAACAGACACGGCATAGCGTTATCGACATTGGTTCTACCATACAGCCAGGGCGGAATCCAACTACCAAATCTGGAAAAATACTACTTAGCAGCCCAGCTCAGCTTTGTGACCAAATGGTTCGCAGACAAACCCACAGCTGAAACACCCTTGCTGCAGGCCATGACCCTCCCGTACCATTTGAAGGAACTGGTCTGGATACCCTCACAACTGCTGGGAAAAGCACCCTCCTTAGTCACCCTGGGGAGGGAAATCTGGCGCAGAATGAAAACGCTTACCCACACACAGAACTCATATGCGCTGGAAGTACCACTGATTGCAGACCTATGCACTACGATCACAGACCTGAAACAAATCAGACTATGGGAAAGGGAAGGGGTCTACACTTGGGGGAACCTGTACGAGGAAGGCACCTTCAAAGAGTTTAACTTGCTGCAAGAAAAAGAAGGCATCCACACAGGCCAGTTCCTCTGGTATCAAAGAGTTTGCACCACAGCACAACACAAATGGGGCACATGTCCAGAAGAACCGGACACGGAACCACTCTTAACGCTACTATACAACATGGGAGAGGGCAGCAGACCGATATCCCAAATATGCGGTCACCTGAGTGACATACCTAACCCCCGGAGCATGGAAACGAAAAATAAATGGGAAACATGCATAGGCAGAGAAATGACGGAGGGGGAGTGGAACAGGGCGCTCATATTCCCCAAAGAGGTGTCAAGAAATCACAGATTCCGACTGATACAGATGAATGTGCTGCATCGAACTTACCTAACCCCAAACCGAATAGCCAAATTTAACAAGCAAGCACAATCAAACTGGACCTGGTGCATGGGGGAGAAATCTGATTTGATCCATATGCTGTGGGAATGCCCCAAGACAAGGATACTGTGGTACAAGGTAAAACAGACGTGCGAGAAAGCAGGCATGACCAAATATAAATGGACACCCGAGGAGTGCTTACTGGGAACTTACCCCAGACTAGCCAAGCATAAACACACAGTCAGACTCATGGACATAACATGCATACTGGCAAAAAGGACTATTGCCATGTCTTGGAAAAAGCATGCGGGACCACAATACAAAATATGGCACAGAGAAACGGAAAGATGGGTGTCAGCCGAGACCAAAGCTTGGGAAGAATGCGTCACCAGATCCACCGATGATTCTAGTAGGGCGCTCGAGGCATGGAAAGAACTTACCAGACATATGTTTCTCCCCTCGGATGACAAGCCCCCATGAGTCAAAGGCCTCAGACAAACACAACCGCAAGACAGGTGAGGGCAACCTAGGAGAACCTACCGAAGATATTACTGGCCCCTGGCAGGCACCCCCACACATCCCCGTTGTGCAAACAGATCACCCTCCCCCCACAGCTCCCCCCCCGAGACAAGAGATACTGAAACACAAGAACAAAGTATGGAGACAGTTATTGTTGTTTGTTAAAATGTTTAAGTTAAGTTGAAATGTATTGCAATCTATATGTACACGGCACATCTGAAAGTTATGTAACTGACAACACTGGAAAAATGCCAATAAACAAATTTAAAAATAAAATGAAGCACAACATGCCTTCGAAGCCCTCAAGTCCCCTTTTACTCCCGCTCCCATATTGCAACACCCTGATCCGGCATATCCTTTCCATGTGGAGGCAGATGCTTCGGGTGTTGCCACGGGAGCTATTTTGTCTCAACAGTGCAAAGAGACAGGTATATTACATCCGGTTGCACATTATTTATGGAAGCTCTCACCATATCAGAGAAATTACACCGTCGCTGAACGTGAATTATAAGCAGTACGCAACACCTTTCGGGAATGGAGACACCATTTGTTGGGTGCTTCACATCCTATTCAGGTATATACAGATCATATGAATCTTCTTGCCATGAAGTCAGTGAAATGTTCCTCAGCCAAGCATGCCCGTTGGCATGAGTTTTTCTCAATGTTTGAGTTCACGATCACGTATCGCCCAGGACACCAGCATTCCAAAGCGGATACTCGCTCACGTCTCCATAGGACTCTCCCTGCTATTGAACCTGGCGGTGCTCTTCTTTTGCCACATCAGGTTGTTTGTGGTTGTGCTCCTCAGCCATCTCTCAAAGCTGCACTTTAGGAATGGGTGCAGGGTGATCCTGCGGAGATCAGTGAATATAATCTGGACATTAATTCATTGCCCTATATTCAAGGTCAGTCGTGCCAGTGTGTAATGCATGAGATGTGAATCAACATTAGTTAGTTTTTTACTATGTTATTGTGGTCATATCTTTTCCTAGGTCGCCCCAATTTTCAAATATACCTGTAGGGGCATGGTGTCTGGTTCCCTAATTCGTCTTCTGGCCCAATGGTTCTCTATCGCGTGTTTCGTGAAAAATATATCTCTGTTTCGGTTCGTCAAATGAATGACCTTTTGAATGTACATGGTTGTTGTGCAACCTGTTGGGTACATCTATTTCATTAGGGCTAATTCGTGCCATTGTATTTCTTCATTTAGCCCATTTTCGACAGTGTTGAGCTGAAATATCCAGTGTTGCTCCCGTTTTAATAGTAGGTGGGCAAAATTGCCCCCTCTTCTATATGGTCTAACTTTCTCAATTATGGTCCATTTAAATTGGTCCTGAGTATGTCCATAGGTGTGGTAGTGAGCCATTAGAGGGGCTGTGAGTTTATTAGTACTAATGCAGGACTTGTGTTCAATAAGTCTCTTTCTCACTTCCCTTGCTGTCATGCCAACATATCGCAGCCCACAGGGGCATGTGATTAGATAAACTAGTCCTTTACTTTTACAGTTAGTCAATTTTCGCTGCTCCCATCGAATTGTCCACCCTACGTCGATTTTAGTGCTTCCAGCTGTCTGGGCACACATTGTGCATCCTCCACAGGGGTGTGCCCTGTTGGTCTGCTTGCCGCCCAGATGGTTTGTTCCGCTGTCTCCATATCTGTTTCTTTCAGGGTATGCACTAGGTGATCCCTAAGATTTTGTCTCCTTTTAATGGCAAAAGATGGTGGAGCTAGATCGCTCACGCCTGTGTTCAAGATCGGCCATAGCTTCTTTATTTCTCTTTTCAAGGAATTAAAGATTGGTGAGTAGCTGAGGACGGCTGTTATTTGTTCTCTGTCAGCAGGTTTCTGGTGTTGTTGAAGAGTAACATCTCTAGGGATATTTTTGGCTCTTTTGTAGGCGTTGTTGATGATTTTCTTCGGATAACCTCTTTGTCTTAGTTGTCTCTTAAGAAATCCGGCTTGCATATTGTAGTCCTGGGTGGAAGTACAGGTCCTTCGGTATCTCAAGAACTGCCGAATGGCAGGTTGTCCCTTAGGGCTTTTGGATGGTAGTTGGTATACTGCAGGAGAGAGTTTTTATCTGTTTTCTTCTCGCAGACTTTTGAGACCAATCGTCCATCTTGTGCCGTGATGTGCAGATCCAGGAAGTGGGTCTCTATTTTGCTGGCATCAATGCTAAATTTCAGATGCCTGTTACAATTGTTTAGCCACTGATGGAATGTGGCTAGTATGTCTAGCGTCCCTTGAAAGATGAGGAACACATCATCAATATATCGTTTCCACATAGCGATTGGTGCGTGGTATGATATGATATGATATGGCATTTATAATGCGCCTATACACAAGTGTTTCAAGGCATGACGAGGCAAGGGAGGGGGAACAGAGGGAAGACAGACAACGATCCTACTAGGCCAGGTATCATTCAGATCGTGCAAGTACATGGGAAAGGGGAATGGGAGAGTGTGGGGCAAGGGGAGGAGACAGTGCAGTACATGGGATAAAAGAATAAATAACAATAAGTAGAAGTATGGCCAGCAGGTGGCAAGGGTAAGTGCAGACAACATGTGTCAAGTGCTTGTAGTGGGACTGTAGGGATACAGAAACAGTCCCCAAGTGCGGGGGTTGCCAAGAACGCAGTGTAGGTGTGTGACTGGCATGGGAGTGGACCTGGGCACTAGATCAGAGGGTGGCCAGGTAACCAGTGCAGTTTCGGTTTCAGCCAGGAAGTCAGCAGGTGAGAGGAGGAGAAAAAGCAGAAGCAAAGAGAAGGTTTTTGAGGTGCTTCCAGAACCAGAGATGATTCTCCTCAAGTTTTAGAGAGGTAGGGAGGCCGTTCCAGAGGGAGGCCCCAGCCGAAGAAAGAGATCTACCACCAACTCGTTGATTGGAGAAGCGACTGACCCTGAGGGAGTTGGAAGCGGATGAGCAAAGAGCTTGAGAAGGAAGATATTTAGGAGTGGTTTCTGCATAGATATTGTAAGAGGATTCAATTCAACACTACAGCTAAGTCAACGCCTAGTCTATAATACTGAATGAAAACCCTTATTGATATATCTTTAGGTCCAGTTCATGCGTTCTGGATGACTACCCCTATATAACACCCCTCTCTTGGAATCCCCCTGACCCCACTGAGCCAAGAAGTAGTTCTGTTTTGCAAGTTAAAAGGTTTATTTGATAATTTAAACAAGAGATGTATATATCACACTTTATAATAAATTAATAATTGACTAGCACACTTAATCTGATATGATAAAGATTAACAACGGAGAATCTGGCACTAACACGCTTCTCTATAATCAATAAGGAGTTGACATGAAATGGATAAGGTAGCACACTGGTAAATAGGTACAGAAGAAGAAGGTGGTACAAAATGCTTTATAGAGTTCAAATGGATGCAAGGTTGAATGAATGAAAAGCAGTATAGAAATACTCAATATGATTTCAACAAAACAATGTAATCACTTTTCTCTGGCAATCCCCTCCCCCCCTTGATGCAAGGCAAGGAAATCGAAGGAAAACACACAGTTCTCAGAAATGCAATAAAATGTGATTCAGTTCACCCCAGCAAGCTTAGACTACAGAAGTTTGAAAACACAGATAGGAGTTTTGAAAACACAGGCCCAAATGCTTTGATATGTGCTAGCAATGGATGAGAAATATGCTGGAAATGCTTTTTAATTCCCTTTCAGAGGTTCAGGGTGAGTGGTATCTAGTTAATATTAGTCCAGGCTCACACTAGCAATGAGGCAGGGATAGTTAGCAGGTTAAACGAATTTCTGGCAAATGGAAGGCAAGCAGCAGCAGTTTTCACATGTGAAGAAATTTGCAAATCGCGGCAAAATTCACGAATGCGTGTTCCGCGATTGCGGTAAAACTATAAGGGGTAGGAATGTGGTTCTAGGTTCGTGGGAAAGCCACGATTCTAACCTTTCAGATGAAAGTTATTGCAAGTCTCTAGCACAAACGGTTGCGGAGATATGAACGATTGAATAAAGGTCGTTTTTCAGATTTGGAATTTTAAACGCACACTTTTTCAGCTTTAAAAATGATGGCAGGATAACACAATTGCTAAGCTGCAGTTCTACTTAGGTTAAAAATGGATTGAATTATATTATTTTAACTAAGAGATGGGTTCTACACAGTTTTACTATGTACTCACACTATATTCTTGAATTAAATGGGCCTCGTCACGGATCTGGTCAGGGTTTTAAATTCGCCTCTGGTCTCTGCACTTCACAGTGATCTGGGTCAGCTCTCTCTGGTTCTCTGGTCTGGGTCTCTAGTTCTGGATAGATTGAAGTCTCTAGTTTGGCTCTCTGGAGGTTTGATGGAGGTAAAGTATGGATTTTTCCGGCAGAGCGTCCCGCTGCAGATGGAATTTGAAGGTCCCTATCTGTCCTGTCTGTCTGCTTTTATGTGTTTAGAATGTGGGTGTGTTCTAGCATCACTGACCCTACCTCTCTCTCAGCTTCTAATTGGTCAAACTTCCATTTCTTATTTGATTGGTGAATGAACTGTGAGTCAGAGGGATGTCATTTTATGGCTTGCAGATAGGACACTCCTCTGTCAGATTGCACACATTCTATATTTGATAATAAAAGACATATTTCACAGTTACACAGTTGCTTGAAATTACATATACATGGTGTGGCTGAATTTAGCCATGTCTCTGTCCAAATCTGCTGTTTCTAGGAGCTTGCATTCAAAAATGGCAACTTCTAGCACTTTTTCATGTGCTGAACAACATTGGATCTTCATTAAATTTTATACAACTGTTCCTCACATATCTACCCACATACCAATGCATTTTCGTTTGTCTAGCTGAAACAGGGAGTCTGTAATATTAATAAACAATGGGGTTTTGCCCCAGAACATCACACAAATTCGAGTTTGGGCTTGAATGAAAGGTACATTTTTTAAAGTAAGGCTCTCAAAGTTATACATTTCTGTCATTTGATTACAAAGAGTTCTCAGTGTTTTTGTAAAATATATATTTTCCTTTCAATTCAGTCCTCAGAGTGTTGAGGTCCGCCTCCAAGACTTGGGTGGGTCAGTCCTCTGGGCAGGCAGGGCTTTGTTGACATTAAACATTCAGAATTAACATATTCCTTTCAGAGGAAAGGGTCCTTTGTGTGGTCTCTGGGAAGCTCCCATCCAGTCTGCCTTCTATCAATCAAGAGGTCATGTGAGATTCTAACTCCTGGTGTGAAGCTCTTGAGGTGAGAGGGTTTCCCAGGCTTCAGGCCTCTGGGAACAGCATGTGGCTAATTTTTAATTAAAATGCAGCCTTTGAAGTCAGCTAAGTCAAATCCCTTTGTCAGCTACTGCACTCAGTTCTCCTGTCAGAGTTTAGACCGCCAGCGCCCCCTTGAGGATTTTGTTGGTACTGCATGCAATTTTGGGATTTTCTTGGATTAATGCATTCTAAACAGGAATGGTTCTTACATGGTAGTAAATCCTTGCTTAACATTGTTTTGATGGGGCTCCTTACAGTAAAATGGTTATGTGGAACCCCACAAAAGGGTTGAATCTTTAAAGTGGTCCAATGAGTCACGATTTCAGCAACTTTTTGACATCAGTAACAGTGGATTTTGTTAACAAAGACCTTTCTTTACACTGGTGGGTGGCAAGTTAGGTAACCATTTAGGTGTGCGCACAACTGCGCAGCTCTCCTGGATTCTGGGATGAAATGATGGGCGGCGACAGCGCATCCCCATCTTTACGCACTCCAATGATTTATTTTTGTTCTGGGGTAAAATGATGGGCAGCGACAGCTTAATCCCCATATTTACCCCGTCTAATGATTCCACATGGGTCAAAACCCTCCACAAACCCCCCCGCCCGACTGTGCTTTGACTTGAGTCGAGGGGGAGTCGGTTGCAAGGGAGGTTTTGAACCCTGGCGCTGGTATGTCCACATTATCTTCTTCTTCTTCTGTAGATGGCACAGTTCAGCATCTTCTTCTCCATCCGGTACTGATCGATGGTTCTCCTCGCCGGTCCTGATGGGAATATTGGGCGGTCCACTGGGCCCATTGAATCTTCGTTCCCGGTCTCCGTATCATCCTCCTTGGCCCGTCTTCAGGTTTTCTTTCTCCTAGGACGACAAAGGAAGAGCGGCAATATCTACTCATAGACTTTTTCCACCACTGTTGAGATAGTGGGGCAGCATATGCATTTTATCATAACGAAACATTACATTCTTATTTTAATAAAAACAGTATGACTAAGAGACAGTTTCATACAAATCACAGTATGTTAGAGACTAGATGTGGTACGTTTTATGATTGGAACTGAATTAGTCTGATACAGTACCCGCTAGGATTCCAGAGGATTCCTCCAGTTGTTGCAGAGTGTGCCTGGGATGGCAACATTTCAACTGGTTTATGTGGACCCACTTGTCTTCCCCCTCTGCCGAACCGCCTTTGGGGATTTGGATTTTGTAGGCCACAGGGGAGATCTTGTCGATGATCTCATAGGGTCCTTTCCATGTAGGCAAAAATTTGCGCTGCTTGGCCTGGTTCCTTTGGAAGTTGTATAGATAGACCCGGTCTCCCACCTGATATTCCTTCCTGGAAGTTTTCAGGTCATAATGGGTCTTCATGCTATCAGCTGATCTTTCTAGATTCCGCTGAGCATAAGCAAAAGCATGTTGGAGGTGTTTCCTTAAATTCTCCACATACTCATGAGTAGTGGAGGCATTTATCAGTGTCTGCTCTTGGGTCCTGTAGAGCAAATGCTGAGGAAGCACCATCTTGCGCCCAGTCATCAACTCAAATGGTGACATTTTGGTTGCAGATGAAGGGGTAGATCTGATAGCCATTAGGACCAGAGGTAATCGGATATCCCAACTTGGCCCAGAATCTGCCACAAACTTCTTTAATATGCTCACAATTGTCCGGTTATATCTCTCTACTGCCCCAGAAGAAGCTGGTCTATAAGCAATATGCAGCTTTCTCTTGACCCCCAGTATCTCCCACATCTTTGTCATTACTTCACTGGTGAAGTGGCTACCTCTGTCTGACTCAATCCTTTGAGGTAGACCAAAACGGGAAAAGATGTGGTTAATCATCAAGGCAGCTGCCGTTTCTGCCTTGCAATTTGGGGCTGGGAGACATTCCACCCACTTGGTAAACAAGCATGTCACAGTCAACATGTACTTATTCCCCCTAGCCGAGCGAATCACAGGGCCTACAAAGTCGATTTGTAAATCTGACCATGGCAGGGTCATCCCCCGCTTTTGGAGAGGCGCACTGTGCGTGAGGGATGATGGCTGAAATTGTGCACACACAAGACACCCCTTCAAGTATTGGTCGAGGTCCTGCCCCATGTGTGGCCAGTATGCAACCTCTCTTAAGATTTCCAATGTTGTGTGAAACCCCCTATGACCGGCGGTGGCCGCATCATGGGCGTGACTTAACATCAGGCTTCGGAATGAGGTAGGAACCACCCACTGATCGTGGCCAGCTTTGGATTTCCTTACCAACAAACCGTCTTGGATTCGGAACATTTTTGGACATTTCATCAACACTCTTAGGTCCTCTTTCCCAATGTAATCGGTATCCGTCAGGGGAAAGTTCTCAGGGTCCTCAAGGTGCTGGTAAAATTTACCAATTATGGGATCCCCCTTCTGAGCAGTAATCAAATCAGCATCAGGGGTCTCCTTACTCCATTGTGCAATTGAAAGGTCGTTGTGAGCATTTGTCTTGGACCTAGTAATGGCAGTGACCTGGATTTCCCCCAACAGGGACTCAATCTCAATTAGATCCCCTTGGATGGCCCCGGTTTTGGCCAGCTGATCAGCTAAGTCATTTCCAGTTTTGTCTGGTCCCTCTACTTTGGAATGACCCTTAATCTTTTTCCAATAGATGGTCATCTCATTCAATATGACCAGATCATCAATGTTTTGGATCAACTTCCCATGTTTCAAGGGTTTGTTGTTAGCACATAACATGCCTCTGGTTTTCCAATTAACCAGGTGCTCCACGAACCCGTTCCGTACATAATCCGAATCTGTGATTATGACCAGTTCGTGGAGTTGATGCTGGACAGCAGTGAGGATGGCCTGATGCACAGCCATCAATTCTGCCACCTGACTACTTCGGGGACCAATTTTGTATCCAGCGGAGGGTTCTGGGGACTCATTCACCCATGCATTCCCTACGCCGGCCACCAGTTCTTTCTCCCCGTTGTTGTCAACATGGTAAGAGCATCCATCCACATAGACAGTGGGCATTCCCTCACACTTGTCCTCTTCAAAGACTTTGTGTGGGGAATTAAGGTATGCCTCCGTGTTGTCCTTGATTTTTAGACTTTCGTCCTCGAGACAGTTTTCTCTGGCACAATCATGCAAGTCAGCCAGACCTTGCGCGAGGGGACTCTTCTTGTTTTGGCCATATCTGACCTCCACAGGAAAGCCTTGCATTGACAGAATCCAGGAAGTAATTCGGGAATTACTCACATTTCCGGCCCGGATTCTGTCACTTTGGAGATATTGCAGAGGCTGGTGTGGAGTCTCCGCTATGATGTGTTCCCCCTGGATAAACGGGCGGTAATTCTTCAATGCCCACACCGTCGCCAGGAGTGCTTTCTCACAATCGTTGAATTTTTCCTCCACAGAGGATAAAGTTTTGCTCGCATAGGAGATTACTTTATTGACCTTGTCATGCTTTTGATATAATACTGCCGTCAAGCACGTATTAGAGAACCCTGTCTCCAGGAAGAACTCCTTGTTTCTGACCGGGTAAGCTAGGCAAGGCGCTTGTGAGAGGCTTCTTTTGAGTTGTTTTACTGCCTCGGCTTGTTCTGGACCCCATTCCCACTTGACCCCCCCCTTCAGGAGATGAATCAGGGGTCTGGTGATCTCTGCGTAGCCCTCAATGAACTTTCTGCTGTAATTAGTCAGTCCAAGGAGGCTCCTTAGTTCCCGCAGAGTTGTGGGGTCTTTCAGTTTCTGAAGTGCTTCCACTTTCTTTTCCTGGGGACAGAGACCCTGAGGAGTAATCTCATGCCCCAAGAAATTAACACGGGTTCTACACCACTGTGCTTTCTGAAAGGAAAGTTTTGCTCCGGCGGCCCTCAACTGGGTCAGAACATAACGGATCTCCGCTATGTGTTCCTCCACAGATGAACTTTTGATGCGGACATCATCTACATAAGCCAGGTTACCCCTCGCACCCAGGTCGGGCATGGCCTTATGTAGGAAAATGTTGAATTCATTGCCGGAGTTGAGGTATCCGAAGGGAGTCCGGGTCCAGGTGTACTGCTGGGCCCCAAAGGTAAAAGCCAGCTTGTATTGGTCCTCCCTACTGACAGGCACAGTCCAGTATCCATTGGTCAGGTCTATTGCAGTGAATACCTGTGACCCCTGGATCTGGGCCAGCCCTTGGTCAATGTAGGGCAGAGGCCATCGGGAAGTATGGACCCGTTTGTTGAGCTCCCTAAGGTCGGCGCAGAGTCTCCACTGGCCGTTTGGCTTCAATATTCCCAGCACCGGATTATTGAAGGTGCTGTGGACTGGACGGATTATTCCCCGGGACTCAAGGTTCTTAATTATTTCAGTAAGGGACTCCATTGATGCGAGAGGCAAGCGATATTGCTTCACAAACACAGGAGTCATGCCAGGGTCCGTGGGGATTGTTGTTGTGTGGATGTCAGTGCGACCACAGTCATATGAGTCTACCGCAAAGAGATCTTGGAAATCCAAGAAAACTTGTTTCAACTTTTGCTTTTGTTCCAGAGTCACACAGGCATCAGCTAGGTTGACTCTCTCTTCCACCATCTGCCTGAAGCCTGGAAAGACTTCTGGTTTGGCTATCTCCGCGGCCTCCTCCAGCTGGGTGGAGAAGTCCCTGGTCAGAGTGCTGATTTGGACCGGAGGTTTCAGGTGGGAAAGGCAGCCCTCATGGACCTGGAAAATCACCTCATCCCTCCTGAAGTCACACGTCACATCTTCCTTACCATACGGGCAGGAAGTGTACACCAGGAAGTTCCCCCCATGCCGGGTAAAAATCCTGTCTGGTGTTGTGTTGTCCTCACTGTCACTGTCAAAACAGTCCTTGGGGATTGGCCCTAACAGTTCATTACCTAAGTCTATGGAAAAATGTCGGTCATCAACCGCCATTCCAATAATGGTGCCTGCGGCTAGAGTAATACTCTTTAAGTCGCTGTTATCCACCTCTATTGGAATGGTGTCATGTTCTATGTTGACTAATGGTGTTGGGTTTACCCCCAACCCTTGCTGTTGGAGAGAAGCATTTGGATGTATGTAAGCATCAGGGTTTTTCAACTCTTGTCCTCTTTTAACTTTCACTTCCAGGGAGAATTGTCGGGTCCTTTCTGGGATGGTGACTTCCTCTTTAGTCTGAATTTCAACTGCATAAGGTAGCAATTGAGCTGACCTAAATGCTTTTTCTGGATCATCAAAGCCCATGGGATTATCCGCTAATCGGGACCAAGCTTTGAAGTTTATTAGGTCCAAACTAATGGCAAAGCGATTGAGAATGTCACTGCCTAAGTAAAAGGCGGCAGGGACGTCTCGCACGACCCAACAATTGTGGACTATGCTCTTGTTGCCAATGGAGATTTTGAGCATACACCTGCTTGGCAGGAGATGTTTGGAATTAGGTGCTTCCAGGTCCATTTCCCGTTTGTCTATCAGTTTGAAGGTGGGAATGGCTGGATCTTTTGGGAGTTGGCGGAACATGGCTTCGCTGATGAAGCTCTTACCGTTGTTCACACACACTCGAGCGAGAACAGAGTCCTTCCCATCATTTAACTGAACCGGGATGAACAACTGCTCTCCAATTTGCTGAATATCAGCCAGGCTTTGAGCTGATTTCACATCTTTCTGGACTATAGGAGTGGGAGTTTCAGATTGTGGATTGGTATAGAATTTCAGAGTGTTTCCTTCCAGCGTGGAATACCACCTTAAACTGGAAGGAAGGTTGATTTTCAGAAATAGAGAGGACCCCCCATCACTAGTCTGTTGTCCTACTGCTATTACTGTCACGTCTGGAATCTGGTTGTTCTGGAAGTGAAATTCTACTTGGTCAGATTTTTGTTCAACCATGTGGCAGGTGCCGTTTAAACTAACATGGTTGACACTCTGTTTTAATTTTATTGGTCGGCTAGTCTGGGTCCAGAGGACCTTGTTTACGCAATCTATTAGGGGTGACAACCTTCTCAGGAGGTCATTCCCTAGTAAACAAGGGGTGCCCTCTGGGGTCACAACTATGACCGGGTGTTTCAACTTGTGTCGCCCAATTTTAATGTCCAAGTCTGCCGTCCCCTCGACAGGAATTTCCTTCCCGTCAAAGTTCTGGAGTTGTCCAGGAAGAGAGGTGAGAGGAATTTGGTAATTCTCTCCCCTTCCTGCATTCAGTTCATCAAAGGCCCTTCTGGACAGAAGGGTAGCTTGAGATCCAGTGTCCACCAGTGCCGAGATTGTACCCTGCCCCTGTACTTGTACCGGGGCATAATATCTTCCCTCCTTCTCCTCAAGGGGGCACAGATAATGCACATTTTTGGACAACTGGTGGGCTAACTTTCTGGTTTTGGACATTGCTAGCGAAGAGATTTGGGCAGAATTCTGTGGAGAGTCTTGGGAATCTGAAAGAAAAAGTTGGCAACTGGAGATCAGAGCCATTGTGGGTTCCCCTGGTTCTGGTTCTGGGCCGCCCCCCCCTTTTTGGAGGCAGTCCCCAGGATGGGTTTGAACCAGGGGATTTTCTTGCTGTTGGTTCTGGGATGAGATGGCGGGCGGCGGTAGCTCAGTCTCCACATCTCCCCAGTCTGGATTTGCATCCCTAGTTCCCCCCTCTCTGAAGGAGAAGATCCTTTTCTCAGGATCCTCTGAGGATCCCTCTCCCTCAAAATGGAAGATCTGTACCTCCTCCTCAAACTGAGTCTGTTTGGGTCTTTTGTTTCTCCTACCCCCCCTCTGCTCCTTAGGAGGCAGACTTTCAGGGGCAAGAGATTTTGTTTCCGGTTCCTGGGTTTCCAGGGGCTGTTTACAAGTGAGGAAGGAAGCTTCCTCCAAGGCTTTACACCCCCCTTCCCCTTGTGCCTCCTCCCTGGGAACCGGTGAGTTATCGGGGTGCTGCCCCCGTCATTGTTCTGGAGCACCAGGTCCAGAGTTGGGTGCGTTCTGCGCCGGCACGCCCATCTGAGGGTTCTGCTGAGCCCTCAGTATGTGACCCAGATCCCGCGCCATGTTTTGAACCTGGCGCTCTAACTGGGAAACCCGCTCAGTCTGATACGGGGCCCTGTTTTCTCCCCTGGGCTGATCCCGGGAAGGGTAGCTGTCCCTCCTCTGGTAATACCCCGGGTTGGGAAGATTTGGGTACCCCTCCACCCTTGGCCTCCCCTCTCCCGGATTCAGTGGTCTGGGCTCAGGGAATTGGGGAAAGAAGGATGGATGGTTTTGGGGCTGAAAGTCGGGTGGATATCTGGGGAAAAAGTTCTGCCCAGGGTTTGGTAAATTTCTGCCCTCCTGTGGGAAGTTAGGAGGGAAGTTCCCTGGGTTAGGTGCTTGGCTGGATCCCCCCCCTTGGGCTGGAGGAGTCCACACATAACCCAGGATGGGTCGATTTCCCTTGTAACGGGGACTTACATAATCAGGAGAGCGAGGGACCCCTTTTTGTGGGGCTGCCTCCTTGGCTCCTTGTCTGTGACTGGCCCGAGGACCTTCTGGGCCTAGCATTATTAGGTGCAGGTAGGTTTTTAGGCCCCCCCCATCTCCAAATCCAAAACGGGGGTGACCTTTACCTCTGCCACCTTGGCAGCAGCAGGGGTGCTGTTGGCTTTGGGGTTTTTCTGGGCATTACTTTTGCTATCTATCGGTTTCTGCACCTCATAGATCCGGGTAGCCTGTTCAATGACCCAGTCTAAAGATCTTTTCTCGTGAAAATCCCTCACGAGCTGGGTCATGATATATTTGGGCAAGGCATGGAAAAACGTATTAATAAATTCCCTGCTATCCGTGCGCACCCTTCTTGTGGTCTGTGCAAAAGCACGCTTTAACTCCTGCACAAATTCTTGTGGGGCCTGATCCTCCCCACATTGCAAATTGTAGGCTGCCTTGCGAGCCTCTTGAGGATTTCTGTGAACAGAAAAATGTTTCAAGATGGCCGCCTTATAGGTGGACCATCTTAAATGATTTTGGTCCTCCAGCCCCGCAAAGAAACTGGAGTATCCCGGGGAGAAGGTCCACTTTACATATTGAATACAGCTTTGGCTGTCCTTCAAATGGAAAGTCTCCATCATTTGTTCAAACAACTCTAAGTGCTCCCAAACAGAATACTTAGCGTTCTTATGGTAAGGCGTGATGACGCTCCTGATCGCCTTAATCTGCTTTAAGGGGTCCTTAAGCAAGGCCCTTTTTGCCTTATTGGCCTTTTTGGTTCGGGTAACCCTTGTCCATTCTTCCTCGGACTCAGAGGCACTGCTCCCAGAGGTTCCCGTCTGTTCTTCCAGGTTTTCCCGGATTCTGCGAGCCTGGGAATGGCTGGCAGAATGTGGGGACCTGGTCTCCTGTGTCCTGCGCAGTTCAGAGGAGTCTTCAGATTCCTCCTTGCTGCCAGGATTTGATGGGTACCCCCTCCACTGACCTAACTGGGCAGAGGTTTTCAGGATGCCCTTAATGGGCCTACTCTCCTGGGGTTCCCCATTGAACTGTACTGTACTTGGGTGCCCATACCCGGATGCCCACCCCTCCATTCCTGAGTGGTACTGGCCTATGAGCCCCATACTTAGCTGGATAGTAATCTGCCATCCCTGCGGCCCTGTGCTCATGTGCGCCAGGGGACATGGGGGTGGTAGAGTCCAGGGACTGGGGGAGATGAAGGCCCCTGGTGTTAGGGCTCCTGCGGTTATGGTCAGGAGTCTCTCTTTCCCAGCGGACCTCATCTCTATCCGCCCCTGCTCCCTGTTGCAATGCAAGAGCCTGCATTTGTGCTTTCAGTTCCTCTGTTAAGGCCTTACTCGACTCTATCAGTCTCTCCTGCATCGCTACCTGTTGTTGGAGCCTATCATTGTGTTGACAGAGGGCCTCATTTTCCCTCTGTGCTTCCTGGTTGGTCCTGGAGAACTGGGCCAGTCTTTGCTGCAGGAGGTTTACCTCCTGAGCTGTGTCCCTATTGGCCTGCTCCTTTCTTGCCAGAGCCTCTTCCACCCTCCTGGTGTGCTCTAACAAGTTCTGGTTTTCTTTTTGGAGGTCACCCAGCCCCTGGAGGGCCGGGTGATTTTCTTCCATTTTTCTTTTTAAATGGCAGACTTCCTGGCCTAAGGTATCCCTTTCCTGACTGAGAGCCTGCATCTGTGCTGCCAGGTCGTCCCTTTGCCTTTGGAAGGCACCAGCATTCTGGCGCTCCTGATCAAACTCTGCCTGGGTATCCAGGTCTTTCAGAATTAGTTTGTTGCTCTCTGCCTTCTCTCTATCTAGGTGGCCTTGCAGGGTGACTACCTGCTCAGCACATACCCTGTTGAAGTCCAGTTGTTGCTCCAGCTTTTTCTGGTTTTGCAGTAGGGAGTCCAAACCTTCTTGGTATTCCTTCTGCAAGGCCAGAAATCTGGTATTCTGTTCTACCTTTTCCTGTTGCAGCACATCCATATCCTTCTTTATTTTAATGATGTGCTGCCTACTATCATCTTCTGACTCCTGGCTCCTCTGCAGCCTCTGCTCAGAAGAGTCCAGATCAGATTGGGCCTTCTGTAATGCCATCTGTTGCCTATTTGCCAGATTTTGGCTTTCAGCACATCTATCCTGCATGTCTCCCATATATAGGTACAGGTATGCTGCTATCCTGGCAATCTTATTGTGTTCCTCTTTGGCTTTAGGAGCCATATATAGTTCACTCAGGGCCACATGTAAGGGACCCTGATCTCTATATATATCTGACCCTGTTTCAGTGACCTGTTGTGTGATGGCCTGCAACCACACATCCTGGCCCTGTTCGGTCCATTCACCTCTCACAAATAGCTTATGCAAGAGGTGCTCTCTGGCTATTTTCATGTCTACTAAGGTCGTCATTCTAGAGATTGGTCTCTGTCCTGACTTACAGAAGTTTGTATTTTATTTTTGCAGAACAGAACTTTTCTTGGAGTGTCCCTTTTGAGGAATGCTTCACAGCGTAATGCAGCGTGGTGATCCGACCGGATGTATGTATCCCGTCAGTTAGCACACTGTATTAAGCTGCACAAGTGGTAAATCTAACCCAACGTCTCGGCTCGAGCCCCCAATTTGTAAGAGGATTCAATTCAACACTACAGCTAAGTCAACGCCTAGTCTATAATACTGAATGAAAACCCTTATTGATATATCTTTAGGTCCAGTTCATGCGTTCTGGATGACTACCCCTATATAACACCCCTCTCTTGGAATCCCCCTGACCCCACTGAGCCAAGAAGTAGTTCTGTTTTGCAAGTTAAAAGGTTTATTTGATAATTTAAACAAGAGATGTATATATCACACTTTATAATAAATTAATAATTGACTAGCACACTTAATCTGATATGATAAAGATTAACAACGGAGAATCTGGCACTAACACGCTTCTCTATAATCAATAAGGAGTTGACATGAAATGGATAAGGTAGCACACTGGTAAATAGGTACAGAAGAAGAAGGTGGTACAAAATGCTTTATAGAGTTCAAATGGATGCAAGGTTGAATGAATGAAAAGCAGTATAGAAATACTCAATATGATTTCAACAAAACAATGTAATCACTTTTCTCTGGCAATCCCCTCCCCCCCTTGATGCAAGGCAAGGAAATCGAAGGAAAACACACAGTTCTCAGAAATGCAATAAAATGTGATTCAGTTCACCCCAGCAAGCTTAGACTACAGAAGTTTGAAAACACAGATAGGAGTTTTGAAAATACAGGCCCAAATGCTTTGATATGTGCTAGCAATGGATGAGAAATATGCTGGAAATGCTTTTTAATTCCCTTTCAGAGGTTCAGGGTGAGTGGTATCTAGTTAATATTAGTCCAGGCTCACACTAGCAATGAGGCAGGGATAGTTAGCAGGTTAAACGAATTTCTGGCAAATGGAAGGCAAGCAGCAGCAGTTTTCACATGTGAAGAAATTTGCAAATCGCGGCAAAATTCACGAATGCGTGTTCCGCGATTGCGGTAAAACTATAAGGGGTAGGAATGTGGTTCTAGGTTCGTGGGAAAGCCACGATTCTAACCTTTCAGATGAAAGTTATTGCAAGTCTCTAGCACAAACGGTTGCGGAGATATGAATGATTGAATAAAGGTCGTTTTTCAGATTTGGAATTTTAAACGCACACTTTTTCAGCTTTAAAAATGATGGCAGGATAACACAATTGCTAAGCTGCAGTTCTACTTAGGTTAAAAATGGATTGAATTATATTATTTTAACTAAGAGATGGGTTCTACACAGTTTTACTATGTACTCACACTATATTCTTGAATTAAATGGGCCTCGTCACGGATCTGGTCAGGGTTTTAAATTCGCCTCTGGTCTCTGCACTTCACAGTGATCTGGGTCAGCTCTCTCTGGTTCTCTGGTCTGGGTCTCTAGTTCTGGATAGATTGAAGTCTCTAGTTTGGCTCTCTGGAGGTTTGATGGAGGTAAAGTATGGATTTTTCCGGCAGAGCGTCCCGCTGCAGATGGAATTTGAAGGTCCCTATCTGTCCTGTCTGTCTGCTTTTATGTGTTTAGAATGTGGGTGTGTTCTAGCATCACTGACCCTACCTCTCTCTCAGCTTCTAATTGGTCAAACTTCCATTTCTTATTTGATTGGTGAATGAACTGTGAGTCAGAGGGATGTCATTTTATGGCTTGCAGATAGGACACTCCTCTGTCAGATTGCACACATTCTATATTTGATAATAAAAGACATATTTCACAGTTACACAGTTGCTTGAAATTACATATACATGGTGTGGCTGAATTTAGCCATGTCTCTGTCCAAATCTGCTGTTTCTAGGAGCTTGCATTCAAAAATGGCAACTTCTAGCACTTTTTCATGTGCTGAACAACATTGGATCTTCATTAAATTTTATACAACTGTTCCTCACATATCTACCCACATACCAATGCATTTTCGTTTGTCTAGCTGAAATAGGGAGTCTGTAATATTAATAAACAATGGGGTTTTGCCCCAGAACATCACACAAATTCGAGTTTGGGCTTGAATGAAAGGTACATTTTTTAAAGTAAGGCTCTCAAAGTTATACATTTCTGTCATTTGATTACAAAGAGTTCTCAGTGTTTTTGTAAAATATATATTTTCCTTTCAATTCAGTCCTCAGAGTGTTGAGGTCCGCCTCCAAGACTTGGGTGGGTCAGTCCTCTGGGCAGGCAGGGTTTTGTTGACATTAAACATTCAGAATTAACATATTCCTTTCAGAGGAAAGGGTCCTTTGTGTGGTCTCTGGGAAGCTCCCAGCCAGTCTGCCTTCTATCAATCAAGAGGTCATGTGAGATTCTAACTCCTGGTGTGAAGCTCTTGAGGTGAGAGGGTTTCCCAGGCTTCAGGCCTCTGGGAACAGCATGTGGCTAATTTTTAATTAAAATGCAGCCTTTGAAGTCAGCTAAGTCAAATCCCTTTGTCAGCTACTGCACTCAGTTCTCCTGTCAGAGTTTAGACCGCCAGCGCCCCCTTGAGGATTTTGTTGGTTCTGCATGCAATTTTGGGATTTTCTTGGATTAATGCATTCTAAACAGGAACGGTTCTTACATGGTAGTAAATCCTTGCTTAACATTGTTTTGATGGGGCTCCTTACAGTAAAATGGTTATGTGGAACCCCACAAAAGGGTTGAATCTTTAAAGTGGTCCAATGAGTCACGATTTCAGCAACTTTTTGACATCAGTAACAGTGGATTTTGTTAACAAAGACCTTTCTTTACACTGGTGGGTGGCAAGTTAGGTAACCATTTTGGTGTGCGCACAACTGCGCAGCTCTCCTGGATTCTGGGATGAAATGATGGGCGGCGACAGCGCATCCCCATCTTTACGCACTCCAATGATTTATTTTTGTTCTGGGGTAAAATGATGGGCAGCGACAGCTTAATCCCCATATTTACCCCGTCTAATGATTCCACATGGGTCAAAACCCTCCACAATATGTTCTGTTTCCAAGTACTCGACATTTAGATTAGCCAAGCTGGGTGTAAAAGTTGCCCCCATTGCGGTTCCCGATACTTGTCGGAAGAAAGTGTCTTCACACAGAAAGTAGTTGCGGGCTAGGGCAATTTCTGCCAAGTGTGTAATGAAGCTGGCATGTCCATTAGTTCATTTAGGATCATTGATCAGGCATCGTTGTACCATCTCTTCTGTTTCTGCTTGAGGAATGCTCGTGTATAGGGTCTCAAAATCCATTGTGACCAGCCATTGGGTGTCCATGTCAAAAGCCAGCGTGGTGATCAGATTTAGAATGGCTGTGGAATCCTTCACAAAGGACTTCATTTTGGGTATTTCATCCCGTAGAAAGCAATCTACGTATTGGGACAGGGGCTCCAAAATGGAGTTGATCCCCGAAACGGGAGGGCATCCCAGCAGAGGTGATATTCCTTTATGCACATTTGGGAGTGCATAGAATGCCACTCTTGATGTCATCTTTAAGACGGTGGACCATATTGCTGTAGTCAGTGGTTTCCATGACCACTATGGCTTCACTCTTGTCCAGAGGTTTTATCGTTATATCATTGTTGGTGGATAGCTCTGTGAAACCAGATATTATATGAATAGGCCTGGTATGTTATCATTAGAATCCATTACTCATTTAGTGAATCATTAGAAATTAATTACTAATTTAGGGATTCATGTATCCACATTTCATTCTGATTAGTAGTGACATTAGACTATCCATATTATTCAGCCATTTGGTAGAGAAAGAGGCCTGTTATATTAAGTGTCTGGCAGAGACATGTAGAGAAAGACATATGTTATTATATATTATGTGTGCATTGTAGAGACACGCATGAGTGTGCACTTAGAAGAATGCATTGAGCCATGGTATAGCGCTTGATTTGCGAGAGAATGAGTAAACGCTAGAATGCATGAGGCCTCTGGCTCCTAAGCCATTCTGAAGAGTTACACAGAGCAGTGCCACGGTTCTGCAAAGCTTGTTTTGAGTTACACTGTGAGTGTTGGAATGTGTAAACAGTTTCTTGGCAGACAGAGATAAGACAGTGACTCTTGCCCGAGTAGAGAGAACGGAAGAGCTGGCTTTATCAGGCCCTGGGTTGTTCGCTCGCAGACAAGAAGGTGGGGGCATGCAGGTAGTGAGGAGCTTTAGACAGAGAGACACGGATAGAGGGATTTCAGTGAATGGAGTGGAGGAGAGAAATGGGAGGATGGTGTTTTGTAACACAGACAGGAGAAGGGCATGCTATAGATATGATGTACAATGTCACGGTGAGAGAACACACAGTGACTGGGGACTAGAAAAAGATATGCATGCAGTGACTTTCAAGCACTTGGCTAGAGAAATGCTGGTTTATGTACGTTATTGAATATTATATCCAGGGGTGAGGGTTTGGGAGTGATTAGATGTACTTCGGGAAGTGTTTTGGGTGCAGCAGAATCGGATGGCTTTGGTTGACATGCAGCTTGAGGAAGCATTCTGATGAGATTGATCTGGCAGAGAGCTGGCAGGAGATCAGATGAGCTTTGCAGAGGCTTGAGGCAGTTCGAGTGACCAGACTGGCAGAGGGAGCTGGAAAGAAGAAAGGGGCCCGGTGCTTGAGATCAGCCCGATGCAGATCGGTGGGGGCTTACTGCAGTTCATGCAGAAAAGGGGAGTAAAGGCCTGTTGAGTGGGAAGCTGTGTTGTTGAGATTTGCACACACTAGAGATGGGTTGTTGACATACTGGGAGAGAGGAGAGATGGGACACATTCGAGAATGGGAAGCTTGAACATGCAGAGGGGAATATTACTGATTGAGTAGGCCTAATTGATCTGAATAAGACATGTGCAATGGGGAATTAGGACAGACACTCACACAGAGATTTTGGTTTGATAGAAGGGGAAATCAGACAGGGATTGTCTTAGAGAGAAAGTGTGAAGTGTGGTGTGGATTGGAGAGGAATGCTGAATGCTGACACTTGCCATATGTATTTTGCTATTAGCATTATAGATCCAGCTAATTAGATTGCTTGCATTAGAAGCCTGTCTGGCTTGCATTGCATTGTCGATTTGCACCCAAAGAAAAAAGGGTGCACATTCGGGTTTTGCATTATAGTAGTATTTGCATCCTGCCTTGCTGTGTGTGAATACATTTATTCCATTGTTATAATTGAGACTGACTTGTGTGTTTTCATATGTGTCCATTGTTATCTTATTTCTCTTGACATTTCTTAGTGTTTGGTTTGATTGATTGTGCATGTTGTTCCGTTTTGTGTCTATTCTTAGGGTTATGGTATTAGGGTATGTTTGTGTGTCCATAGCATAGCAATTTGGCAGTAACACAGTGCTCATCCGCCCTGAGATACATGAGCAGGGGGGGCATAGCGGTCCACACCCCACTGAGGCAGTTTTGGAAACTAACAAGTGGTCGCCCATGTGGGGCTAGACCAAAGGTAGAATTTTTAAGTCTAACAAATGGCGCCCAACGTAGGGCTTCACTGATGCTGATTGATACATGGAACAGAGGGTTTAGTCTGCAGAGTTTTGCAGCTGGCTTTTGATCCACTTATCGATGAGCTTACGTCGAAGTAAGAAGAATGGAATGTGCAGCTGTGTTGTCTGTTTGCTTGTGGGAATGTTTTATGTTTGATGTTTCGTCTTGGAGGGTTGTTTAAAGCATGCTTTCTACACAATTTGGTTCACCGTAGGAAGGGGAACATAGTTGTCTGACTGTGACGTTGTTTGAATCCGGAATTTGTATTGGAATTGATCCAGAGCAGTTTTTTATGACTGGCAATTTTGAAAATGTTTGTACATCCATTTGGCCAAGCAGGAGAAATGTTTTTTCTTGACGACGCTTGAGGTATTTTGTTTGGAAATCCGCTGAGACTGACACTTTTTGGAAAATCTGACCATTGTTTGGATTTCAAAGGGTTGGAATGTGTGCACATAGTTGGCAAGTCGATGACTGTGGGCCTCATTACGACCCAGGCGGTAAGTTACCGCCTGGGCCGTGACTTTACCACCATGGCGTAAACTATGTTTACGCCATGGTGGTTGGCGGACTTACCGCCCCATTTCGACCAATCCCCATTTACCCTTCCCCATTCCTCATTCCCATTCTTGCCCCATAGGGCATAATGGGAGTGGGGAAGGCGTTAATTACGCCACCGTAAATTACGGTGGCGTAATTAACTCCATGGTCCCTTAGCGCCATGGATTTTAACACCTGCTAAAAGCAGGTGTTAAATCCGCCATGGCGCTAAGGGACCTCGTACTCAGGCGGTAAGGGTCGGCGCTATTTACGCTGCCGTAAACCCCTTACCGCCTGGGTCGTAATGAGGCCCTGTATCTGCATATTTAGAGAAGTCTTGAAGCTTGTTTTTTGAAACTCACTTAAGTGTCGTAAGGTTTGGTTGAAGAAAATCCCGAAGGTGAATTAATAATAGAACTGCAGAATGAGCTTGTTTCTTAGTGATTTGAAAGCTTGATGCCTGGGATATTTCACCGGCACCAACCATAATGATGAGAAACCCACTAGGGGTAATGCACGATGTAGTACATGGAGAAAATGGGAATATTGTTCTTGAGGAGAAAGAGTTAGCTCAGGGCAATAATAGAGAGAGTGTGACCCTGACAGTTTGTTCCACTGATAGTGCGGTAACTGAAAAGATTGCAGCAACAGATTGAACAAGATGTTTGCCATGAAGAGAAAATGGAGAGTGCATTTTTGACCGACATGTGCAGTTTGCCTAGAGAAATGCATAGAGGGATTGCCTATAAAGATTGCATTGTGAAACTGTATCACTGGAGACACCATTGCATGGAAGCAGTTATGTGCATGGAGGCAGTTTTGTGAAGCATTTGCATTCTAGATTTGTGGGAAGAGATGAGATGGTTAAAATCTTTGATTTGAATGGTAATGGCATTTGTGATGGCATTTTTGGCAGAATTTGTGACAGCAGTGCTTTGCCTACATTAGGGACTGAAAATCTTGTTTTGTCTAACTGCATTACAACAAGGTTAGCAAGCAAGAGGAAAGTTAATCGACTGAATCGTGCTAATTTTGAATGTTCTGAGATATTGCATTCTTTGAATATTTTGATTTTTCCGAGTAGGCACATGGAGAGAACGGGTGTTTATGTTATGATAGCAATGATGCAGAAACATCGCGCGGAATTAGCAGACTGTTGTTTTGAAGAGGGAATAGGCCGAGAGAACACTGAATGCAATTTGAATTTGAAGAGCAATCCTTTTGCGGGACATGGAGTGCAATTGAGTGAAATGCATCTGTTTTGTGAACATGGATGGATTCAGAATGAATCATTGATGTTCAAAAGGGAGATGGATTGTGTGACTACAGAAGGTTTTGCCACAGAGAATAACACACGGAGGAATGCAACTGTGCAATTTTCAAATTTGCATTTTTTGAACTATGTGACATGGATTGTCCTGTTTTGTTTTGAGAAAGACAGAGATGGATGGAGAAATGCACCATGCAGCATGGAGAGAAAGGCATGGTTAGACAGAGATAGGGACGCACTGATACACTGGAACTGATACATGTACACTGATATATGGCAGACACTGAGAAATTAGCATTGATGTCTTTTGAGAGACATGAGGAGTTTAGAACTAGCTACGTGCACTGAAGCACAATGAGAAATGCTGTTTTGTTTTTGGCTTGACTATATCTGAATCTGATTAAACCGATACTCACACTTTTGTTTCCTTGCATGACACCTGGAGAGACACCTTGACCAGAAACCAGACTGGCAGAGCATGACGACTGCAAGATTGACCAGACCAGATTGACCAGACCTTGATGACTGTTGGTTCTAGATCCATGATGGCTGACACCATTTCCATTCTGACTGTCTTGAAGCAGCACTGAAAGACACTGGCTTTTGTCACCTTGTGATGTGACATTTGACACCTATGCTTTGCAACAGCACTTCTGGGGAATGCCAACTGGTTTCAGGCTTGGGGTGTAGCTTTGTCAATGGCTGTGCTCTGAGAAGGTACTCAGAAGACTGTTTGCTGCCTGATTTTCTGGCTGACAACTGAAGTGCCATGAGAAGTGAAGATCCTGACTGACTGTTTTGAAAGTTGACACCTTGCAGCATTCTGTGCCAAAGAGTGAAAGATGTTCAGCAAAGGAGAGAAATCGTGATGTGGGCTGTTTTGTAATCTGCAGCAAGAAGAGAATCCATTTGGAATGCCTTACCTTGTGAACCAGAAGAAGTCACAAGCTTGGGGCAAGGGAAAAGGAGAGAAATGCAAATGAGCAGGAAGACGCTCATGAAGAGCAGTGAAGTTCTTTGTCTCTTGTTGGAGTGAGCGAGAGAGCATTGATCTGACACCATTGTGCTTTGAAATCTGCCCTTGCATCCAGTGTTGGCTGGTCCCTTATGTGAAGAGCAGGGACTGTCATGGCATGGCATGACCTGGCATGGCAAGGAAGGAGAGAGCCTGATAGTGCTCTGAATCTGAATCTGAGTTTTGGCCTATGTGAAGGGTCATTGCATTGAATTGCCACTGGAGAGTTGCCATCTGCACTGTTTTGCTTCAACACTCTGAATGAGTGCCACTATGAATGATACATCGGTATCATGAGGATAGATAGGGAGAACTTTGGAGATAGGGAGAGTTGAGAAAGTGCTTAAGGCACCAATGGAAAGCTTGCATCAGAGAGCATGATTTGCTCCCAAGAAAAATCTGTCACCTGTTGTGAGAGAGCTTGCAGCAGTGAGGCTCTGAAATCTGTCACTGAAAATTGTCAGTTTGCAAGGACACACTTGGGTTCCGTTTTCAGCTGGAACACCACTTCTGCTTTGGGCTATGCTTTGATGCCCACACATGTTTGCTGAACACACGCTCGTTGTTGACATTTGTTGACATTTGTGAACACGTAGCTTTGTTGATACACTTTGTTGACATTCTTTGGTTGAAATCTTTGCATTGGCTTTGTTGCCGTACTGATGGTGAATTTCACACAGATGTGAGGACACACATACTGTTCTGACTGGAATGACATGCAATGAACTGGAATTAACTTGAGTGGCCTGCATGACCAATAAACAGAATGAATGCACTGATTTGAAATGAGTCTTTTACACCTTGACACATGTGAAAGTGAAATATTGTCATTTTGTGCTTGACACACTGAAATTGAATACATTTTGATGTCCACAGTGCACATGCATTGATTCTATGCTTTATTTTCGTTCTGAAAATAAATCTGCTTGTAAACCCATAGTTGCCTACACTTTTGACTTGACTTTTTGCTTGAATTGCTACATTAGGATTTGACATTACAGATTTGTTTAGAGACTTGAATATGCCATTCTGAATTCTGACACGCTTGCAGTTATGCATTTGCGATTTGAGTTTTAACTTGACGCTGATAGAGTGCATTTTGGGTTTTTTGCATTATTGAGAAATGTCCATGATAGAATGCTTTTTGATCTTTGCAATTTTGCTTGTTTTTAGCATGCCACATTTAGAGAAAATGTAATCTAGTAATGTATTATTTAAAGGAATGGTTCGGTCAGAAATCTTTATTGGCCCTACGGGTCGGCCATGTGTTTTTAAGCCTAAGTCGCTCGATATTAGAAAAATTTCCTATGAACCTTACCCGAGTTTTCATCCATTAAACACACGCGAAAACAAGCAGCAGGGCGCATCCCTTTTGTGATAATCCTATCACTTGCCCCATCGCCCTGGGTGACCTGCTTTTGCGGCACTAAATCATATCCCCCGCCCCTGAGCCTGTCATCAGCAGATGCGTACCGCCCATTTCACAACGCCAAAGCACGTCTTGTGTCAACATTTGCTGCGCTTCAGCTAATGACGTGTCGCCATGGAAATGGCAGGACGCCTCTTTACTCAATAAGTATAAACAGACCGTTTGACAACACGCAGCAGCAGATTTTCGATTCCATTCCTCTCTCTGTGTTACTTTGAGTATTCTGTGACTCGTTTCTGTGCTCTGGTCAGCTACCTTCGCCGCTTGTAGCCCGTGTGAACACCTGTACCATCGCTATAAATTATTTTAGTTTGTTTACCACACAATGGCTACAATAATGCCCTACATTTACAAGCCCGAGTATACCGAAGAGGAACTACTGGAAAGGGAAACATGCGAAAACGATGGGGCTTCGGACTGCAGTTGGCAGGATGAATCAACGGATGAAGACACTGGACCTAGTCGCATGGACGGTGTTTCCACCTGGTGCACATGCAATCGGTGCAAGCTAATGCCAACCGGGGATGAGAACTGCTGCTACTGTGAAAACTCGGGGTGCATTGCCTACATTTCGGAAGGCGAGCCACGGCCGCAATGCATCACCGAGCTGCCAGACTTCAGTGCAGCCTGCTTTACACGGTCCGTGTTGAGAATAATGATGGTGCTTATGCACGAACTTCGCGCAACTGTTCGTCCTCGTAATCCGAGTAATGAGTAAGTATACTATGGTTGTGATGCCGCTACTATTTCATGGTCGTCTCCTATATTCAAAATTACATATACATTTCATTGTAACGCATGAAAGTCGTTCAATAGAGTGCAGTGTCTAGACAGCATTTGTCCGAGCAGAATGCCATTAGTTACAAGAATTGCCATTGACAACAAAGGTTTAATAAACTTACCATGGTCTTTTAAAAACAGTTTGTATCATTGTTTTTCACAGGTGGTACAGGCTGATGGCCTATCGTTCCTTTACATGGTGGCTTCACGGGAGGCTTGGACACCGCGTTCGAAGAATAAAACCCGTCTGTGCCGTTGCTGCCATAAGAAAAACTTTCCGCAGTGACAGCGGTCAGTACAGGGGATTTTCCCTTGCTGTGCTGCAACCTGACCTGTACAATGTGTAAAGTTTTGTATTTTTGTGCCATCAAAATAAGAAACAAAATAAAACACCACATATATTTTAACAACGGTTGTTTCGATTTTTTAAATGAATCAAGTGTGTCTCCATTCAAGAGTCTTCCTGTGCCTTGCCTGCACGCACACCGGCCCGTCCACCACCTCCCTATCAAAGGAAGTTCGCACCCGGGGCTAAGCGCTGCCATGGTGTGCTGTCAGGGCCGATAACGGCCAAGGTGCCAAACACCATGTACACTTCAATGCTGTCTATAGGTCATCGGTGATTGTTCCCATGTGACCCTGTGTCTCCGGCCAGGATGCCCCCTCACACTGGCCGCCCCCTGCAATCCACATAAGTGTGTCTCCATTCAACAGTCTTCCTGTGCCTTATCTGCACGCCCCAGGCCCATCCATCCCACCCCCGCTCTATCAAAGGTGGTTCGCGCCAGTGGATGCGCGCTGCCATGGGGGGCTGTCAGGGGCGCAAACGGCCAAGGTGCCAAACAGCATGTACACTTCAAAAGGTATCCCACGGCCAGGGGCCATCGCTCACATGGCCTCCTCAGACCCCGTGTCACCGGCCAGGATGCCCCCTCACGCTCGGCGCCCCCTGCAATCCACACAAGTGTGCCTCCATTCAGCAGTCTTCCTGTGCCTTATCTGCACACCCCAGGCTCATCCATCCCACCCCCACTCTATCAAAGGCGCTTCGCGCCAGTGGATGCGCGCTGCCATGGGGGGCTGTCAGGGGCGCAAACGACCAAGCTGCCAAACAGCATGTACACTTCAAAAGGTATCCCACACCCAGGGGCCATCGCTCACATGGCCTCCTCAGACCCCGTGTCTCCGGCCAGGATCCCCCCCAGGATCCCCCCTCACGCTGGTCGCCCCCCGGCAAACCACATAATACCACGACATATACACGTCATTCATTCACAAACACACCCCTGTCTCTAATACTTTATAAACCACTTGATATGTTGCACAAGAACATCTTTGTGCTTTGCAAGTCAACTCCTGAACGTGCTACCTGAGAACCACTGAGATAGATGCTAATCTGCTCGTCGTTGTGCTATCTGTGAACTTCTGTGAGCGCTTCGAGCAAACTCGTCAGTTCGTCCGTGTGCTAGCTGTGGCCATCTACCTATTCTCCACCACAAACTACTGGGCTTGCTGAATCTAACTGTTTGTTGGTCAAGGTAAGGCCATGTATCACAGTCATATTTCGGTCGTTTTTAAATTTCTATCTATTTGCGAGTAGACTACTCAATAGTGCTATGCTCATTGGTCTCATTGCTATTGACTTGAGTTTCTATATATTTTCATCTGTGTAAATTGTCATCGAATTGCATCCTTCGCAGGTCGTGTCTATAATGTAAGCATGTTTCCTTCTCGTGCAAGACAGTACATCCAAGGGACGAGTCACATGTTCAGAGTTTAGTTCCATCATTTTTTAATTTGTGAAAGTAATGCAAATACAAAGCCACACTTGATGAACTGGTATAGTTCCGGCGACCAAAACAAACCTTGCATTGAACATTGTATGGTTCATTTACTTTTTTATGACATTTTTATTCATCAAGGTTTTATAATAAATTTGATATTTACTTTTCAGAATTTTCAACAATGCCTGCCTGTTCGATTAGCGGTTGCCCTTTGAAGACCCATGCTAAATCTGAAGGCACTACAATGCATGTAGTCCCTAAAACTGTTGATCTAATAAGAGAATGGGTCAGACATTGCGCATATCCACTGGATGAGCTTGAAAGTAGAGTCCAACAAGTATTTGAGGACAAGAGGGGTGATCGATACCGCATCTGCAGCTGGCACTTTTCCTCTAACATGTACGCCACATCTTGGGTAACAAAGAAGAATAAACTGCGAACGACACAAAAATTGCTCGCAAACGCTATTCCAACTCTATTCGTCCACATTCCGCCACTGGTGAGTCAAGTGTCCGGATTTAGCTTTAGGCCTTGTGGTAGTGTGTAGGTAGCCGAATGGATGAATTGATATTTTAGGTGTTGTGTTCCTTGTAATACGTTCGATATTGATATGAGTGTATAGCTTTTTGAATAATGACATTTATTAATAAATTATTTTTCGATTTTATAACCCCCAAAGGAAATCTATTTATGGGCACAGGTAACTGTGCTATATTGCGCATTTTCAATAGCATTATTCTCAAGTATTCTGTCGGCTTACATGACAATTTTTAATATTGGCATTTCATTATCAGACAATAATTTACCTTTACAACTGCTTGACTATCCACTGCATCTGAAGCAAGAACATTCTACATCCGTGACGTGCCCGCAGTTATCAACCACTTCTAGCGCGTATCAGGTAATCTTACTTAGCTATTCCGCTATAGACTTGTTTTATGCATGTCAAGTAATAGTTTTTATGTATCGTGTCATTTTTTTACCGAATGTTTGGTTAGTGCTTTCCAATTTATATACACCTTAGTTGTCGTGCCCTGGTGTTTCTTTTCAGTTATAATTAGTGTTATCTATACTAATGCAAGTACTGTCTTTCAGGGAGATGCTGAAGCATTCACCACATTGACAACATCCATAGATATTCTTCAGCAGCACGAGGCATGGATACTGACAGCTCCATCGAACTAGATCATCAGAGCTGGAATACTTGTCGTTTGATTGTTCTACACAATGTTTCATTCGTGGTTAGCCATTGATATGTACCTGTGCGGACGACCCCAAGTGTGTGTTATGTTTTCAATATTGTAATCCTTACTAATGCAAGTACTATGTTTCAGGCAGTAGATGGAGCGTCAACCCCTGCACTTGATGCGGAGCCTGACATTCAAGTAATTCCAGGAGAAGTGGAAGCGGGACCATGCGTATACGAATCGGCGCAACAGCTTTCTGAAGTGTGCACTACATTTACAACATCCATAGATATTCTTCAGCAGCACGAGGTATGGATAATTGACAGCTCCAACCGAGCGTGACCATATAACGTGATTTCATTTGCTATACTTTCTTCCTTATTAACGCAAGTACTGTGTTTCAGGGAGACGACGGAGCTTCCTCTACAATCACAACATCCCATTTAGATGATGCAGATGTAAAGAAATCGGAGAAATAAGTCGATTAAATCGGATTATACTTAGATATCCATTGATTCTTTTAGTCAATGCATCATTTGTGGTTATCTCTTTATATGTACCTGTGCCGTCGACACCAAGTGTGTGTTATGTTTACAATATTGAAAACCATACCAATGCAAATACTGTGGTTCAGGGAGACGACGGAGCTTCCTCTACAATCACAACATCCCTTGTAGATGATGCAGATGTAAAGAAATCGGAGAAATAAGTCGATTAAATCGGATCATATTTAGATATCCATTGATTCTTTTAGACAATGCATCATTTGTGGTTATCTCTTTATATGTACCTGTGCCAGTCGACACCAAGTGTGTGTTATGTTTACAATATTGAAAACCATACTAATGCAAGTACTGTGTTTCAGGGAATTGCTGAGGTGCCCTCTCCAATAAAATCATTCATGGCAGTCTATGCGGAGCCAGAGGTTTGGATACTGACAGTTCCATCGAAATACATCATCAGAGCTCGAATACTTGTTGTTTGATTGTTCAACGCAATGTTTAATTCGTGTTTCGCTATTGAGATGTACCTGTGTAGTCGTCCTCACGTGTGTTTTATGTTTTCAATATTGTGATACATTGTAATGAAAGTACTATGTTTCAGGGAGTCGATGGAGCGTCATTCCGTGCTGTCTATGCGGATCCAGAAAATATAGTCGTTGCAGCGCAAGAGGAAAGGAAAACATGCGGAAACGAATCGGAGCAACAGCGTGCAGATGTTGAAGTTCGAGTCAAGAAAGTTGCAAAGAAAAGAAACAAAAATAAGGTTAGTTACAAACAGGTCATATTTTTAGAAATCGTTTCGTGCTGGGGACTATATTATTTTTTTTCTGTCAATTGTACTATACTTTATCTTGTGTTTAAACTGAATATCCCTTTTCCAATCTGTCCTCTAGTTACCTGTGGGTGTACGAACTATACATACACAGACAGTGAAGCTAATGAGAGATGTTGCTTGCCAGACCATTTACACTATGGAGGAGCTATTAATTCAGGCGCAGCGTGTTCAGACTCGAGATGCTCATGTCCAATGGCCAGAACATGAATTGAATGTGTCCGGAGAATCCAGTAAAGTTTTATTGGACCATTGCTACAGTGCGACTGCACCACCACAAAAAGATAATACTGGATGTATTGAAGATAGCTCTGAAGTAGTCGCAGATCAATTCACACAATCTACACCAGCAAAAAAAATGGCACCCAAAAAGCTGTCGACATTGTTGTGTTCTCCCATCAATGTTCAAGTAACAGATGTTGAAATGACAGAGAATGAACCAGCAGCACTATTCACTGATGCATCAGCACCTGATATCAGCGATATTAGTTTCAATTGTGGTGATATGTCCGCAACGATGCAGTCCGAAACAACTGAGATGCAGGATGACAGTCTAATGAAAGAGGACAAATACATAGGGCCTCATTACACGGACGGCGGTAAGGGTTTACCGGTACCGGTATTTTACCGGTACCGGTAAAACCTTACCGCCTTACTACGAGGTCCCTTTGCGGGTTGGGGAATTTAACGCCTGCTTTTTGCAGGCGTTAAAAACCAACCCGCAAAGGGACCAGGGAGCTAATTACGGTACCGCAATTTGCGGTGCCGTAATTAGCACCTTCCCCATTCCCATTATGCCCTATGGGGCAAAAATGGGAATGGGGAAGGGCAATGGGGGAAGGGGGAATTACCGCCCCACCAACCTTGGAATAGGGCGGTAATTCCCCTTTACACCAAGGCGGTGCTGGTATTTTACCGGCATGGACCAAGGTGCTAAAAGCACCTTGGTCCACCGGCGTCAGTGTAATGAGGCCCATAGTATTCGACAGTTGTTTGTTGGATATTATAAGTAAGCTGAAATGTGGGCATTCTGTTAGAGGGGAAGTATGTAGTATGTAAGAAGCCATTGATTCATGTGACTCGTCAAACACAAGGCAGTATTGCCAAAAAACATGCCGCCTGTACATTACATCATACGTTCTCATGGTCTGCACACCCGATGCTGGGGAAACTGCCAGCAGGCAATCGACTGTGTGCAGCTGCTTCACTTTTTAGTGGGTCCATTTTTAGAAAGTTAGAGTCTTTCTTTCAGTTTGTGGGACTCCATTTCATTTCTAAAACACAGTACTAGAAATTCCAACATGATTATCTATTTCCGGCCATTAGTGATGCTTGGAAAATTGAACAATTGTCTCTAGAAAGTACATTCGAAGGCAAACGATTCAGGCTAGCTGGCGATGGACAGTGCGACAGCCATGGATTTTCTGCCAAGTACTGCACCTACCACTTTCAGGACATGGATAGTAAGAAAATTGTGAGTTCGGTGGTCGTGCAGGTGTCCCAATGTAAATCCTCAGTGGCCATGGAGAAACTAGGATTTATAAAATCATTGGAATATCTACAAACGAGGGGAATGCACATCGACCTCATAGCCACGGACAGACACGTTTCAATAGCACAGTCTATCAGCAACCATCTTTGGTGGAGCTCCAAAACTTGTGAAGGGTCAGTGGAAATCCTACTTGAAAAATCGCGGTCACTGATGCACCACTGTACCAACGTTCACCGCTGGACAGAAAACCAACATTTCCACCAATGTGAACATGGCCCTTTGTCCACAGAGGAGGCACGGAAGAAGAAGTGGTTGATTCCAGCTTCACCTACACACAAAGCCATTGAGAAGTTTGTTTTTGATAAAACTCTATCAAGAGTTTTTGAGGAGACTGACAGAATTCTGTCACACCGGAGGTTTGGAGATGTTCGACAATATGTGCCTAAAGTACAGGCCAAAGCGATTGCATTTCGGCATGCAGGGCATGAAACATAGGACTCTACTAGCAGTCTTGGCCCATAACGAGAATGTGTGCCGTGAACAATCTAGGACTAGAGGAAATGTAGGGATGCTTCGCTACACTACGGCCTTTGCAAAAAGAAGTAAGAAATGGGTGGTGAAACCAGTATATGAGGAAATGAAGTTCGACTTTGTTAAAGGCCTTATTGTTAATGTACTAGAGAAGCACAGACATGGAATTTTGCCCGATTCTGTGCAGAGCACTGATGCATTGCCACCAAACATTGCCATTGTGCCATGTCCACCCAAAGCAGAGCTCGTTGACAAGTACAAATCCCGGTTTAAATCAATGTAATCTGATTGTCTTTTTGAATTTCTTTTTATTGTACAGTGTACATACAAAGTATGCTAACCCTAACCCCTCCCTTCACCATCCTCGGTGGCAAACAACCTGGGTGTCATCTTTGACTTATCTCTCTATTCACCTCATATCGCTGACCTTGTCAATATGTGTATGTATATATTTTTGTTGCTGTAACTAAGCTTTGCAATCTCATGTAAATGCTGCGCACTGTTAACTGAGGGGAGGCTTGCGCATTGCAAATAATAAAACAAACAAACAATAAATCTCACTTTCAACTCAACTCCTTGGGTACTTTATACTTTTCCTGACCTTCCCCCAAAAAGTCAATGTCTCCATAGTTATGGTTCTCTAGGGCTGCAAAGCTTGCGGACAACGAGGACAAAATTGGGGACCTTAGAACGTGCCAAGCGAGGCTGTGCAGATGGGAGAGAAGCCAGTTCGCATTAGCACATTGAGGCCTAGTAGAAAGATGGAGTCGAAAGTTCTCACAGATGGCTTTACACGGGATGTTGCAAAGTAAGAATGTATGCTCATGCAGAGTGAAGGTCAGCGGCTTTGATTTTTTGCTCGGGGGCTGAAGAGGCCCACGGCTCACACTGGCAGTATAAGGTTCTATTGTTTTTTGACCTTGAGAGACAGGGACCATGCCGAAAGGACTTCATTTGAAGGAGGGGTGCAATAACGTAAGAGACGATAAGGCTGAAAATTCTGAAACTACACCGAGTTTCATGTTAGTTCAGTATATGAAAAATCGTTGGCACAAACAGAGTGGGCTTTACGGACTGCATTACGCCGACAGAATGGAAATGGCAAATATAATGTAAGTAACTCTTTAGACGATTTTATACCGGAATATAATACCAATAGCGTACCGTTAAAGGCAGGTTAAGTTGTACTTGTTCGTTCTGTGTGGCATATTACAATGAAGAGCAAGTAAAACATTTGTGGGATTGTCTTTCTACTGGGTACATGGGCATGCATGTGCCCATTCGACACGCATGCAGACAAACAGTCGTTTCTCAGTGGTTCAACACTAATAAATCATTAGAATGGGCCTCATTACACGTTGTGCGGTAGGGATTTAACGTTACCGGTAAGGGAATACCGGTATCGTTAAATCCCCATGCCAATTACGACCCGGCTCACCGCTATTTGCGGTACCGCTAAGTACGGTGCCACTAATAGTGGCTAGTCTGCGGGCGCGAGAACCTCGATCCCGTAAATAACGCCATGCCGCTTATAGCACAGCATCACAAGCCAGGCGTACATGCTAATAGCGGCATGGAAAAGCCCCCAAAACCCCTTACCGGCATGGCGCAAATACCAGCATCGCGAACCACCCGTTATTAGAACCTAGCAGTGTTCCCACCTGCCACAGGTGGACAAAATCAGCACAGGTGGAGGCAATGGAGACTGTGGCAGCACAAAAGGAGCACACCACATCCCTTCACACACCAAGATGGTTCCAATACTAGCAGCATTACATGGGCTGGAGGACATGATTGCAGTGCAGCAGCAACAGCAACAGGCAGCACAAAGGAGATGCAGGAGGAAAAGGAGGAGGAGGGCAAGACATGCGCAGCAAGCACCACCAGGGCACCTAGTCATACCACAGAGGCAGCCACCAGGATCTGAGCCAGTCCATTTAACCTAACCCCTGAGCAGATACACACCCTGTATCGTCTGGACCGGGATACCATCACCAGCATCGTGTACATGATACATGACGACATTGTCAGCCTCATAGACATCAGAACTGCCATTCCCCCCTCTACTCAAGGTGGTGACTGTGCTCCACTTCCTGGCAACAGGCACCTACCAGCATACAGTGGGGCAGATGCATGGCATCTCATAACCAGTATCCTCACGCACGCTGAACCAGGTACTCGATGCCCTCCTGAAGCATGCACATGAACACATATTCCTGCCACGGACTGCCCAGGAGATCGTAAACACCAAAGTTGGCTTCTATTCACTGGCAGGCATCCCAAGTTGCATTGGGGCCATCGACTGTACCCATGTGGAATTGGTGGTCCCACATCACAATGAAGTAGTCTTCCAAAACAGAAAACAATTCCACTCCATCAATGTCCGAATGGTATCTGACGCTAAGAAGATAATCACACATTGTTGTGCCCGATTTCCCGGATCAACCCATGATTCCATGGTCCTGCGTAACTCAAACATGCCACGCTACATGGAGCGACAAGCCGGACAACGTTCCTGGCTACTTGGTGAGTAGCAGGGCAAGCACATGGCAGTGTGATGTGGTGGGGAGAGATACATACTCCAACTGGGTGTTGACTGTCGTCTGTAGGACAAATGGACATACAGATATAGGCCAATGTTCATCAGGGAAGGCCGCAATGTCCTTGAGGAGAACCCACATGCAATTATGAGCTGAACAACATAGAGTACAATCCAGGTTTCCGAATATTGCACATCCATCCACATCCACATTGCACATCATGCCACACCACATACCACACAAATCAGCAACATGGCGTCAAGATGGTACTACAGAATCAGCGCAGCACAACATCAAGACAGAAATGTGCCCTTGAATGCATGCAAAGGTTACACCCCTAGCCATAGCATTGAACCACAGACCTATAGCACCACTGAAGTGATGCCACACAGCATGGCAACATCGATGTCGGAATGGCAGTACACTAGCAGTGTGGTACCAAATTTGCCTGGGCCCAGGGACACCTAAGACCTGGCCTCACCCAGGACATGTCATTTGCTGTCGGAGGCATGATTCGGGCATGTCCACTTGCAGGGTCAAGCTCACCTTTGCACATTACATTCACGCAGATCGTCTGCGTGCATGCTGGTAGTCGTGATTTTCAATCACAATGCAAAGTCGATTCGTGTGACATGTACAGGCAGCACCAGAGGTGAACGGTAACAGGTACCCATTCTTCACCCCATACAGGTGACGCCGGCTATCCCCTGAAGAGGTGGCTCCTAACCCCTGTACGGAACCCACAGAACTGGCAGGAAGAGGACTACAATCGTGCACATACCCGTACCCGCGTCGTGATAGAGCAGGCATTTGGACTTTCGAAGACACAGCTCTGGTGCCTAACCGGGCCCGGTGAGGCTCTCCTGTACGGCCATGACAAAGTGCCGAAGATAACCATGGCATGTGTAATGCAGCACAAAATGTGCATCAGACAGAATGTGCCTATGCCACCTGACATTGTCATGCAACCACCAGATGAGGATGATGTTGATGGGGATGAGGATGGGTGAAATGGTCCGCCAGGACATGCAAGAGGCGATGGCCAGGAGGGACACGATGTGCGTCAGCATCTAATGTATCAAATGTTATGAGATACAAGGGAGAACTATTATGGATGGAGATGGGTATTGTTGCCCTGATGTATGTGGTGAGGCCCACAAAGGACCCTGTACCCAATAAAGTACACATACACAATGATGAAGACCAAGCCTGTGTTTCAACTTTTCAACAGTGTATTGTGATCAAAATGTGAACAGAAAGGGCATGGCCCCAACTATGCAAACACCCTTTCCCCCCTCCCCCGACAACACTCCCAAAAACACCCTTTCCCCCTCCCCCCACAACACTCCCAAAAACACCCTATCCCTCCTCCCCCCACAACACTCCCAAAAACACCCTTATCCCCCTCCCCCCACAACACTCCCAAAAATGCCCTTTCGCCCCTCCCCCACAACACTCCCAAAAACACCCTTTTCCCCCTCCCCCCACAACACTCCCAAAAACACCCTTTCCCCCCTCCCCCCAGAAACACTCCCCAAAACACCCTTTCCCTCCTCCCCATAACACTCCCAAAAACATCCTTTCTCCCCTCCCCTACAACACTCCCAAAAACACCCTTTCCCCCCTCCCCCCACAACACTCCCAAAAACACCCTTTCCCCCCTTCCCCCACGACACCCCCATAGGTGTCCTGCTCCACATGTGCCAGCTAGTTCTTGCTGGCCCTAATTCTCATGGCCTCCTCCGCCATTGGGTGGTTGGGATGGCGTGCGCCTCATGGTGCGCAGAGAGCGGTGCTGAGGGCTTGTTTGACGGGAACTCGCAGAGGAGGAGGTGCCCGGTTGATCCTGTGGTGGGGGGTATTGTCGCTCCATGGCGTCCACAATACGTGTGAGGGCCTGCCTAAGTTTGGCCATTTCCTCACAAATCCTGTTTGTGCAGGCCTCCATGCCCTCTCTTGTCTGGCTTGCATACGACCTAAGGTCATCCCTCAGACGGGCTTCCTCTGCCACATGGTGGCCAACCAGCGCAGTGATTTCAACCTGCCTCTGGCTGATGGTTGCAAGGTCATGTTGACTGCGTCCAGCTGTTGGGGTGGCTGCTGCGCCCTGGTCCATGCCTCTGGCATCAGGTGAGGACACCTGAGGGCTCCATTGCCCTTCCACGGTGTCGTTGCCTGATTCTCCATGGCTACCTGATTGTGATAATGGCCTTGGACTTGGCTCAATGGACTGTGGTGGGCTGGGGGTCTGGCTTTGATTCTGAACGTCAATTGCCTCCTCCACATCCAAAAGCGGCGCAGTGGCTGCTGCCTCACCAGTGGAACTGGTAGCAGCAGAGTGCGGGCCCTCCATGCTGGTTTCCAATGTCATGGGGTACACTGCCGTGGGTGCAACATTTGCAGCAGCCGTGGCCTCAGAACTGGTGCTCTTGCTGCCTTTGCCCCTCTGCTGCTGATCACTCCTCCCGGTGCCCCTTGAGAAGGTGGCGGTGTCCCCTGTCTCATGTGTCCTGGGCTTTTTCTTTGATGGGGAGCAGGTGTCACAGTGCCCGGTTGATCAGTGTCTGTCTGTGATCCTGTAGGGTACAAAAATAGGGAATATCATTGTTTATGGTTCTACGTGCCTTATGCAGAATGTTTACGTCATGCCGCTCTATGCATTGGGGCCTCTTTATTTTGGAATCTGGTAATGGGGATGTCGGGTGGGTCATGCATGAATGGGTCTGTGTTGCACGTGTATGTGGTGATGCGTGCATGTATGTTTGTGGCTGGATCCACGCCTGATTATGCACTCATATTTGGGGGGCCCCTCACCCTTCATTGTAAATTGTTTTATGTATACACTCACCTCCATCTGATGAAGTGGGCGCACCATGCTCCATGTCTCCAACACCCTCGATCGATTCCACGCCAATTGTGGTGGCGCAGGTCTCCTCCCACTCCCAGAGTTTTATAGAGGAATCAGCGCCACCTCCTGTGGCCATTGCCAGCATGCCATTCACAGCCAGAATGTTTCGTACACAGACCCGTAGGTCGTCCCACTGCTTTCGGCAGTCCTTGACAGTGCGGGTGGTGGTGCCCAACGCACTGACTTTGTGGGCAACCTCTGCCCAGATGGCCTTTTTCTTGACGAGGGTCTCCCGCCGCATGTCATTGGTAAATACTACATTGGCATTTGCCGCAAGTGTCTCGG